>NW_028093273.1:0-509257 GCF_014824575.4 Sturnira hondurensis
TCTTTCTATTGTGTCCTCCAGCTTGCTGATCCGATCTTCTGCCTCGTCAATCCTGCTTTTCATTCCTTCTACTATGTTCTTCAGTTCCAAAATCGTATTCTTCATTTCCTCTTGTCCTTTGTTGATAGTTTCTATTTCCTTGTTCATGTTGATATCGTTTGCGGAGAGCTCATTGTAGCTCCCCTCTAGTTTCTGGTAGCTCATTGTGAGCTCTTTGGGACCTGACAGGCTGCCTGGGTCCCATGGGATCTGGTACTGGTCCTTCCCAGTTCTGTGGCTGGGTGAGAAGCAAGTCAAGCTGCCTTCACAGAACACCTCAGTCCACTTTCCAGTAAAAACTTCTCCAGAAAGCGTGCCTCTCAGCCCAGCCCAATCCCCAACCTGACTGGTTAGGACAATGCTCCTCTCAAATTTCCTGGGCTGGCAGGCTGGCGACCACAGAGATGGCAACTGAACATGGCCCCCTGTCCTTGCCACCCTCCCTGCACACCTAGGCAGACAGGTCTCTGCCACCTAGCCCCGCCTAGATGGTGAGGGAGGGAGCCAGCTCTTCCAAGGACCCCGCAGCCGGCCCAGTGCTCCACTGGGTGCTGGGCTCCCTATGAGTCCTCCGTGGCACTGGCCACAAATGGAAGCCTCTACACCCCTAACGCAGTGGCAGCGGTGGCTCCGAGTGTTTTGGGCTGGCCGAGGGCAGCTGGCCCTGCCACTGCCACTTTTGTCTTTACTTATAGGTGCTGGGGTCCCGATGAGTCCTCTGTGGCAGACGCCCCTGTCGCTGGGCGCAGGCAGAAGCCTCTGGGCCCCGACCGCTGTGGCAGCTGTGGCTCTGAGGTCTTTACACGCCGGCCAATAGTTGCCGCCGGCCAGGCCACCTCCATCCTTACTCGTGTCCCTGAGACCCCAATGACCTGTAGCTGTCTGCTTCATCACTATCTCTGGTCTCTTATTTTCATAAATGTTGGGGAATTGTTGGTTGGGGAATTGATTGCGCTGTGCTTCAGTAAATCTGCCAGGATTTTCTCCCAGGGGAGAAAACTGGAGGTACGAGAACCTGGAGTATGAGAACTGGAGGGGTACAAGAACTGGAGTTGCTCCGTCCTACTCCGCCGCCATTTTTCTCTGGTGGTATTTAAATAACAATATATTTGCTGAGCTTTAGCTTCCTAACTTAATTATAATTTTATTGGCATGCATTAAAAGGAACTCTGTCAGCTTTGGAATCTTCTCTTTTGAAAGTGCTAATTACATTTATTTAATAACTGCCCTACTGCCCTAAAAGAAGTGATGAATCTTATTAAAGATGAATATTTTATTCTATCAAAAATTACATATGTATATGAAATCTAGGTTAGTATAATTGGTATAATTGAGCATTGCATTTCATTTGGAGCTCCCTGACAACAAAAACAAAAAGGGAAACTCTATTCACTATAATTCTTATTTGAAAAATGTGACCTTAGCATTTCCTTAGGAGACCCAATCAATTTTATATGTATATGTTTTAAAATATTTTTAGAGACATACAAATCCAAATGCTGATGTTCAGGATGTTTATTGTGATATCGTCTATACTCACAAACACAATAACTACAAGAAAACACTGAGGAATAGTAGTATGAGGTCTGTCCAGAAGGTATCCAGACACACACCATGTAAAATAGAGACATTTATTGAAGAAGATACAAGATACAAGAGACATTGTACATAGGACAATGACACCTCAGTTTCCATCACAGTAGGCACCTCGGGACCTCACACAGTTCCCCCAGCATCTCTTGCACCGTTCAAAACACTTTCCAAAATACTTTGTTGGAATTGCCATCAATTGCGTCGCTATATTTTCCTAAATCGCATTGACAGTCTGAAATCTCTTCCCTTTCAGAGGTGATTTTAGTTTTGGGAAAAGCCAGAAGTTTCAGGGTGCCAAATTTGGTTCATTGATAGCTGTTTGAATCAAGTCATTAGCAACCGCAGCACGATGTTCTCCCTGCTTTGGTAGCAGAAGCCAAGGAATGGATTTTGCCATAACACGTTTCATGCCAAAATCTGTGTCAAAGTCTTGGACACAGTAGTTTTTGGAATCCCCAGATCAGCTTCTAGTTCTCACATTGTCAGTCGCTGATCTTTGTTGATTGCTGCCCATACGTGTTCAGCCTTCTCATGTGTTCTGCTTGTTGCAGGCCTTCCAGAACATGGATTGCTTTCAACAGATCCTCAACCATCTTTGAAGCATTCGTGCTACACTTTTATTTGCATTGCACTCATTGCATTGTCCCTGAAAGCCTTCTGAATCATCTGAATACTTCCCATGGAGGAATGTTGAACTTAATGCAAAATTTGATGCAGATTCATTGCTCTACTTGCTCAGTCATTTTGAATGCCGTGGCCACACTACACACATGCTCACTCAGTGGCATCTATTGCCCCCACTGAGTAGTACAGTAAAGTCATTGGTCAGGTATGTGCATTCCAGTCCACTCTCCTTGGTTGCCAGGTTACATCAATGTTGCATAAACCATTCCCATTATATTAACAATGGCTGGACTTCTTCCATACAACCTCATTTAGTAATGTTCCATAACACTATTACACACAATGATTTGTGTTTTTCTAGTAGAATCGTATGATGGCACGAAAAACAATGTTGAAAATGACTATATCTCATTCTGTGCAAATGTTTTTGATGGCACACAGTCGGTACATAGACTTTACAGCAAAATATCAACAGTATCTGTATTTGGATGCTGAAACCATATATTGCTTTTATTCACTTTTATTATACTTTTCTTGCTTATTTATATTTTCTCATGCAAACATCTATTAGCATGTTGTTTTTCATTAAAAATAATTTTTTTCATAGGTCTTTAATGTGAGGCATTTGACAGCTTTCAACAATATGATTCTTTAAACAATGGTTTTACCAGAAGCCAGAAATATTCTTCATGAGATTTTCAAAATCAATGGCACACTGCAGTGAAGGCTCTTCTTTGCATGTGAAGCAAGGTAGAGGCAGTCCAATGAGCAGCAGCTAGGTTACTCCAAGTGACTCGATAGGTGTGCAAACAAATTAAAGCAGTGCTTCTAGAACTTTGATATCCACACACAATTAGGGATCTTGTAACGATGGATTCTGATCCAGTAGTTGGGGCCTGAGAATTGGTATTTCTAACATGCCATTCATTCATACATGCTTTGCCCAGAAAGGTCTTTGAGTGTCCAAGGAACCAGATATAGCTTACTGGATCCCACTTCAGAATACCCATTGGAGTGACCTGCAGAACTTTAAAGATGTACAGATTCCAGGACTCCATCCCGGATCTAGTGAGTTACAAGTTCTGGAGGTGTGCGGGGATGTAAATTTTATAAAACCTCCACAGTTGTTTGGATAAAGTTGGTTCATGGACAGGGTGTGTGTGAGGGTCACTTCCTGAGACAGTCTTTTCTATTACTCACTGCAGTGGCAATGTTAATGGAGCAGCACAGAAGCCTGGAGTATGGCCCGTCTGCCTTACCTTGTGAAATCAGGTTGGTATTGCCATAGTACCTCTGCTCATGGTGGGCTACTGCGGTTGCTTCTAAGAAGCAACGGTATTAACTTTCCATAATTCACTGTAGATTTGTTCAAATAGATTGCTAACTGCATAATATTATCTAACTCTCTCAATGGGTTTGTCTAGTAACATACGCAACACACCTGTTATTGAAACAGAGTCATCATTTTTATAATTTTATTTCTCCCAGGTTTAGCTTCTTATATAAAAAAATCACATAGGTGATACTGCAGCTGTGTATTCAGAGTGGACAGATTAGTTATATTTGCATGTGGTCCAGAGTGAACTCTGATTGTGAAATACAATAAGCAAAGAGCCACACTGGCTCATGACATTAGGTTTTCATGAAAACTGAAAAACACAAATTGCGAAAGAGGTTAGCATCCTTCAGGATGTCTAGTATGTGTAGAAAGTGATGTGTGAAGGTATGGAACACATCAGTTTATGCTCTGGTGAGGCCTGACCCAGCAGCTAGTATATGGCAGCCTGTCATTCAGAACCATGCTCTTGTTACTGGTATCTACATATGCTTGTATTTGAGAGCAGTAAAATTCTGGCTTTTGAGTTTTAATAAGGCATACCTAATTTCCACATAAAAATTGAAGGTTAACCATGCCAGTGTGTGGCGGGCAATTTTCATCTCATGTGCAAATTTGCTTTCCACAGACATCGCTTTCCAACAGGTTTCTGAGAATCCCACGTAGCTGTGGTGTGTAGGATAGTTAATGAACAAGTCTTTGATTAATAGATTAACTGTGGCTTTGTAACAGGCAAATCAGTGCCTCTTACTGTAATACAGACTGTCAGATTTTATTTTCTTGTTACCAAAGTTAGATTTTGTACTGCAAAAGGCAGTACGACCTGGCTCCCTGCAGTAATTCCTTTCTATGGTGAATCGAGCCTTGATTTCTCTGAGATGCTTTTTGTGTTATGATTCCTATTATGATAACCTGCTGAGCTAGTGGGTTGTATAAATGCACAGTACTGCTGTCCAGAAATGATTGCAAGATGAATAATTTTACCCCTTGGCAACAGAGAAGAGTTTTCTCCTCCCCCCCCCACCCCGCCCCGTCCTTCTTGCCCTTCTCTCCTGGGCTATATTCTCAGAGGCTCTTTTTCCTTTGTCCCAGGCAGTAGTAATTATTCATATCACTTTCAAAAAAGAACTCTAGTTCAAAAGAGAGCTAAAGTTCAGGACCAACATGATAGTGATGAGCATCATTTAGCTTCCCTTTTGGAGTTCTTTCCAGTTTATTTTTCTTTTGATTGCAGCTGCCCAGCATATGTGGTTCACCCAGCCACACGGCATTTCCTCTACCCCGGGGACCATTTATAAGCAGGCTCTCGGTCTTTCAGCATTTCCCTTTTCCCTAGTTTCTGCAGCTTCCTCTTCTGGGTCCCATTCTATTCCTACTTCTTCCATTCTTCTTCCTCTTCCTCCTTCCTTGGTCGCAAACAAAAGCTAGAGCCTGGCTCTTCCAGGGTCACATGTGTAATGTTGTGACTCACCTCCTGTTTGATTTCAGCCCTGTCCTGGGAAGATGCAGCATGACTGTTGTGGCCCAGCTTTGTAGCAGCACAGGCTAATGGATCAATTCAGCCTTCAAAGCATCCTATAGCCTGTCGATATGAAATTCTAGCAATTACTAAAGTGGGAAGGCTGGGAAGCAGCTGAAAAACATTCCTTATTGATCACTCTAGAGTATGATGAACTTGTTTAAGAGAAATTGATCTGACATATTGATTTTTTTTTATCAGAGAATCTCATGAATGCAATTTAAGTCACAATATTTCTTGCCTTGCAGAATTTTTTTTTTTTTCACGAGGAGAATCTGAGAGGCAAACTAGCCAATGAGAGACACTTAAAAAGTTTCTTGGCTTTCCACCCCTTACCTGCTCCATTGTGTTAAAAAATAATTTGTGTTAAGGTGATTTTTATTTTAATTTTTTATTGTTATTTTGTTAGAGTTGTCCCAATTATTCCCACCTTGCCTGCCTTTGCCCAGCCCACCCTAGCTCCCACAGTCAACCCCCACACCATTGTCCAAGTCCATGGGTCATTTGTACATATACTTTGACTAATCCCTTCACCTTCTTTCCATCATTGTTAAGGTGGCTTTTAAATGTAAGGTTTCTTCTCTGCTGTGCTTCGTGCATTTTAACCCTCTCATAAACCTTCTTTGCTGACTCTCTCTTCCTCCCAACCCCTCATTCCCCTCTTTAACCTTTAATTGCAGGTCTTCGTTTGAGGAGCAGACCCTTTGATACAGCAGATGCTTTCTAATAGCTACTGTATGGAGAAAAGGTTTTGGAAAATGAGATTCTTAATTATGGCCAGAGGTAGTACTGTCCCTTGACACCTCTGGGAACTATTTGGACAGTGATGGTGATGGATTGCACACCCTGGGCCATTCATTCATGAGCAGTGTCACCTCTACAGCACATGCTGGACCGTCACTGTGTGGGCCAGAACTGCACCACAGACTTGAAGAGGTGTCCCAGATCCTTGCCTACTTCTAAACGTCTCTCCCCATGCAGCTCCATGGGGCGACTCTTTCCCTTCTCCCTCAGTCTGACCTGGCATTCTCTTAGGAAGTATAGCAGTGGTTTTCAAATAGGGATGAGGGTCACTATCACTTTGGGAACTTCCAAAAATATAGGCTCTTGGGCCTTATTCCAGACTCACTAGAGCAGAATCTGGGAGGGGAACTTAGGCAATTTTCATTTTAAAAGCTCCCTAGTTGAGTCCGGTGACCAGCCATGTTTGGGAACCACTGGATTAAATAACAGAATTGTGTATGTATTTGGTAAAGAAAGGGTTGAATAGAAGTATGAAAAGAAAGTTGACTCCCTGAAAAAAAAGTACAATAATCAATTTAGAATTCATTCATATGTGTGTGTATATATATACACACACATTCATTCACACATATATATGTTTTGTGTATGCATGTGTATATATATGTATGTGTGTGCATATATATNGAACTTAGGCAATTTTCATTTTAAAAGCTCCCTAGTTGAGTCCGGTGACCAGCCATGTTTGGGAACCACTGGATTAAATAACAGAATTGTGTATGTATTTGGTAAAGAAAGGGTTGAATAGAAGTATGAAAGGAAAGTTGACTCCCTGAAAAAAAAGTACAATAATCAATTTAGAATTCATTCATATGTGTGTGTATATATATACACACACACATTCATTCACACATATATATGTTTTGTGTATGCATGTGTATATATATGTATGTGTGTGCATATATATATATATATATATACCCAAGGATATGCTTAGAAACAGTGTGAGAGAGAAAACATTGATCGGTTGCCTGTCATATGCACCCTGAGGACGACACTTCAACCAACTTAGCCACACTAGTCAGGCCTACAACTTATCCTTAGCTCTTTGCATTTGAATGTGCATGTACAAGAATTGATTGATGAGATGAAGCTAGTTTTGTCCAATAAAATAATAGATAAAAGAGTAGTTTTCAGAGAGGGTTGAACTGAGGGTGGAGTGGAGCACAGGAAACAAAATTGGCACACTTCAGTCTTGGGTCCAGGGGAAGCTCTCTGACAAGGCTTTAAGGCTGTATCATAAAGGGAAAAATATACATGTACCTAAAATTTCTGATGGCTCACTCATACTAAAGCTCACAGCTTCTTCGTCTGATGCACGTGAGAGACTGGGTTCCCTCCACACTCACAGGGGAGAACCATTTGCAAACATTTTGATGCAAGAATTCAGGGGCTGTGTCTGTAATAACTTTGTCAAGCCTCACAGAGAAAGTTCTGAAGTGGTTAAGCCACAAGGGAAATGCAGGTTGCGTATTCTGGAATATATCTAAAGGAATCAGTTCCCCAATGATTTTCCATTCCATTGTCTCAAAGACCTGCTTCCATGGGGGAAATTTTTAAACAATTTTGCTGCTTGCTTGGTGAGTTTATATAAGCTGAGAGATGAGCCAAAAGAGTTTCCTGCAAATCACTTCAATTGGTGGTGTTCCATGCACTTGGAAAATAATCTAAGTGTTGGCATAGTCTAGTAAGTTCAATTTTTAACCATGTAATTTTACTGGTTTACCTTTTTCTCTGGGCTCCTGCAAAGTAGGCTAGGTAGTTTGTTATGATAGTTATGAATCTTGAGTGCAATTTATAATGATGTGGTAACTTTGATTATAAGTTTCCACCCCCAGAAATTCTGGCCTGGGGTGAGGTCATTTTAGAATCTCCCTGGGTGATTCTAGATTGTGGCAAAATTTTGGAATGATTAGTTTACTTAGATTTAAAGATAGAAAATTGAAATTTTGCCAAAGTTCAAAATCTTTCTTTTAATTTTCTGCCTGTAGCCTTCTGGACTTCTGGAGAAGACAAAGCTTTGCGGAGAAGGGAGGTGCCTTCTGTTTGCCAAATTTGTGAAAACAACAAAGCCGCCTGTTTCAAGTGCTTTTCAGATAGCATGTGGGCTCTCTTCAATACACGGCTCTGCTTTCAGCAAAATTGTTAATTATAGATCATAATAAGCTGTTAGCAGCAAAACACACACATAATTTGAAAGTGAAATGAGGCACAGTACATAGATAAAGCAATTGTTTGTTTAAGAGGTGATTAGCAGCAACAAACAAGCAAACTGATACTTGAACCTGAAAGAAATTACACCCATTTGGCATTGTTATATTCCTTGGTTATTTGTTCATTGCAGCCTAATGCAGAGGTACAAGCCTGTCTCTGTCAGTTTTTTCTTTTTTTTTCTGTGTGTGATGTAGGGACGGGTTAGTCTATGCCATCTTAGAACTGAGATGATGTTAAAAGAATAGCCTGTCAGGAGGAATAAAGAAAGGGAAGTGTCTCGGTTTCTCAAAGGAGCACAACTGAGATTTAAATTGTTCTGAGCTATGATAAATTATAAGGCTTTAAAACCACTGTAATCACTGAATGAACAAAACAGTTTGCCTTGGGTAATTATGCCTTTTGGGTCTCCTTCACTTTCAAGTTATTTTCCCCTTGTAAATGTTACACTCTGGCACCAAGTGCTGTGTCAAAGAGTGTTAATCTCAGTGTGAAGCACTGGGGTTGTCTTTAAGGGTAAGTGAGCCCAGAAATATTCGCAGTTCAGACCCACTTAGATGAAAACACCATTAACGCTTGAACGTGACATTTGGTGACAATAGTTTCTAAATTGCAATTCCCACTGGGGTGTGGTGGGTTTGGTGGGGCTGGGGCTTCATCCACTGTGTTTTACCTGAGTGAGCAATCTTGCGGGTTCAGCCCCGGCACTTGGAAATTCCCAGGATGGTAGCTTCACGTGGAATAGATGCCAGTTAATGAATGAGGACGCACAGGCTGAGGATAAATAACCATGTTATTAGGGTAGATTGCAGTGCTCAAGATGGGAGGTTTAATAAGCAACTGAGGGTAACAGGAAATACTTAGCTTTTTGTTGCCTGAAACTGCATTCAGATTTTGCAGCCTGCTGCTTGCTAAAGTCAAGGAAGGGTGTAATTGGTACTTATCAGAAGCACTATGGTTCTGAGCCCAGGTTTCAGTTCCCAGCACCCTATCTGATTCCAGGCTGGCTGCACAGCGGAAGGCTGTTCAATGTGGCTCATCTGCTATTGTTGTCTGTGGAAAATTCCAACAAGGAAGCCTCTATCTGGTGTCTTCAGTGAGAAAGTGGAGGCAACAGGCAGCTGTGGTGCCACCACATTTTTAGGTTGCTTGGGCCATCTGGGTAAACGTTCATTTCCTTTAGGGGCAGAGTCTGCAACTTCTAGTGCCCTTGGAGACAGTGAAGTCAAAGTGATCAGGTGCTTGGAGAATTTATACTAGTGGTAAGGGCCAACATGTGTTGAGCAGTTACTCTGTGCCAAGCATCATTCTATGCATGTCACATATATTAACCCCTTTAACCCTGACAAGTGTCCTCTGAGGCCCACACTTTTGTTCTCTCCATTTTACAAAAGAGAAAAAGGAGACAGGGAATGGTTGTCAAACTTGCCCAAGGTCACAAAAAACGGACCTGAATTGGAAGCAGGCAATCCGACTCCACAGCACGCAGAATGAACCTCTAAGTATATGGCTTCAAACACACAAACCCTGACTCTCTCTCTGCACCCCGAACTCCCTGGGGCAGCACTCTGGCCTGGTTCACCGACCTGCCCTGCCTCCAACTCCAGCTTTCTCAACTTCCCAGGACAGCATGGCATGAGCTTTCCTTCTACCTGCTTGAAGAGGTGCCCAAGTCCTTGTTTCAGAGCAGTTGTCTTTATCTGACCATGTGTCTTTCTATAGCGAGTTTGTGAAAAGCTGGGATTTATGAAATTGTCCTGGGGTGGTGGACTTCAGGGAGACTTTATAGATGGTGTGCATCATAACTTCCCTAGATGATGTCATAATGTATCCTCTCCCAATGACCATGCATGAGCCTCCTGCTAGTTGTAAACAATACAACAGACCAGGGAATTTTAAAATCCGAGCACGACTGCAGCCTGGGCTGCAAACATATAACCCAAATGGCAGGGTAATGAAATGAAGTGTGATAGAGTTGCGTGGAGGTATTATAGAGGCCAGCAATCCTATAAATATAATTGAACTTTTGAATTACTTGTGGCAAAGGACTTATCAGCCCGCATGTTTTATGCAGCCTAACGGAACAGATTCAGGGCAACATGTGTGATGACTCTTTGCAAGATTGATAAGCCTAGGCTGTTTCTTTTGAACCAAACTTTCTGAGGTTTGCTCCTTGACATAGACTGCTGGGAGTTCTTGCTCTCCTTGCTGCCCCATGGAGGGAGGCAGCCTCGTGCCTGAATGTGCAATGTCCTGGTTCTGCATGGAAGACAAGCTCTTGCCTCACATTTACCATCATGGGCTCTCAAAATATTCCCTCCTTTAAGCCTCCCACTGTAGCTTGTTTTGAATCTACTTCTACCTCCTCCCACTTTCTCCTGTTACTAATGAGCCACTCTGGGTGAGGGACTGACATCTAAGTTCCTCCCGGAACAGCAGAAAAACTGTAGGTCTGTCTGCAGAGGAGTCCCTTGGCACTGACCATTTATCTGGTGACCATGTGGGCCCAATAAGCAAAGCAAATCTGTCTGTCTCTCCCTCCCTCTGCGGCTTTTGGGCCTGTGCGTGTGCATTTCCCAGGACGGTTGCAGGAGACACCAAAACTTGTCTTCATTACAGCTCTGACTCATAACCCAATTAATGGTGTCAAGAAGTGAAACATGGTCCCCAGGCCCAGCTGCCTTTTGAAAGCAAGTCCCAGCCTGTTCAGAGCAGTAACAAATGGAGCTTTGGAGAGGGTGGCTGAGAATCTGTTCTACCAGCCAAAAGCAAAGGAGGGTTTCAGGGAGGTCGTGTGCAGTTTTGGGGTGCAAATGCACTGGGTCTCCACACTGAGTGAGAGAGAAGGCAGGAGGATGAGAGGGGAGGTGGAAGTGTTTGATGCTTCCCCTGATTTCTAGCAGAGGTTGCCAGCCTCACGGGGCCCAGACTTCTCCAGTGTAAGGCAGGTAGCCCTATCGCCCTGCTGTCGGAGTTTCTTTCAGGAGAATCTGCCTGTTGACGTTGACCAGATGCTCATTTTTCTCCCCCTAGGCCTGCACGTGGGCTGTTCATGGTGTACCCTTCCTTACCTCACTGCCACTGGTTTGGGGGTGAAAGGCCAGTACCATATGGCCGTTTTCCAGCTTCTGTAGAGATTAATGTTTAAGTTTAGTTTTGGGCATACTACTTTTTAAAGTTTAATTTTGGACATGCTAATTTTGGGAATGGGGTGTGCTAGAAAGTGTTCTCCACCAGCCTGGGGCATACTGTTCCTTCAGTCACTTGACTGGATGCACCTAGTTTTTAAAACAGGCTGGCTGGTAATGCTCCTTCTTTCTAGGAAGTCATTTACTTCTTTCTGAAAAAAAAATAAGACCTTTTAAAGAATCAATGCAGAACACTAATGAGAGCTGCCATTCAGTGCCACCGAGTGTCAGACATGGCGAGAATGCTCTGTTTTTGTGTTGTCCCAGGTCCTCACAGCAAACATTCCAGCGGGAAACTGTGTCCCCATTTCTTAAGCGAGCAGTTTTTCCATTTTGAAGGAAGGCAGGTGAGAGAAGAACATGGGCGTGCTCCACCTCAGAAGGGAGCCAGCAGGGAGCGTCCTGCAGTTAAAAGCCCATCTGCTCTTGCTACTTTCTTGCCTCTGCAAGTTGCCTTGGGATTTTTAATATCCCAAGTGGTCTGAACCTTATTTCATGTCTCTCCGAGAAAAGGCAGCGTCTCCAGGGGGGTGGATCTCCCAGCGAGAGGTTCAGAAGGAAGAGAGAGACTCCCTCTGTATCACCCCAGACACCTGCAGCATCTCAGGTCTCCGTTGGTGGTTCCACCCCAGCAGGGACTGACCCAGCTTTGCCTGGTTTCTGAGCTCCCGACAAGACGACAGCCTGTGGTGAGGAGGGAGTCAGCTGAATACCCAGCCTCTGACTTTCCCCAGGGATCTCTTTCTTCTGTTGCAGCCAAATACTGCTCAGTTGAGAGCTTGGGAAACAAAACAGTCTTTGTTGCTTAAACTGAAATCATTCCCATGGCTGATTGTCCCACAGGTCCTGTTGTTAACAATACTTCCCCTTTCTCTTTCTCTTCCTCCTCCCCAATGGCTCCTCCGCCTTTTTCCCTTCCCAACATCTCCTCTGCTTTGTCTTCCCCTCCCACTCCCTTGCCCTCTAAGATTCTTAATCATTACACATCTGAAACATGACAAACCTGACAGAATCTTGCCAAAGCATGAGGCCCTAGGGAGTTAGGACAAAAAAATAAAACAGGAACTAGGCTCATTAGGAAAGATTGGGGTTTCATGGGAATGGTTTGGTGCATTGAGAAGAGAAGAGGGGGCCACCTGGCTGATCGTCTCTGGGATGTTTGCCCAGGGACTGGGCATCCATAAACTGGATGAGTGATTGTCCACCAGTTTTGGATCATGGATGTCTCTGCGAGTCTGATGAACATGTACATCAATATGAGGTTTGGGCTCAGGTACGGAGATACTTTGGGGGGAACTTCTGATGTCACCCTGAATATCTCATAGAATCAGGAACTACAAGTATTGAAGAAAGTCCAATTTTCTGAGTGCTCCATCCAAGGGCCAATGCTCTGTACACTTCTGACTTCCCCCTGCTGGCTTTATCTATCTTCATTAGAAACCCAGTGGACAGACATCTTTAGGAGGTGTGACCCTGTCATTTATTGTCTTCACTGGAACACCTGGGAGAGTGACAGAAACGCTAGGAGTAACTACACTGGGACATCATACATCACCTGTGATAGTCCCGGGCAAACTGGGAGAGTGTGTCATCCTGCTCTTGTTATGAAGCGTGGTGGGAAGATTCACAATTGGGAAATGGGTTCTGTCATAAACAACTTAGAATTTCTGGGTAATCGTGCCATGGCTGATGTGGCTCAGTGGAGTAAGCACTGGCCTATGGACCAAAGAGTTGCTGGTTTGATTCCTGGTCAGGGCACATGCCTAGGTTGTGGGCCAGGTCCTGGGTTGGGAGCTTGTGAGAAGCAACTGATCCATGTTTCTCTTGCAGATCGATGTTTCCCTCCCTCACCTTCTCCCTTTCTTCCCTTCTCTCTAAAAATAAATAACTAAAAATATTTTTAAAAAAAGAATCTTTGGGTAATCTCTAGGAAACTGTCAAGCCTACCTGACTGTAAAAATCAAAGAATTGGACTAAGTCTTCACTGTTTCTTTGGGTGGTGGTGCTTTGAATCCTCCTATTTTTACTTGAATGGGAGAAAGAGTATTCTGGGTGACACATTTTCCCTCCTACTGGTGGGTTAAATTAATGCTTTCTGTTAAATGTAGGCAGAAAAAAACAGTACTTGGACTTGTGAGAATTATGCAATGAGAAGAACCTGGGGATCACTCTATGTGAGGTTCTTTCCTTTCTGAAAGAACAGGACAACCCTCTTATGAAATGTCTCCTCCTTGCTCTCAGTAACTGACCATGGCATTGAATACTGATTATTCGGGGAGCACCGACAGTTTATTCAGGACTTCAGTAGGAACATCTAATGGGGAGGCATTCCCAGTCTCAGGGGCCTAGCCTTTCAATTATATGGAAAAAAGAACAACAACCAAGTCTGTATTTAAGACTACAGTAGGTGGGAAGGTATTGAAATCCCAGAGCTCCATGGGGCACAGATGTAGGGATAATTTTGGAAAACTCCTGGTTTCAGAATTTTCCTACTCACCCTGTACATCTCGAAGAATCAGAAGATAGTGCAGGGCTCACGGGCAGGTGCAAGTGAGTTCAGGGCAGAGAACAGTGGATTCTGAGGCAAGCTTGTTTGTGGTTCTGGGTGTGCCATTGATTTCTAGGATGTTCACAGGCAGATCGTTTCTGCTTCTTGCAAAGGTTTCATTTTCTCCTGCTGTTCACACTGAATGAGAACTGAGACCAGGACATTGTAAATGGCTTAGCCACCCTGCATTCTTACGTTGAAAGGGCACACTGTGCAGAAGGAGCTGGGCTGAGAGAAAGCAGTGTGTGGGAAGTTAGGAGGGCATGGGTTCTAATCTCTGGCTTTCACTCAGGGTATTTGAACTTGCTGGGTCTTTTGCTCTAGAAGTCTCTCTTTTCTTATCAGAGGTTTTTGTTTGTTTATTTTGTAGTAGAACTGTTTAAAATGAGGAAAACTTACATGGATTACTCCAAATATAAAATACATATTTTATCCACAAAATATGAATATTTATATAAGTATAAATATAAATATAAATATATATATATATATATATATGTTGAAATAATTTTCTAGACTCGAGATGGGGCCACTCCTGCCCTGGGTGCTACATTAGCAAACCAACTTAGTCAGCTTTCCTGTCCCTGTAAATGCTCTGATTGGCTGGAAGCTCAGTACAGCCAGTCAGCTGGTCTCTGAATGCCAAGCCAACAATGGACTCTATACTTACTTCTGTGTTTCTTATTCATTTTCTAGTTTTTCTCTTCCTTCCTTCTATTCTTTCATTATCTTATAAGAGCTTCCTGTGCTCTGCCCCATTTTGTAGTTCTCTAGGTGTTTGAAGTGAACTGCTCACTCCGTGAAGTATTAAGTAAAGTTTGCNATATATATATATATATATATATATATTGGAATAATTTTCTAGACTCGAGATGGGACCACTCCTGCCCTGGGTGCTACCTTAGCAAACCAACTTAGTTAACTTTCCTGTCCCTGTAAATGCTCTGATTGGCTGGAAGCTCAGTACAGCCAGTCAGCTGGTCTCTGAATGCCAAGCCAACAATGGGCTCTATACTTACTTCTGTGTTTCTTATTCATTTTCTAGTTTTTCTCTTCCTTCCTTCTATTCTTTCGTTATCTTATAAGAGCTTCCTGTGCTCTGCCCCATTTTGTAGTTCTCTAGGTGTTTGAAGTGAACTGCTCACTCCGTGAAGTATTAAGTAAAGTTTGCTTGCATCCCCTACATTTCCTTTAGTCATTTTAACATACTAAGACGCTGTTTTGAATGAAGAGGACTTCGAACCTGGAATGGCATCAGCTCAGGCTTCCTCCCTGGAGGCCTTCATAGCGCCCTGAAGTACTTCCTCAGCTTGACTTCCACCAGCCACTTTTCAAAGGTGCCCTGTTCCAGGCTGAAGCAGCCCTGCACCAGGCCTAACTCCAGGGCTGAGCGGAGCAAGGGCTTTGTGGAAGCCAATCCACTCCCCTTGGTCCATTTAAATTGCCCAAGCTCTACCACAGACCCCTAATACTGGAAAACTATTGAACACTTCTCCAACCAGCTCCTTCCAGAATTTGGCCTTCTGTTTAATAAATACAGCCTTTCTGGATTGAAGACTGGAACCTAGAGAATGATTAATGATCAGAGTTGTCTGATGATGTAAACAAGGAGCCAGAAACCAAGCACTTGTCAATCAAGAAACCTGGCTAGAGTCGGTGCTACGTCCAGATACATCTGCCCTGCCTTAAGCCCTCAGAGCCGGCAACCCAGCTCTATGACTGCCAAACCTGTTTCCTGGGCAATTCTGGTGCTCAATTTGATTGTTTACCCAAGAGAGTTGTCTGGGACTGTGAAATACGATGCTTGAAGGCTAAAGTGAAGCGAGTGGCCTTCGGGACCAGACACCTTGGTTTGTAAATCAATCTTCGCCACAGAAACACTCCAGCGGTTAGACGTTACAAGGTGAAGAGTGGCTCCCTTGTGGGACACCCTGCAGTGATTGCCATGTTAGCCAAGAAGATTGTGTTTCTGGAAATACTGGGTTGGGAGATACATAATCCTCTATTGGGACTATGTTTTTGACACATGGGAATATCTGCTAACAGGAAATGAGTGTAGCTCGGTACTGGGAATGATTTGGGGAGTAGTTGCTGTGTGTGCATGAGATGTATTTCTTGTTAATTCTGTTTAGTAATTAAAACACCAAACAATCCCATCCTAGCCATTAAGGAATGGTGGAGACTATGTACCCTTTGAATCTCCTTAGAGCCTTAGCACACTGAATAATGATTTCGCCTAAAATTTCATTGTCTTGAATTCTTCTTTCTGAACAACCAGCTAGATCATATTCTGTATGTTTGATTTATACTTGGAGAGAGTTACTGAATGACTTGGGTTAATGAGCTGATGAGGCCACAGACTGTCCCATGGCAATATCTGAGATTCCAAATGTACAGATTCCAAATTTGTACAAATCCAGATTCCAAATGTACAAATCAAATGTTGAAATTAAATAGTTCATTCTGGGAAAATGAAAGAGTTCTGGAGATGGATGGTATTAACAGTTGTATATCAATGCAAATGTATTCAATGCCACTAAGCTGTATACTTGAGAATAGTTGAAGAGGTACATGTTATCTTTTGTATCTTTTACACTGACAAATGAAAAAAAAATCAAGTCCTGCCTTTTAGTTTTAGGCTTTGCTCAATCTGAACCAAAAGTAATTGGGTTTTGTTTTTAGATTCATGACCCATGAGGATATGGCGTATCTCCTATCTCCCCGGACTCTTCAGCTCACTTGTGAGTCTCCAGCTCCCAAGTATTCTCATTAATTCTCATTCCTCTGTCACGTGATTCCTGCTCAGCCATCCCAAATACCAGGGAACAGAATAAAGAGCAGGCAGTGTTTCCATCGCAGAAATCCATATAAAAGCTAATGATGTGAGGGCCCTGCATATATTTTGGAATCTGTGTTTATTTTGGACAAGCATTCAATATTTAGAATGGTGGGATCTCCTAAAAAATTCTTTCCACTGACTAATTCATGCTTTACCTATTTTCTAGCTTCTGAGCCCTTCCTTCAATAAACACCCATCCCATCATAGAATGTTAAATGGTTTGAGAAGTGTCAGACTGATTTACCTCAAGACAGAAGTGCTAGAGATGTGTACATAATTAAAACGAAAGAACGGAGGACACATTAAATTATACTCCTTCCCCTGCTCTTTCAACAACTACTGATTGGTCCTCCAATGCATGCCACACACTGCAGATATTGTGGGAAATCAGAGACAGCAGCAAAGCCTTCCAGGGAGAAACATCAGGGAACTGATCTTGACTGATCTATGGAAGAAATGGCTTTACAAGAAGCAAGTTCCTGAAGGGTATACAGCAGTTGAAGGGTATTCCACAAAGTGAGAATAGATTAAGCAAAGATAAGGAGGAAATCAAAGTACATGTATAAGGAAAAATAGGCTGGATCACATGGTCAGCAAACTTTTTCTGCAAAGGGCCAGATAGCAAATAATTTGGGCTTTGTGAGTTACATGATCTGTGTTGGAGATGCTCATTGTCAATACCTAAATGAATGAACGTGGCTGTGCTCCCTAGAAAACTGTATTCACAAAAATAAGTGGAAGTTCACTTTGGCCCACTGACCATGGTTTGCATACTTGTAGGATAGAAAATAGAATAGATGAAGGGATGTAGGAGGGAAGTAAACCAGGGTCCCATCAGGATGATACGTGCATGTCAGGCTAAAGACAATTTTCTGAAGCTGGAAGGAGAGGGCACTTATCTTAGAGCAAAGCTATTGTCATGATAAGTACCTTCCCTACATTGCATCCTTTTCCAAAGAGGTCCCATAGTTTTGTCGTCTTCAAAAGCACTCTGGGGGCTTTTCCTTTGTAGTATTATTCATCTGCTATTACCCTCATAAATTCTTAGAGCTTTAGAAGTAGCTCGGTACCAAACCTTAAGGAGAGCTGGTTGTAAGTTTGTTCCAGCTTTTCTATCTTGGAAGGATGCAATGTATATAAAGAAGGATATAAGAATTAGCCAAGGTCCTTGCCTTGATCAGTCCATATATTCTACTATAGCTCCCCTGAGTGAGGCCCATGGTTGTTCAATACCTCCATGGTCTTATAGATTAGAAGATTACCTGGTTTTTCAATCCTTAGTCCCTTGCTCTCAGATTGCCATGTCCCAAATGTCCAGTTACATTGTGCTTTTCCAGGTCTCCTCTTGCTTGGCCTACACAGTATTTAACATTGCATCATCTTTCCTTCTGGATTCTTCCCTGCTCTGGCATTTGTGGTACCACTTTCTCTTGGCTGCTTTGACTTACTTGTGACTGCCCTTGCTCAGCTTCTTTGCCTGACTCATGGGTCCCAGGGCCAATGTCAGGGCTGCTCTACCTACCTATTTCTGCAGTCCTGTCAGCAGGCCCATTTGGATGACAAACCTAAGACAGCATCTTCTTTCTTGGTCTCAATTGGTAGAAGATTTGATATTTGTCTCTCATCAGTCTTGCTCTACTACTTATTTCTTCATTTGCTCAGGGGAAAAAGGGTGCTATTTATTGGGTCTCTTAGAGATCCCAGCATTAACCAACTTCCTATCCAGGTATTCCATAGATACTTAGGACTCAATATGTCTAAACCTGCATGTATCTGTTTTACTTTTCCAGAAAGAATTTAATCCTCAAATTCCATCTTTGAAATGGTGTGACTTTGTATCCTTTAACTTGAGATGGAAACCTGGCCTCACCCTAAATCTTCTTTTACCCTTACTCACAGCAGCTCATTAGCAATCAAGTCCTATGGCATTTGTTTCTTTCCCATGTCCCATCTTCTGTGCCCCTCTGCTGCTGACAGCATCCAGGTCACCAGGATCTCTCCTAGGCTATGAGAACTGCTTCCTAAAGAGTGTCCTTGTTTCTAGTTGTGTGCCTTCCAGATCAGTTTTCCACCCTGCAGCCAAAATAAACTTTGTAAAGATATACTGATTGCATCACTCCCTGGTTAGAAAATCATTTTGTGTGTTCCCATTGCCTGTAAGATCAAATTAAAACTATTGGGAAGACAGCAGGACCCTTTGTGATCTGGCCTCACATAGATTTCCAGCTTTCTCTCCCAGCAGACCACCTCATAGGTACTCTTGGTTCAAGCCATTTTCTGTGATTTTAAGTTATTTTCTTTTTTAATGGTAATTTAAAAAAAATTTTTTAAATATATTTTATTTATTATGCTATTACATTTGTCCAATTTCCCCCCCCCTTCATTCCCTTCCACCCTGCACACCCCTCCCACACCACATTCCCCCCCTTTAGTTCATATCCATGTGTCATAAGTTCTTTAGCTTCTACATTTCCCACACTACTATTGCCCTCCCCCTATTTTCTACCTACCATTGATGCTACTTATTCTCTTTACCTCTTCCCACTCTCTCCTCCTCCAACTCCCCTGTTGCTAACCCTCCGTGTGATCTCCATTTCTGTGGTTCTGTTCCTGTGATAGTTGTTTGCTTAGTTTACTTTTTTTTAGGTGTGGTTGTTAATAACTGAGTTTGCTGTCTTTTTACTGTTCATGTTTTTTATATTCTTTATCTTAGATAAGTCCCTTTAACATTTTCATATAATAAGGGCTTGGTGATGAAGAACTCCTTGAACTTGACTTTATCTGGGAAGTGCTTTATCTGCCCTTCCATTCTAAGTGAAAGCTTTGCTGGATAAAGCAATCTTGGATGTAGGTCCTTGCCTTTCATGACTTGGAATACTTCTTTCAAGGCCCTTCTTGCCTGTAAGGTCTCTTTTGAGAAATCAGCTGACAGTCTGATGGGAAGTCCTTTGTAGGTGATTGTCCCCTTATCTCTTGCTGCTTCTAGAATTCTCTCCTTCATTTCAATCCTGGGTAATGTAATTATGATGTGCCTTGGTGTGTTCCTTCTTGGGTCCAACTTCTTTGGGACTCTCTGAGCTTCCTGGACTTCCTGGAAGTCCATTTCCTTTGGCAGATTGGGGAAGTTCTCCTTTATTATTTGTTCAAATAAGTTTTCCACCTGTGGCTATTTCTTTCCCCTTCTGGTACCCCTATAATTCAGATGTTGGAATGTTTAAAGATGTCCTGGAGGTTCCTAATCCTCTCCTCATTTTTTTCAATTCTTGTTCCTTTCTTCTTTTCTGGTTGGATGTTTATTTCTTCCTTCTGGTCCACTCGATTGATTTGAGTCCCAGTTTTCTTTGATCACTATTGGTTCCCTGTGCATTTTCCTTCATTTCACTTAGTGTAGCCTTCATTTTTTCATCTAATTTGTTCCCAAAATCAACCAATTCTGTGAGCATCCTGATCAGCAGTGCTTTGAACTGTGTATCTGATAGGCTGGCTATGTCTTGGTTGCTTATATGTATTGGCTCTGGGGCTTGATCTGTTCTTCTGTTTGGGCCTTTTTTTCTTTCTTTTTTTGGGGGGTCTAGTCATGCCTGTTATGTACGAGGGGCTCAGCCTTAGGTCTTCATCAGGGCAGGGCAACCCAGCAGTTGCTGGGTTGTGACACTGTATGTGGGGGTGGGCTCAGAGAGGGAACAATGGTGCTTGCTTTGCTTTCTCTTGGATTTCAGTTCCTTCTGCTACTTCCCATAAGCAAATTGGGCCCTTTGGTGCTGATTCCCAGGTGGGTGGGCTTGTGTATATTCTGGGACCCTGTGGGTCTCTCCAATGAACTCTCCTGTGAGGCTGAGAGTCTCTCTCAGCACCTCAACCCCGACAAGTGTTTTCAATTGGTGATTTTAGGCTTTATTTCCCAGTGCTGGGGCCCTGGATTGTGCGGTCTGTCTTGCTGACTGTTTTCGCCTGGTTTATCTGCACACATGTGAATGTGTGACTGTGGTCAGCCAGTGGCCTTGCCTGCCTCACTGGGTCTGCTCGTTGCCTCTCCGTGCCCAGGGTCTGCCAACTGCTGCCTGTGTGCCCAGGTTTGCCAGCCACTGTCTTTTCCAGCTGTGACCCCTCCCCTCTGGCCACTGACTCTGCCCCTCTTACCAGTCTGGATGGTCATCAGACTTCTGTACAGTTCAATTTTCTGTCAGTTTTGGGTGCTTTTTTGTTTCTAAATTTTTGTTGTTCTTAATTTGGTTGTACGAGGTGGCGCAGTGTGTCTACCTATACCTCCATCTTGGCCCGAAGTCAATTTTAAGTTATTTTCATCTATCTTGCAAATTCATGTCTCTGTCCCTTTGCACACAAATAAGGTTTCCTCTCTTGAAAAATATTTGAATAATTTGTCTTTTAAAATTTGCCTCAAGTAACACCTCCACTGTGACCTTCCTTTACATACTTCTCAATAAAGTATCATTTATTTTAATCCAGTATAAATGGGAGAATGAACAGAAATATAAGATTTAGGTTAATCACACAAATCCTGATACAAATGTGAAATGATGACTATAATATCAATTACTGATCACTGATCTCTCAACAGAGCCCAGAAAAACCCATTGAGCAAGCCTAGCTAAGCACATTAGGTCTTTTGAAGTGAGGGAGAAGGCCAATTTGACAACTGCTAGTAGTATCACAAAGTGAGTAAGTGAAGGCATGTGTGGTGTTTTAGGGTCCAAGCTTTGTGATTTTAAGGTCAGTCTTTCAAGGCACAGAATTGGCTGTGGTTGGGCAGTCTCTATGATAAAATGACTTTCGATTGGTGTATGTGACAAGGTAAAAATCTTAAAGCAAGCTCTTATGAGTAAGTTTAGTCTTCAGAAGTAAGCTATTTTAAGTAGTTCATAGTCTGATCTTGCAGGAGCAAATATTTCATGGAACAAAAGTACTTCGTCTTCCTTGGTCCTAGTATTTTTAGCACACAAGCAGAAAAGTGTCCTAGAATTATTTCACATGGGGTTGGGAAAGTATCCCTATTGCATGGGGATTCTTGTTGTAAGGACTGACTGATTTTAGTGCATATGAGGTATTAACAGAGTAATTATATAGCAAGTTCTCAATAGAAAATGTTTATAATTGTTGCTCTGTATATTATGTTTATTAGAACATATAATACTCCATTGAATGGTTTGTTTTAATGTCTCTTTCTCCCACAATGTCATAAGCTTCCAAGTGCCAGCACTATATTTTATTTATTTTGGATCTCCAGCTTCTAGCATGGAGCTTTGCCAATTAATGTGTTCTCATTAAATATTTGTAGAATGAATGAATGGAAGCACTGTGTTAAATAAATTTTGTGTACATGGCTCTTGACTAGAACTTGTTAGTTATGTTGGTGACTAGCGTGAAAGAGAAATATCTGCCTAGATTGCTGGGAGCAAATGAAGAAATAGAGACATCTCTCTTTTTTCTCTTACCTGCTAAGGAAGTTGAATATATTTAGCAGATAACCATCCATCATTCCTTGTTTGCAGACAAGAGCAAGTGATAGCTTCATTAACTCTGCCCACAACTCGTGAAGCAAAACCCCCAAGGTTGGTTGGACTGGGGCCTGGTGCTAGCTGATGTGGAACAGGGCAGAGAGGCTGAGAAAGACAGACATGGCTGGTGACCATTTCTCATGGTTAATGGGAAAATCTTGAACTATTACAACCCTTTGCACTAAGAAGGTAGAGATGACTTGGAAGGAAACCAGAACCACACAACAACAAAAGTGGGACTGATAGTGCTGTCTTTAAGGACAGTGAATGACACTGTTCACGTGAAGTTCTAACAACATTGAATCATTTGCATTCTGCCTATACTTTCCTATTGCTAGGGAATCCATACTACACAGATGGTTGTCCTTGAAAAACATCTATTTGCGCCAATCAGAACTTACATGGAAGCAAAAAGGAAATTGGATTATGTTATAGCTGTCTGCTCTTAGTTTATACTTTTATTAGAGCACTGAGTGCAGGTACCACACTTAGTTTTGTAAAGATCTGTCATTTCCACTAGAAAGTGTTTCCCTAGGGTCAGGGTCAGCATCTTATTCAATATTGTGTAACTGCCAGGTCTTTCTCCCCATGGATCCGAGCACTGACAGTGCCCGACACATAATAGATGTTTGCAAAGTTGGTGGTTACAAAATCAAAGTACTTAGATGGAGCAGCTCAGTGAACCAAGGAAATTCTTTCCCTTTCCCTTCACCTTCCCTTTCCTTTGCCCTTTCCCTCCCTCCCTCCCTCCCTCCCACCCTCCCTTCCTCCCTTCCTTCCTTCCTTCCTTCCTTCCTTCCTTCCTTCCTTCCTTCCTTCCTTCCTTCCTTCTTTCTCTTCATCCAAAGATACATTCACTGAGTTTAGAGAGGAAGGAAGGGGAGCAGAGTGAGAGAGAGAGAGACATTAATGTGAGAGAAACACATTGATTGGTTGCTTCTCATATGCGCCCAATCAGGGATCAAACCCACAAGCCAGCAATGTGCCCTGACTGGGGGTCCAACCTGCAAGATTTTGGCATATGGGATGATGCTCCAACCACCTTAGCCAGCCAGCCAGGGCAACAATTCTTAAGCTTTAAATTCCACACTGTTCTGAGTAGTGTGATGAAATGTCGCATGAGACATGAATCATCCCTTTGTCTCGCATCTTTGTGTTGTATATGTGCTCCACCTGATACGTAGTAGCCATCTTTTTCATCAGATCGACTGTCACAGTATCGCAGTGCTTGTGTTCAAGTCACCCGTATTTTACTTAGTAATGGCTCCAAAGCACAGGACTAGTGATGCTGGTAATTCAGATATGTCACACACAAAAAAAAGCCATAAAGTGCATCCTTTACATGCAAAGGTGAGTACAGCACAAAATTTTGAGAGAGCAAGAGACCACAGTCACACAATTTTATTACAGTATATTGTTATAATTATCCTATTTTATTATGACTTATTGTTAATCTCTTACTGAGCCTAATTTATAAATTAAACTTTACTCTGTAGTTTCAGGCATATCCTCAGGTATTGGAAAGTATCATCTGTGGATATTGTAATGCAATTTATAGTAGAAGAAAAAGTTTAGACATAATCATTCCAAAATATGACAATTATTGCTATTTTCATGTAAATCATGGCTTTTATGACTATGCATATACATATTTGTTCAAAAAAGTAAAAATGGGATAATACCATTTGTAAGATGACATTTTTGTTAAACAATTGAAAGTGAAAAAGTTTTTACATTATTACTAATGATACAAAAACTTAATTTTTCATGATAGTTTGATAATGCTTTGTATGGATATTATAGATGATTTAACCAGTGTCCTGTTTGGGGAAATTTTTGTTGTTTTTATTTTTTCTATTATAGATAATGTTGTAACAAATATACTTTCAGATAAACTTGCTTTCAATAGTACCAATATCTACTTCTGGGAACATATTTAAAACATTTGAGTCAAGGGATGTATTTGTCAGGCCCGATGGCCCTGCTTGCTCAGCCATTGGCTGGAGTTGGTCTGGGGGGGGTGGTGGTCTCAGTTGGAAGCTGAGGTGCATCCTGAAGGTACTAACAGCTGGAGGCTTTCAATCACCTGCACTGATGCAGCTGAATAGCAACTTCTTTCTTGAAGGGTGATTTGAGCATGTAGTTGGCATGCACCTCAAAGTCACACCACTGTTTTTTTTGGTGGTAAAATAGACATAAGATTTACCATTTTAACCATTTTAAGTGTATGATTCTGTAACATTAAGTACATTTGCATTGTTGTATAATCGTCACCACTATCCATCTGTAGAACTTTTTCATCATCCCAAATGGAAACTCTGCACCCTTCAAGCAACAATTCTCCATTTCCCCCTCTTTGTAATCCCTGGGGACCACCATTCTACTCTCTGTCTTCATGAATTTGACTATCCTATGTACCCTATGTAAGTGGAGTCATGAAATATTTGTCCTTTTGTGCCTGGCTTATTTCGCTTAGCGTAATGTCTTCAAGATACATCTGTATTTGCAGCATGTCATAATTTAATTCCTTTTCAATGCTAAATGATATTCTATTGTATGTATATACCACATTTTGTTTATCCATCTGTTGATGGACAGTTATATTATTTCTGCTTTTTGGTTATTGTGAATATTTTTGTATAAATATCTGTTTGAATTTCTGGTGTCAATGCTTTTGGGTATATACTCAGAAGTGAAATTGTTGAAGTTAGGGTGATTCTATGTTTAATTTTTTGAGGAACCAACATGCTGTTTTCTATAGTGGCTCCACCACTTTACATTTCCATTAGAAATGCATAGTAGTTTCAATTTCTCTACATCCTCACTAACACTTGTTGTTTTAGTTTTCTTTGACAATAGCCATTTTAATTGGCATAAAGTAGTATCTCATTGTAGTTGTGATTTTTATTTCCCTAGTGATTGGTGATATTGTGCATCGTTTCATGTATTTTTTGGCTTTTTGTATATCTTCTGTAGAGAAATAGTTATTCAATTCCTTTGCCAGTTTTCAAAATCAGATGGTTCTTTTTGTGTGTGTTGTAGTTCTTTATATGATCTG
Source organism: Sturnira hondurensis (assembly GCF_014824575.4). NCBI lineage: Eukaryota > Metazoa > Chordata > Mammalia > Chiroptera > Phyllostomidae > Sturnira > Sturnira hondurensis. The sequence continues at coordinate 25,273 of NW_028093273.1, forward strand.
GATATAATCCCTTACCAAATATATGATTGACAGATATTTTCTCCCATTTGTGGGTTACCTTTTCAACTCTCTTGATAGTGTCTTTGATGCACAGGGTTTTTTAATTTTGGCTAAGTCCAATTTACCTCTTTTTTAATTGTGTTTCTTGTGCTTTTTGTGTCATCCCTGAGAAATCATTGCTAACTTCAGTGTTGTGAGTTTTTGCTGTATGTTTTCTTCTAGGAGTTTTGTGGATTTTGCTCTTACATGTAAGCCTTTGATCCATTTTCAGGTATATTTTGTATATGAGGTGAGAAAAGTTTCAATTTTATTCTTTGCCTGTGGATACCCAGTTTCCCCAGTACTATTTCTTGAAAAGATTATTCTTTCTCCCATTGAATGGTTTTGGTGTCTTAGTTAAAAATCATTTGATCATAAATGTAGGGGAGAAAAAACTTTATTCTACCCTATTGGGTTCTGTGGCTATGCCTAAGAATTACACTGACATAAGCAAAATGGAGAAGATTATATCAATTTTATTTAATATTTATGTGTATACATAGGAGTCTTCAAAAGGAAAATGAAGACCCAAAGAAGCCATGAGGCCTAAAAGCTAAAGTACTTTTTAAAATAAACAAGCAATAAATTGTGAGGGTGTGACAAGACAAAGCATCTTGGGCTAGGGGCGCAAATTATGAGACAGTGGTTAGGAAATATAAGGGGTAAATCAGTGAAAGATAAAGGTTATTTTAGTAGGTTTGTTTGTACAGAGTCATTTAAGCGTTGACTTCCGGTGTCAGGTAGGAAGGGTGTTCATCTATTACAGTTATAGAGAGGGCACTTTTCTTATGGGACACTCCACGACCTGCTCGTAGGTAGAAAGAGAGAGGTTAGAGAGCAGTTCCAATAGCTGTGGTTACTTTTTCAAGTCACTTTAGCTCAAAATAATATGTCAAAGCAGCATATTTGGGGGTGGCACATTCTAAACCCCTTCATATGCAGGGGTTTGTTCCTGGACTCTCTCTTCTATTCCATGCAACTGATTTTTAAAGCATATTGTTACACAAATACTAGGCTATTATTTGATACATCTCCAGTGATGCCACACCTTCATCCTTTGATGATATTCTGATTCGGACAATCAATATTAAGTTACTGTGGCAATTTGGCAAATAAATTGAGTAATGTACTCAATATCACTACTATTAAAAAATGGAAGGGGGTTCTAAGGTAATTAAGTAAAGTTTGTGTGTGACATATAAACTAATGTGAGGCCATATAGTTTCTTAAGATAATTACTTAAAAGGAGAGAATGCTTATTTTGATAATAACCACTGGGATGATTTTTTGTTGTACAAAACAAAACGATACATGACTCACTCATTGCTTTAATGTCATAACCTACAACCTTTTTGGACATGTGTCTACTCTCTGGGTAAAAGTGCTAAAGGCATCATAAAACATGAAATTAAGGAATAAAGGTCATGTTATCATAGAAATCAGCAAGACAGAGTTAGAAGAACTTGCCTTCATTTACAAATGTAGGTTGGAGAAGTTCTTTGTTCTGGGTCATACATACCTCCAGTAAGGAGCAACTGTTGCTTTTTTAAAAACTCAATATTTTGGCTTCTAGTTCAGAGTTCTCTACATGACCGTATTACAAAGATAGGTCACCAGGAAGGGTTGTGGGCACTTCCTTCTGAATATCCATCAGGATCTATTAACTTCATTTCTTCCTTCTGAATATCCATCAGGATCTATTAACTTCATTTCTTCATCTCTCTTCAGAGAACAATTTAAATGTAATCTCACCTCTAAAGGACATTTAGTTTTTCTAAGTGAATAATTCTATACTTGTCATCTGAATTTCTGCAAAACACATTGTAAGTCTAGATTGCATTTTGCTTGTGAAGATCTGGGAAGTGGGTTTTAATGAAATTTGAAATTTCTTTGAATGAAATATTTTCCAAAATATCACATTCTAATATATAGTTTCCAAGTGGCATTCAGAAAAAAAAAGAAAAGAAGGAACTACTCTAGGTTATTTTAGTCCAACTGGCACAATTTCCTTTCGTAATGGAAATACTAGAAAACTCTGTGTGTGTTGGGGGTGGATCTTTTACTCAAATGCCCCTCCAGGAGGAAGGAGACTTTGGTGCTGGCGATCAGCACTGTTTACCCATGTGACTTGGAAACACATATAGCCTATTTAGATTATTTAAAGTTTTAAAGGTACAGTTTTGGACAATACGGCCTTGCAGTTCCCTTTTAATTGAAAAAATCCTCCAATCTAAGAAAGAATGTAGGATTTAAAATAGCTGCAATATTGTGCATTGACAGCCCCAAACTGGCTTTTTGGCTTAGTGTGATATCGTGTTGGAAGCAGCATCTATGTGACTCTGAGCTCCGAGTACAGCTATCTGAAAACTGAGAGGTTGACAGGACATCCACTCTGTATTCTGTGTTAGCAACTTTACCAAATATGGTATCAACAAATCCTTGACTTTGAAAGTTGATATTTATTCCAATAGGCAATAAATTTGGATTTTATATACAATGTTCTGGGGGGCGGTAAGTGAAAGAAATTGGAAAGCTTTAAGATTAAATTTCTTAGTATCACTCGAGTTAGGAGGAGGTGTTTTTATTTCCTTCCTTCCTTCCTTCCTTCCTTCCTTCCTTCCTTTCTTCTTTCTTTCTTCTTCTTTTTTTTTTTTTTTTTACCAGTCCAGCCTTTTCAAATGTGCCATCCGGAACATTTCCATCAATTTTCTCTTTGTTTACCACCAGACAAAAAAAAACAACAAACAAACCCAACTGTTCCCAGTTTAGTTAGTGAGTTTTCAGGAAGGTTATTCATTTATACCAGAGCAAAATGAAAAATGAACACTAAAGTTTCTCAAATGAGAAAGCTTGGAAAGATAATTTCACTTTCCTGAAAATTTTCAAAAGCTCCTAAACTGGCCCAGTGAGTAATTCTTGTCAGTCACCTGTGGAACTGGTCATTCCTCAGATGGAACAACACTAACGACTTGTGCTTAGGGCTGCAGGCTGCTGCTTAGGGGACCGATTAGGGCTATTGTCAGGGTTATGCTCTCCCTGTTTCTTTTCATTGACAGTGAATCATTGTCTTTACACGACTCTTCTTCTTGTCATATCCTATGTGGTATGGTTTTATTTTAATGCACAGTTTTGCTTGAAGTTCAGCAGCTCGTAGGGTATGAAATGGAACCCAGCCTGCTGTGCCCCATGTACAAGCTGAGTGGTGCCAGGGACCCTGGGGGACAGGTTGGAACCTTCATTAGCCCAGAATCTTTAGCCACAATGAACTGGAAATTACTGATGGTTCATACACAATAGCCAACCCGTCATGAGCAATTAAGGAGCAGTGGTGTAATTGACCTGATTTGAGGATGCAGGGCAGCTGAGTGCTTCTCCCAGGGGCCAGCTCTCCCACGTGAGCAGAGCAGATGGCCGTCTGAGGGATTACAATAATAAGGACAGCTGAATAGTCAAGTGACCAGTTAGGGTAACCAAGGGGACAGGGCAGGCAGAGCTCTTCTGGGTGGATGGGCAGCTCATGCTTAACTGAGCTGTGCCATATGTTGCTGTCTGCAGCACCCCTGTGCCCCTCTCAGGGGTGTTCCGTCCAATGTAAAATATGAGAGTAAGGGATGTGTCGCTTCAACAAATTCCTGTGTGTTGCCACTGTGATGAATGCTGGGAATACAGAGATGAATACGGCGCTAAGAATGACCCCAAGGCTCTTATGATTGAAAAGGGGTGGACATGAGTCTAGGTGAGCACAATACAAGTCCTACTTTCTAAGTGCTGCCACAATACACACCATATGACAAATGTGAAAGGAAGAAAAGATCTTGTTAATAAAGAAGCCAGGTGCCAACAGGTGACTATTTCTACTATATATTTCATAAAATATGGATCCATGACCAAATGCATTTCAAAAACACCCCATAAAGACTTATAATACAAACTGCATATATGATCTGTTCTAAATTTTATTTTCTAAATAGGGAATTCATCAGTATAATTCACAATTCAAAATATCCACCAATATTTTTCAGGTACTCAGTGTCTTCAGCGACAGCGACCATTTTTACAGTGGCTCCAGTGGGCCCTTCTAGGGACGTGCTGTGCCTGTACATACTGGGTTGGCCAAGAAATTCATTTAGTTGTCTCTGTACAGTGGCTCTAGACAATGGCTTAGTTTTCTTTAACTTTATTCAAAACAATTTTGTTAGATTGTATTGGGACAGTTGTCATTTTTTAAATGTATATTTAAAAAATATACAGTGTATATTTTTTAAAAAAAACTTATCAAAATTAGTGAGTTTTTGGGCCAATATTTTAATATTGAAGATGGAAGAAAATATGCAACATTTTCAGCATATTATGCTATATTAGTTCAAGAAAGGTAAAAATACAAGTGCAGAGCACACACAAATAGATCTGTGCAGTGTATGGAGAAGGTGCTGTGGCTGATCAAATTCGTCAAAAGTGATTTGCGAAGTTTCTTGGTACTATTGATGATTTGGCTAAATAATTCTTTGCTGTGGGGCTGTCTAATGCTTTGGAAGATGTTTAGCAGCACCCCTGGCCTCTACCCACTAGAAGCCAAGAGTGGAAGGTAGCTGGCCTACTCAGAATATCCAAATCAATAAAGTTATTGGTGACAATGAAAAATGTCTTTTATTTATGGAAAAAACTAAATGGATGTTTTGGCCAACCCAGTGTATGAATACATGTGTAGAGAGGTGGGCAAACATAGGTGTACAATTGTGAACACGCAAAACATAGTTTATTCTTGTTATGATTATTTATTAATTATTGTATTTATCTGTATTTGAGCACTTATAAGATTGTGCCCAAGTATACTGCACCATTGTGACATTCTTTTGAATTAATAACCATATAATAAACATAAACTGCATGTCTTTTTCCATATAAAGAACTGTAAATCTACATTTGCCAATCCCTGTATATATTTCTTTTTTCTAACATGGGAACTTAACATTTTTTCACTTAAAATGTATGCTAAGAATCACTCCTTATCAGTCAGTTTTGAGATTACTAACTTATAAAAATGACTGCATCCTTTTCCATTGTATGAGATTCACATTACTTATTTAGTTTGCTCCCTAGTGAACATTTTCCTATTACAAAGAATATTTCAGCGAATATTCTTATAAATGATTAATTTCAATATGGACATGTTTATTTCTAGGAGCAGCATTGGTAGAAAAATTAATATTAACATTTTTAATATTAAGAGAGAAGGCTTAATATTTTTTTATTAATGTTATTCATACCCACTTTTCATTCGAAGCAAAGCAAAGGACTACTTACTTCCAATTTTTCAGTATTCCAGTGTGTTATCAAAGTTTTTAAAAAATTTTTGGTATATATTAGGGAAAATGTTAAAAAAATGTGTGTGTGTGTGTGTGTGTGTGGTGTAGTCAGGAAAAAAAGCTTTCATCTGTTGTCAGCTTTAGTAGCTGGGGCCTACAAATTGAACTGACAAATAACAGATTAACAAGAGAAAACACATTCCATTTTTAGAGATGCTAATATTCTTACGTGCCTAGGGCTTCACAGAAAAGACATGAAAAACCAAAGAAGTTGATTTGGAAGCTTATGTATCAGTTTTACAAAGAACCACAAACTGCGGATGCCTAGACATAAGAAAGGGCTTTGGGGCTTCGAGGGCCCATGTATTGCACTAAAGTGACTAGGAAATATCTGGGGGAGATGATCTGGAAGATAAGGGCTATTTTGGTAAGGTCTATCGGTGCAGACTCACCTCAGTGCTGATTCCTGGCTTCTGGTGACAGGAGGGCACCCTTTTCACAGAAACCTTGTGCTTTGCCTCTAAGCAGATAGGGAGAGGGCAGAAAATTCTTCTGGTATCTAGTGTTTCTCAACAGTCTCCAGCATCAAATAATCATTATGCCAAAATGACATATTTTGTAGTGACCTAGTCCAGTACCTCTTTCAGTGGGGTTGAGAATTTTTTCATTTCTTTAAGAACTATTTTTAAAAAATCTATTTTATTGGCCCTAGCTGGTGTAGCTCAGTGGACTGAGCGCAGGCCTGCGGACCAGAGGATCGGGGTTTGATTTGCAGTCAGGACACATTTCTGGGTTGCAGGCCAGTTCCCAGCAGGGGGACGCACTAGAGGCAACCATACATTGATGTTTCTCTCCCTCTCTCCTTTCCCTCTAAAGATAAATTATATATATATAATGTGTATGTATATATATATATTATTGATTATGCTATTATACTTGTCCCATTTTTCCCCCTTCACTCCCCTCCATACCCCCTCCCACTCATGTTCCCTGCTCCCCCTTTAGTTCATGTCCATGGGTCGTGCGTATAAGTTCTTTGCCTTCTACATTTCCCATACCATCCTTACCCTCCCCCTGTCTATTTTCTACCTACCATCTATGCTACTTATTCTCTGTACCTTTTCCCCCTCTCCCCACCCACTTCCTTGTTGATAACCCTTCATGTCATCTCCATTTCTGCGATTCTGTTGCTGTTCTAGTTGTTTGGTAAGTTTGCATTTGTTTTGGTTTTAGGTGTGGGTGTTAATAACTGTGTGTTTGTTGTCATTTTACAGTTCATATTTTTTATCTTCTTTTTTTAGATAAATCTTTTTTGACATTTCATATAATAAGGGGTTGGTGATGATGAACTCCTTGAACTTGTCCTTATCTGGGAAGTACTTTATCTGCCCTTCCATTCTAAATGAAAGCTTTGCTGAATAGAGCAATGTTGGATGTAGGTCCTTGCCTTCATGACTTGGAATACTTCTTACAAGGCCTTTCTTGTCTGCAAGTTTTCTTCTGAGAAAGCAGCCGATAGTCTTAAGGGGACTCCTTTATAGGTAACTGTCTCCTTTTCTCTTGCTGCTTTTAAGATTATCTCCTTATCTTTCATTTTGGTTAATTTAATTATGATGTGCCTTGGTGTGTTCCTTCTTGGGTCCACCTTCTTTGGGACTCTGAGCTTCCTGAACTTCCTGGAAGTCTATTTCCTTTGCCAGATTGGGGAAGTTCTCCTTTATTATTTGTTCAAATAACTTTTCCACTAGTTGCTCTTCCTCTTCTCCTTCTGGTACCTTTGTAATTCTGATGTTGGAACATTTAAAGTTGTCCTGGGGGTTTCTAAGCCTCTCCTTACCTTTTTTGAATTCTTGTTTCTTCATTCTTTTCTGATTGGATGTTTATTTCTTCCTTCTGGTCCACACCTTTGATTTGAGTCCCAGTTTTCTTCCTATCACTATTGGTTCTCTGTACATTTTCCTTTATTTCACTAGTGTATTTAAGAACTATTTTTATGTATTGCTTCTTTTTTAAAAAATATATTTTATTGGCCCTGGATGGTGTGGCTCAGTGGATTGAGCGGCAGCCTGCGAACCAAAGGGTTGCTGGTTCAATTCCCAGTCAGGGCACATGCCCAGGTTGTAGGCCAGGTCCCTGGTAGGGGGCGCACAAGAGGCAATCACACATTGAAGTTTCTCTCCTTGTCTTTCTCCCTCCCTTCCTCTCTCTCTAAAAATAAATAAATAAATAAATTACAAGTATATAAATATATATATATTTTATTGATTATACCATTACAGTTGTTCTATTCCCCCCTTCATTCCCCTCCACCCTGCACATCTCCTCCCCCACCTTTTCCCCCTTTAGTTTATGACCACGTGTCTCAAGTTCTTTAGATTCTATATTTCCCATACTATTCTCGCCCTCCCCCTATCTATTTTTTACCTACCGCCTATGCTACTTATTTTCTGCATCTTCTCCCCCCTTCTCCTCCTCCCACTCCCCTGTTGCTAACCCTCCATGTGTTCTTCATTTCTATGGTTTTGCTCCTGATCTAGCTGCCCTCTTGGTTTGCTTTTGTTTTAGGTGTGGTTGTTAATAACTGTGAATTTGCTGTTCTTTCACTGTTCATATTTTTATCTTCTTTTTCTTAGATAAGTCCCTTTAACATTTCATATAATAAGGGCTTGGTGATGATGAACTCCTTGAATTTGATCTTATCTGAGAAGCACTTTATCTGTCCTTCCATTCTAAATGAAAGCTTTGCTGGATAAAGCAATCTTGGATGTAGGTCCTTGCCTTTCATGACTTGGAATACTTCTTTCAAGGCCCTTCTTGCCTGTAAGGTCTCTTTTGAGAAATCAGCTGACAGTCTGATGGGAAGTCCTTTGTAGGTGACTGTCCCCTTATCTCTTGCTGCTTCTAGGATTCTCTCCTTCATTTCAATCCTGGGTAATGTAATTATGATGTGCCTTGGTGTGTTCCTTCTTGGGTCCAACTTCTTTGGGCCTCTCGGAGCTTCCTGGATTTCCTGGAAGTCTATTTCCTTTGCCAGACTGGGGAAGTTCTCCTTTATTATTTGTTCAAATAACTTTTCCACTCATGTGTTTGTTTTCCCCTTCTGGTACCCCTATAATTCAGATGTTGGAATGTTTACAGATGTCCTGGAGGTTCCTAAGCCTCTCCTCGTTTTTTTTAATTTTTGTAACTTCACTTTTTTCTGTTTGGTCATTTCTTCCTTCCTTCTGGTCCACCCCCTTGATTTGAGTCCCAGTTTCCTTTCTATCACTATTGGTTTCCTGTGCATTTCCCTTCATTTCAATTAGTTTAGCCTTCATATGTTCCTCTAATTTGTGACTAAAATCAACCAGTTCTGTAAGCATCCTGATCACCAGTATTTTGAACTGTGCATCTGAGAGGTTGGCTATTTTTTGGTTGCTTAGAGTTATCGGCTCTGGGCTTTGAGTTCTTCTTGAGCCATATTTTGGACTCTTCGTGCCTGTTTTATGTATGAGGAGCAGAGCCCTAGGTGTTCACCAGGGTCGGCCCACTCAGTCACTGGGTTGTGACGCTATATGTGGGGGCGGGGTCAAAGGAAAGCAATGGGGGCCCCCTCTGCTGCCTCCTGCCACCAGGGCCTGCATGGTCTGTCCCACTGTGCGCAAATGAGTGACCGCAGTCAGTCCACAGCCTTATGCCCTCACTGAGTCCACCGCTGGGGCCTGTGTGGTCTGTCTCACTGCTCACTCTTCTGCTGGTGTATCTGTGTGGGAATGTGTGACTGCAGCCTGTCCCCCATCCTGTGCCCTCACTGGTGCTCGCCTGGGGTCAGGGGATCTTTCTGGCCTGTCGCTGCTCCGCTGCTGGCCCCGCCCCTCTTACCAGTCCGGTCGAATGGTTGGTTGTTGTCGGACTTCCATATAGTTCAATTTTCTGTTCTTTGGCTGCGTCTTTGTTCACCAAACCTTTGTTGTATTCCAACTTGGTTGTGGGAGAAGGCACAGTGTTTCCACCTATGCCTCCATCTTGGTAGAAGTGTTTTGTTTCTTATATGTTTAGATTTATTTGTATATTCTCCCATTGTATCACTAACCATTTTCAGGAATTGAAGGCACTCAAGGTGTAAGGAAACTAGAAATTAACTTTTTGTGAAATGAGTATCAAATATTTCTCTCATCCTATAGTTACTTTTCAATATAATTCATGATTTTTCTTTTTGCCAAGCAGACAATTAAAAACACTTTGACTTAATTACATTTATTAATCAATGCTTCTAGGGGCTTCTGAGCTTTGTGTCTTATCCAGAAAGTCCTTCTTCTGAAATTATATAGAATTAAAGTTCCTTCCATAATTTAATATAGTACTTCTATACAAAATTGATGTTTGAATGTCTGATTTAACCAAAATTTATTTTTTGTATAGGTAGGGATTTGTATAATTTTTTGAGGTAGGAATCCAGGTAGGTAACCAAGTTATCTCAAAGCACTTTATTGAATGATCTATCTTTTTCTCATTGAAAAAAAAATTATCATATCCTAGATTTTATGTAGGTCCTATTCTGGGCTTTCAATTTTATTTGAATGATTTGTCTACTTATATACCATTATTGCTTCTTCCAAATGGCTTGTTCTTATTTTGTTTTCTTCATGTATTTCTTTTTTAATGTTTGCAAATTCAAATTTTCACTTTTTGTTGTTTTGCCATAGTTTCTTCAACCTCTTACAGATATTTTTGTGCTCTAGATTTGTAATTTAAAACATAAAAGTCATAAGAAAATACATGATCATAACAATTCAATGTTTTTCATTTGTTTTACCCAACTTTTTTCTTGGTTTTGTTATCTTTGTTTTGTAATATTTCTGGGAAGATCCTATGATAGTACTTTTCTGATTATTACACATCTTTGATTATGTTTCCAGGAGATTTGTTTATGGGAGAGGCTAAGTTCTTTTACCAAATTTGAAAGTATCTCACTTATTATGCAGAGAATAAATAAGTGGGAGTGAGGTCTTTTATTTAAAAATATATAATTTCTACATTCACTTTAAAATCATTCTGGAACCTAAGGAACTTCTAGTATTTATGTTTTCTTTTAGTGAAAAAGTATCATTTAGTATTTATTTTAGAGAGAGTCTATGGGAGATAAGCTCTCATAGTATTTTCTGTATACAAAAGTCTGTATGTCTTTATTATACTATGAAAGATAATCTAGCTGGATAAAATTCTAAACTGATAGGGGTTTAAAACAATATTTGAAATATTCCATTTTCACCAGCTATCCCATATAGATTAATTTGCCTATTTTGATTGGTATGCTGACTTCTGTGTTAATTTTTCAATTAGCAATAATCACGCCTCGGATAAACCTCATTGGCTACGATACTGCCACTGCACAAAGCTAACTTCTGTGTTAATTTTTAAGATTTTATATTCCTTCTAGATGTTTTCCAGTTTTGTTATAATATATCCAAGAATACTTTTACTTTTTTTTTATCTTGCTTGGAATTTGTAATACATTTGATTAGAGGATTTGTTTCTTTCTCTTGTCTTGAGAAATTCTCAGCTCTTCTTTGTAAATATTGAATTTCAACCATTTCCTCTTTCTTCTTTTTCTGAAATTCTTATTTAATATATATTGTAACATGAAAATTATCCTTTATGTTCCCTAAATGATTTTTCATAACTTTGTTACTTTTTATTTCATTTTGCCATACTCTCAATAAATCCCACAATTTTATATTTCAGTTTTCCTTGTCTTCAGTCTATTATGAATTCCATTTTATGATTTTATATTTTATTTCAACTTTTTCTTGTCTTTCCTTTTTTGTCTTTCATTATTTCTTTGTGATGGTATTTATATTTTATATTTCTTGTTGATTATTATAAGTATACTTATTTTCATCTGTATCATATTTTTCCCTAAGATTAATTATATTTCAAGTGCATTTATGTTCTAATTATTGGTTTTGTTATCTGGTTCTCTTAACATTTCTTCACAGGTTTTGGAATTTTGATTAAAAGACTCACTTTGAATTGTTTTTTTTCCACACTCCTCTATTTCCACTCTTCCTATGTGTTTACTAATTGCATTTCAGGACTGTAATTCATAAGCACATCTCATTATTTGTTTTGTGGTTCCTGCTTCTAAGCAATATTGGGGTATTGACAGATTGAATCACTGAGCTAATGGACAGCTTGTCTTAGTTTTTGGTTGAGAGAATTTGCCTGCATTTTCTGATGTCTCCAGGCTTTATGTAAATACAAGAATAGTATATAAGATTGAATAGTTATACTAATAGCTATACAAATACAAGGTTTCTCACTGTTGAGACGGGATACTCAATAGTGCACTACTTACACCTTGTGCAGTACTTTTGACATTTTGTTATGGGAGCTGTGCATGTGTGTGCACATGTGCACATTGCAGAATGCTTTAGAGGGTCTCTAGCCTTATGCACTAGATGGGAGTAGAATCTTGACATTCCCAGTTCTGACAACTAAAATGTTTCCTGACATTGCCAAATAATCCCTGGGGTCAAAAAACTTTCCAGTAGAGAACCACTGCTCTAAACAATAGAGGGAATATATTTCTAGTTCTTTATTCCCAAAGGAGATACTCCATCAAAGCCTCTTGGTATAAGTAATAAGCCTAGTTGCTGTCTTTTTCTCTGCAGGCTGTCACCATCTTTCATGGACTTTGAGGTCTACAGATTATGGCTTCAGCCCAGCTGACCATGTTGTATTTTTCCCTATCTCCTTCAGGAGATGTTTATCTTTATTTTGAGATATGTATAACTTTTTTTGCATTTCTATTTTTATCTCTAGGTATTATTGGTCATTGTTTGGCAGAGAAAGTTTGCATCAATGTCAGAACTAATGGAGCTATCTTTACTGGAAATCTTCACCATTATTTCCATAGAGTGATCAGTACACTTGTACCTCATTAAGTCACCTCCAAAATAGTGCATAAAACAGGAGTGGGAAGTTAAAGCTAGTGTCATATTGTTGAGTTATGATGTTCCTCTATTCATCATCATCAATTTCTACCTCTGTGCTAAATCTTTCCCCTTAGCAAACAAATAAACTCTTATTCTGATTTACCAAATCCCATGTAATCTGGCTCCTGCCTCACTTTTCAACATTATTGGGTAACCACCATCATTTAGCTATTATGGGATTCTTTTTGTTTTTCACCAAGTCAGGCTCTTTCCATTTTTTTTTAAAACTCACGTACATATCCATCTTTTATATTTCGAAGGAAATTATACAACTTTGCCACAGATTATTTTAAACAAAGGCTTAGTTTACAAATAAAAAGATGACAGGGGAGTTAACTCAAAAAAAGGAACCAAAAGACTATTTCTAGAAAAGCTACAAACTCATTCCATCTTAAACACTGTGGTGTTCTAGCTACATCAATTTGTTTCTTCAAGTCATTTAAATACCATCGTAAATATCACCTTCAGCAGATGCCTCCCTTACCATCCAATCAAAACTATCTACTCAGTTATTCTTATCTACTTTAGTTCTATCTTCCATGCACCAATATTTTTAATTTTTATATTTGCTTATTTTCTATTTCTATCTACTGTAATGTGAGCTCCTTGAAGTCAGAGGCCTTCTATTTCTTGTTTAATGCAATATCCCTAATGCCAAGATAAATCTGACACATGGTTAGAGATCAATAATAATTATTTACTGAATAGTAATAAATACAAAAACATGCTTTGCATAATAATGTTTATCTGGTCCATTAGCAAAACTTATCTTAAAAGGAGACTTGAAATAGTACCCTCCTATTCTCATTCTCCCCTTTATTAGAATAATTTTTTAATACAGATATTAAATGACATCAGTCACATCTTGTCATGTCCTATACCCATTTTCACAAATGCACAAATAATCTTTGGTGTACAAGGCCTCATAAAAAAGTGTTATCCAAGAGACAAGCTTAAACACAAGTTGGAGACAATTCTTTTAGTAGTTGGTGGCTGACTTTTTTCTTTTGAACTTCTTAAGCGTCAGGTATTGAGTTTTCATGGCAATGCATGGTATACATAAACTGGACTTAAAGTTTTTTTGTGTTCTTTGTTTTTATTATAAAAACATTAGTTGTAAAAAGCATTATACATTTTTCTAAGGAGCTAGTCCAAAAAATATGTTAATGCTTATTAAGGAAGAGGTTAAATTATGTATGCCAAGTTACTGGTTTATATTCCAAACCTGCTTATGATACTTTACAAAGAAATAGTTTGGTCAAACAAAGATAATAGAAGCCCAGAACTAGGTTGCAAAACCAAGAAGTTAAAGTGGTAATCAGTTATTTATCTTGAAAATAATACTAATACTTAATCTCTTTTGACTTTATATGATAACTGTGATGATAAAATAAAATAAATGTATGAGTGCTTTGAACATAGTATGCTAAAAATGCAAGTTGTTGCTAGTAGCTACAACATAATAATCACAGTAATATTGAGTTAGCTTTAGGATATTAAATAAAGACTATAACTCCATGGGTGGCATTTCCTTTCTGCCTCTTGCAAGATGATGTCACTGTTTTGAAGAGCTAAAGGAGCCCAAACTCTCAATATTCTTAAAGTACATTGGACACCATTCAATGGGCTAACATTTGAGCATAATAACCACTCGATGACCATAAGTTATATTTCTTCTTTTTGCTTTCAATGATAAAGTTTGTTTCCCCTTTATAATTTAGTGTTAAGAATAGTGGCTATAGAGACAGGCTCATAGATGGAGAGGAGGATGACAGCTAACGTGAGTAGGGAGATTAAAGGGTGGAGGGACTGGGCAGAAAGGACAAAGACTCATGGACATGGACAACAATGTGGTGATTGCAGGGGTGAGGGGGTATGAGGAGGCTAAATGGTAACGGGAAAAACACAATAAAATTTTAAAATGAGAAAAAGAAAAATAGTGGTTATAGTGGTGAAAGCACCTCAAATTTCCATCCTTTTTTTTCTTTTATCTGTCATTATGTAGTATTCAGTCTAAACTCATTACTGAGGTTTTTGAGTTCGAGTTCATATGCTTAGATTTGGTTTTAGAATTCAAACAATAATCAGGATTAAAAGAATTTATTGATGAAAGTGTTAGCATGTATTATACCTGCAAAGAAACTACCTAGACACAGACTTTCCATTAGCATGGTTATTTTCTGATTTAGAATCATTTAGAGAATAATAATCCCTGAGCTTTGTGTCTAAGAATTGCATTTTGTTTTAAAACTCAGTGATATTTCCATCCAATCCCAAAACAAAGCCCCAAATTTATTTCAGTAAATACCGGAAAATGGTGAAAATATTAGGTTTCAGGTAAATAGATGACACTATAAAGTGAATTTTTTTCTCCTTTTTTGTTCTATGACAGTAAACCCACTTTCACACATACATATACCCAAGCAAGCAACAAGGATAAGCTAAACATGAATTTTTTTTTCTAAAAATGATTCCTGAAGAGACCTAGATAGTAGAGATGAAAGAAATTATACTTCAATAAGACAAACTTATTCAGCATCAATAATGTTTTATGTTAAAAAGATGTTTATTATGATTTTCAGGGGTTTATTATTTTATTTTTAAAATATATAATCTTCATTATATTTTTTCCATTACCATTTAGCCCCCTTCGTGCCCCTCCCCCAGCAATTACCATACTGTTGTCCATGTCCATGAGTCCTTTTTCCTGTTTGTTCAATCCCTCCGCCCCTAAACCCCATCACCGCACCACTAGTCGTCATCTGTTTTCCATCTATGAGTCTGTCTCTGTTTTGCTTGTAAGTTCAGTTTGTTCATTAGATTCCACATGTGAGTGAAATCATATGGTATTTGTCTTTCTCTGACTGGCTTATTTCACTTAGCATAATGTTCTCCAGATCCATCCATGATGTTGCAAAGGGATAATGGAAATTTATGTGTTTTTAAGAAACTAATTTTTATGACAGAGTAATTATTTTATACATTTACTGACACAGCATGTTGCTATCTCCCCATAATCATTTAATGGATTTTGACATATGTCATAGCATATGATAAGCGATGTAAGAGTCTTTTTAAGGGTACAATTAACTGGTCTCTAGTGCACAGAGTTGTGCAACTCTCACCACTATCTAATTCTACAATATTTTCATCAGCCCCAAAAGAAATCCCATTAGTAACTCCTCATTTCCTTCTTCCCCCAGATACTAGCAGTTGCTAATCTGCTTTCTCTCTCTACAGATTTGCCTACTCTGGACTTTCAGTAAAAATAGAATCATAGAATATATGGCTTTTTGTGATTCACTTCTTTAACCCAGCATAATGTGACCAATGTTCATCATTGAAATACTAATAGCGTATATCATGTCATTCCTTTTTATGGCTGAATAATATTACGTAGTGTGAATATGATTTATTTTACTTATCTATTCATCAATTGTTGGCATCAAGGTTTTCACTATTTGGTTATTATGAACAATGTAACTATTAATATTTGTGTGCAGTTTTTTTGTGAGGATATAAGTTTTCAGATCTCTTAAGTATGTGTCTGGGAATAGAATTGCTGGGTCACACAGCAGCACTATGTTTAACTTTTTGGAGAACTACCAAACTCTTTTCCAAAGCAGTTGCATCATTTTATAATTCTACAAACAACATATGAAGGTTCTAGTTTCTTAGTCTATATCATTGACAACACTTGTTACTGTTTGTCCTTTTTATTTTGACAATCCTAGTGGATATAAAGATGTATCTTGTGGTTTTGATTTGCATTTCCATGATAACTAATGATGTTGAGCATTCCTTGAAGGTGTATCTTCCTTTGTTTGAGTTGCCTTTTAATGGTTGATTTGTAAGATTTCTTTTTTTTAATATAATTTTTATTTAATTAAGATTTCTTTATATATTCTGCATATGAGACACTTATGAGCTACAAGATTTGTGAGTATTTTCTCCCTTATTGTGACATAAGATTGTCTTTTCACTCTCTCTGTTTTTTTTTAAATTAAATTATTTATTTTAGATAGAGGGGAAGGGAGGGAGAAAGAGAGAGAGAAACATCAGTGTGTGGTTGCCTCTCACATGCCCCCTACTGGGGACCTGACATGGCCAGCAACTTTGGCATGTGCCCTGGCTGGGAATTGAACCAGCGACCCTTTGGTTCACAGGCTGGTGCTCAATCTACTGAGCTACACCAGCCAGGGCTCTTTTCACTCTCTTGATAATGTACTTGGAAGCATAAAAGATTTTATTTTTGTCAAAGTACAATTTGTCTGTTTTTTTTCTGGTTACTTGTGCTTTTGGTGTTATATCTAAAAAAAATTGCCAAATCCTAGATTAAAGACACTTACTCTGAGGATTTTGTTCAACAGTTTTATAGGTTTAGGTTTTACAGTTAGGTCTATGATTCATTTTAAGTTAATATTTACATATTATGTGAGAATTTTATTCTTTTGCATGTGGATATTCAGTTACTTCAGCACTATTCATCTCAAACCCACCCATTGAATTGGCCTGGGAATCTTGCCAAATGTCAGTTGACTACAATGTAAGGAATTATTTCTGGACTCTCAATTCTATTACATTGATATATATATCATTGACATATATGTTTTATAATATACTGTCTCCATATATATATGTGTGTGTATATGTATATTATTTTATTTCTTATTTATTTTATTTTTTAAATATATATCTTTGTTGTGTTTTTTTCCATTACCATTCAGTCCCCTTAAACGCCCCTCTCCCAGCAACACACACACACGTATATATACAGTATATTATAAAAAAATATCAATGATATATATCAATTTAATAGAACAAACACATGCACACACACATGTGTATATACACATTATGCATGCATACATGTGTGTATGTGCATATATACATATATACAAATATATGGAAACAGCATATCATAAAATATATCAATTATATATATCAATGTAACAGAATATGCATACATATACACACATACACATATATGCATACACACGTGCAAACATGTGCACACAGATAAACACCATAGGAATGCTTTACGGTATGCTGTCTCCATGTGCTCATGCACGCACGCACACATATGCATACATATATGTGTACACATAGACACGTGTATGTAGGTGTATATGTGTATGTGTATATATACACACAAAGGCAGTATATTATGAAATACATATATAAATGGCATATGTCAATGCAATAGAACATGTATACACATATGTGCACATGCATGCATGTATATACACACATATGGAGACAGTATATTATAAAATCTCTCCTTATGTGAGTACCACATTGTCTTGATTACTGTAGATTTGTAATGAAAAATTTTCCAGTTTTTTTAATATAATGGACATATAGGATTATATAAGTTTAAGGTATAACAACGGATAATTTGATACATGTATATGTATATCATCAAATGATTACCACAATAAGGTTAGTTAAAACATCCATAAAGTCATGTATTTACCATTTTCTTTTTTGTGAGAACATTTAAGACCTATTCTGTTAGTAATGAACAGTTGTTAACTAACAATATAGTATTGTTAATTATAATTACCATTCTTTATATTAGATCCTTCAGAATTTTTTTTCTTATAACTCAAAGTTTACGAGACTTCAACCATCATCTTCCCATTTTTCCCTAACACTCAGCCCATAGTAACCACCCCTTGTTTTTATTAGTTTATTCTCTGGTTTTATGAATTCAGCTTTTTAGGATTTATGCAGTATTTGTCTTACTCTGGCTTATTTTACTTAGCAGAATACCATCAGAGTCCACCCATGTTGTAGCAAATGGCAGGATATCTTTTTATTATATGGCTACTTTAAACTCTGTTTACCATTAATGGACACTTAGGTTGTTCCTGTGTCTTTTGAATAATGTTGCATGAGGCATTGTGATCTATGGCTAAAATGAATAATGCTGCATTGAACAGGAATACAGATGTCTATTGGAGGTTGTGATTTTTTTCCCCTTTGGCAATATAGTGGAAGTAGGATTGCTACATCATGTGGTACTTTTATTTTTCGTTTTTTAGTTTTTTGAGGATCTTCCACCCTGTTTTCCACCGTGGCTCTACCAACTAACGTTCTCACCAATAGTGCATCAGGGTTTTTTTCCCCCCAGTTTTTGCAGCATTTGCTCTCTTGTCTTTTTAATAAAAGCTGTTCTAACAGGTGTGAGGTGATATCTCTTGGTTTTGATTTTTACTTTCTTGATGATTGGTGCTGTTGAACATCTTTTCATGTACTTGTTGGCCAGTTGTATGTCTTTAGTCCTGTGAATCCTGGCACAACATACACACGAGCTGGTGCATTGAATCCACACAGGCCTTATATTCATAGTATTGGGGGCCCATAGGCCCAAGTATTTATTACTATTTTTGTAATCTCTGACATAATATTGTTCAATTACAATAGGAAGACATGGTTTTATAGGAAGAAAGTATCTAGGGAAAAATGCTATATGATCTGATATACTTGATGGTGTGGAGCTACCATCTAATTAATAAGAAGTTAATAGCTGTGAACAAACATATGGAAAGAACAAGTGTGAAGTAGATAGACATCTAAAAAAATTAAATAAACACTAGGCAACTAATAACTTTAGGAAAAACAAAGAGTTGTATAAGACAGGAAATGTATTAATAGTATACTAGTTGGTCCAGCAATAAACAATATTTATGCAGCAGTAAAAATGTAAATAGTAAGTATTAATTTTAGTAAAAGTAAAACTAATTATATCTGTACAAAGGAGGGGGAATAATTGGAGGTGTAGTATAACATAATATCTTTTTTAAAATTGGAGTTCATTTCCTTTTTATAAAAAAGATTTTATTTATTTATCTTTAGAGAGGAAGGGAAGGAGAGAGGGAGAGAAGTATCAATGTATGGTTGCCTCTTGTGTGTCCCCTGCTAGGAACTGGCCTGCAACCCAGACATATGCCCTGACTGGGAATTGAACCGCGATACTCTGGTTCACAGGCCTGCACTCAATCCACTGAGCTACACCAGCCAGGGTTTAATGTATTTTACAATAAGAAATAAATAATGCCTAAAATTTGTACAAAGCAAGATTTAAGAGTACAAGCATATTAATTGGCAACATAGAGATAAACATCAAAAGAAACAACTGAAGAATCTAAAAGAAGCATCCCAGGAACAAGGACTGAGAAGGGTTGGACAGGGCCAGCTGCTTTTTACTGCGAGCCTTAAAGAACCCTTTAATTTTCTAAACTTTCTAAAGCTGTTTTTAAAAAAATTCTAAGCCTTAAAGAGTAATTTCATTTCATAAAATAAAAATTACATTAAAAAATCCACCATAAATAATGTACATTTTATTTCTGCTACCTTCCTTCCTTTTCTTCTTTTTAAAGATTTTATTTATTTATTTTTAGAGAGAGGGAAAGGAAGGAGAAAGAAATGGAGAGAAACACAGATGCCCCTTGCACAACTCCAACTGTGGACCTGGTTTAAAATCTAGGCATATGCCCTGACTGGGAGTCGAACCAGTGACCTTTCCGCTTTCTGGTACAATGCCCAACTCACTGAGCCATGCTGGTCAGCACAATGTTTGCCATATTTCTCATATAACTCTTTGTCATCATTATTATCAATGTTATCATCAGCAACATCATCATGAATAATATCTGCATAACAACCTATAGACAAAATTTTTCCACATTTATCTTTTCCACTTCATTAATTTGTGAGTCATTGGAACATTATTCAATATCTCTAAGTTTCACAAAAAAGGAAACTTAATGCAACTTGCCCAGGTTAAATAATTAGCAAATGGTAAATCAGTAAACAGCAAATAATAAGCCCCCAATTCAGAAATTCTATTTCCCAACCTTGAGTTCTTTTTCTTTCTTTGTTTTTTAAAATTATTTTATTGTTCATCAATTATAGTTGTCTGCATTTACCACCCACCACTGTCACCCCCACCCTAGCCATCCCCGCTTCCCTCCCTTGCTTTCACCCACCTTGGTTTTGTCCATGTGTCCTTTATAGTTGTTCCTGAAAACCCTTCCCCTTTTCCCTGAGTTCTTTCTCTCCTATCTATGTTCAGAATATTTCACTGATAATGTAGAAATTAATAGTTGTATTTTAATTTACTCTGGAAAGTGTAAGAACTTTTCATAGTTATTATGCTAGAACCTCAAAGTATTATCCAGTATTAACTGGTAGAAAAAGAATAGGCAAAAGCATTTAAACTTTGTTTTCTACATCTTTTTTCTCATTTCCTTTATTCTCTCCAAAAATTCTTGCCACAGAAGCACACTGGGGATTGATGTCATAGATTTTCTAAAAAAAAAACTCTTTTGAGAACCTCATTATTTCTATTAACACAACTGCTATTACTAACAACAACACTCATGTTGTGCCCTTTTCCAGTGCCTCTTGTCCAGGGATCTCAGAATGCTTTTCAAACATTAATTAAAAATCCTCTTGTCATCCCTGTGAATTCCTAGGGCAAGGAGAGGGGAGGAAATCATATCTGCTCTGACATTAATTAAGCTCTCCCTTGGCTTGCAAAGTAGGTAAATAACTTCTCTTCCCTCCATTAGCAAACAAGCCGGCTCTCTGTGATGATTATCACAGATGTTCACAAGTGAGAGGAGAGATTACTTCTGCTGGGCACTGAGGAGAGGAGCTACCCTGCTTGTCAGATGTGTCTGCAGAGGCTTCGCTTTCTAACAGTGGTTTCCAAGCCTGGGTGATCAGCAACCTCCCCTCAGGGGCTTTGTGAATATACCTGTGTCTGGGCCATTTGTACTCTCTGCTGAGAGTTTTGATTTGGTAGATAAGGAGTAGGGCCCAGTGATTTGTGTCTTCAAAAAGTTTTCTATACAGTTTGAGAGTAAGCACTTGTAAATGGCATTTTTGATTTTGATTTCTGTATATATTACCAAATTAGCAGGCAGATATATATTTGTTGTTAAACATCTAGAAATACAAATAAATGGAGCAAATAGTAAAAGTGCCTTTTCCTACCTTTCACCTTTTTTTCCAGTTAGTAGCTTGAACTAAGTGTGTCTCAACCAGAGTTTCTCAAAATGTAGTCTTTAGATTTTTTTTTTTTAGTTTAAAATACCTGAGAAACTAGTTAATGATACAGACGTATTGGAACACATAGTTCCTACGTACATTTATATTTCTCTCCAGGAGATTAAAAAATTCCTATTTCAAAGAAATAATGAACAATGTAATGTCAGAGGCCACAGAGATATTAATGAGACTGTGGCCCTCTAGGTCGCCAATGCTGCGACTGTGAGGCAGGTGCAGATTCTGAGCACCTGCTTCTGTGTATGTTACTCCAAGATTTGTAGCACTTTAGCCCTGGTAAGTATCTTGGGAACATTCATTCCTACCATGCTTACTACACAGAAGTGGGGAAACTATGTCTGAGAGAGTTCACTCTCATACAAATCGCCACACAGCCCACTGCTAGTGGAGGCAGACCTGAAAGCATGTTCACAGCTCTGAGTCCAGGGCTCCTTCTATGTCATGAGAAGGACACAGAGACCACCTCAATGTTAACTTGTCTCTTGTTTGTCATCTGGCTTGAAGTCCCCTGTTTTTCACCATGTAGGGAGGAGTTGTGGAGGGAAAATGTTACTCTCTCGATGTCTTATAGGTAAGAAAAGGAAACAAGCCAAGATCAGAAATTTGCCTTATTGGTGAACTTTTCCCCTCCCTCCCTCCCTCCCTCCCTCCCTCCCTCCCTCCCTCCCTCCCTCCCTCCCTCCCTCCTTCCCTCCTTTCGTATCTCTTTAGTCTATCTTCTGGCTTCTACGGATGTCCCTGCTGGTAGAATGACAGTGACCAGCAGCTGGGTAAGGAGGCTGAAGTGGCTATTCAGAGGAGTAGAGGCGGTATTTGGATGTAACCTAAAGGCTACTTGCAAGAGATCATAGTACTTAGTCTAGATTTCACATCCGATGGTTTATAAGCCTTTCACAGAACCTTCCTTAATTGTGCTCAGAATATTCTCTGGGACAATTTGTTTAGCCCCATGGTTATAGGTAGAGATACGGGCCAGTTATTCATTCCTTATGATACAGTGTATCATTAGTGAGGCTGGAAGGAGAGATCCCTTAACCTCATGCACAATTAACTGCCTACTTTAATAGCCTGTGGTCTTGCGTTAATGATGGTGAACAGCAGGAGGCTTTGGGTATAGATGGGTATACAATGTGTGGGTAGGGAGCACCCTATTTTGCTTTTCTGAGGGAGGATGATAAAGAGGGAAAAGTGCTAATTAATTGAGGAGCTACAATGGCAGTAACTGCCTCATCTCATCACATATCATCCTTGTAAGAACATTGTGGGAAAGTTCTATCAGTTACATTTTATGAATGAAAAAACCAAGGCTCAGAGAATATGTATGTTGCAGAGCTGTGAGTGGAATGGAGTCTTTTATATCATTATCACTTCCACGCTTCCTTAATACCTGGAAAAATATCTGCTCAGAAAACGATGATCATCTCTTACTCTTACTTCTGAGTCCACACTGTCCCTCACTGCCTGTCCACATCGTTTTCTTAGGTTGTTTGTTGAAGTAAATAGAACTTTTTTCTTTTAGCCAGTGGCATTAGCGCTAACAGCAGTGAATCATTCAGAAAAAAACGAATGCAATCATAAGTCCTTTTCATCTATTTCAGGATAAAAAGCAAGCGAAGCAAAGCACCGATATCTCCAGCAAAGGCCTGAGCTCAGATCCACTGCTCAGAAGTCTGTGAATTTCTAGTCTCTGCCAGACCACTGCTTCTGGTGAACGGAGGATGAGTCAGTCACTCTGTGCCTTCCTTCCTCCTCCGGCAGCACAGGGTGATTACTGTTTGTCACCCATCTATGTCAAAGGGGTGTGCCGAGGGTAACCTTGTAATTATGAGGTTCTGGTTAAATATAAAACCCCCAAATGGCACTAATATCGCCACTCATTCCAGGTTGGAGATTGGCTTGTTGGGTTGGAGAATTTGCAACCCAGCAAATGCTTACCACGTGGTGGTTTCTAAGTCTGGAATGTGAGAGCTGGAAGAAGTTCCCAGAGATTACCTAGTATGAACCCTGCAGTTTACAGCTGGGGAAAGAAACCTGGAGCAGCACGAGGATTTCATGAACTTTCAGAATGGCTTGGAGACAGACAGGGATTAGAACCCAGACCTTCTGGCTCCTGCCTTGGGTCCCCCTCTCTCTCCTTTGTCTCTGACTGTCCACTTGCTTTGGGGGAGGATCCTGACTCCTGTTTGGAGAGAGTGGCTGCAGAGGAAAGTAGGCCTGGGATGCAACAACTGCCAGAGGCTGCCTTTCGGGTCAGACACACACCATTTACTTTCAGCTGAAAAACCTCATTCAAATACAACCAGGCGAGCCAGTCAAACCAGATGGGTAATTGCCTGGAGTGTGTAGGGAGATGGTCGAGAGTGTGGTTCACTGAGTACCCAAGGAGGTTTGGCACATTATCATTTCCAGCCATCCAGAATGTGAATGCCCAAACCCCAGTGGTCTAATCCTGTCAGATTAGTTTTATTTAACAGAGCCATGCCTCTGAACTAAGCTGTGCTCTGTACTTTGTTACACATCAACTTACAGAGATGAAAATTAATTGGGGAAGTTGGAAAGATTGATGTTCAAGAAAGTATACAAGTATTGTATCATTATCTTTATGGAAAAATCATTGAACCCAATTTACTTCCTCCCTCTCTCTTTTTCTCCCTTCTGTTTTCCTTCTTTTTTCCCCCACATCTTATCTCCTTCTGCATATTTTTACTTAGTGTCCACTCTGTTCTAGATAGTCTGTCTAGACTATGGATATAGTAGTGAAAATGATACCTAAAGTCCTTGGCCTGTAGAGAGCTAACAGATGAAAGAAGCAAGTAAACAACAACAAAAATGGGCAGGAGATTTTCAGAGAGTGATCAATGCTATGAAGAAACTAAAGCAGGGTGATTGATATGTCACAGACTGAGGGAGCCGCTGCGAAGATGGGGATGAGCTGTGACAGGAAAGAACCAGCCACGCAGAGATGTCATAGAGTCTTTCCTGCATGGGGCAGTAACAAGGGCAAAGGCTTTGAGGCAAAGTTCTGTGAGTTTGAGGAACAGAAACAAAGCTATTTGTTCTGAGTATAATTAGCTGAGTGGTCAGTGCTGAGGCTGGAAGGTGGAACTGGGTCATGTCATATTGCTTTTTGTAAGTGGTGGTAAAAGCTTTTATAGTGTATGTGTGCATGCATATTTTGGGGCTATGTTGTGTTCCCTGGGAAGATTAATATTTTAAAAAGATAGTTCAGATTTTTGTGGAAGCAAAACATCCAGGTTAGGAGCCCATAGCAACCATGTAGGTGCTAATGATGGCAACTGGAGGTATCTGATGCAAAAGATATAAAAATTAGTGCATGGATTTAGAATCTATTTTGGAGCTGAATCTAATGTGACTTCTTAAGGGATTGCATACAAAGGAGGAGGGATGAAAAGGTGATGAATCAAAATTATGTTAAATGTGTTACCTGAGCACCAGGTGGTTGGTAGCAATATGGTGGTGGTGGTTGGGGGAGTGGTGTGAAGGTGCACATAGGAAATAAAGCCAAGAACATCAAGGTTCTGTTTAGCCATGTTACAGTCAATAAAATGATTATATGTTCAAGTGGAAATGTCAATCACTGAATTATAATTAATTACAACTTAGAGTTTAAACTCAATGAAGAGGACAATGACAGTGATGCAGATATGAATTTGATAGTCTCCCCCAGGTGGTCTTTAAAATTGTAGGGCTATAAAAGCTCATGAAGGAAAACACTGGAGGTGGAAAACAGTGAAGCCTTGAAGGAACCCTGGAGTACTCCATCTTTTTAAACTTGAAAGGAAGGGAGGAAGGTGAAAAAGAAACTGAGAAGTGATTAATGTATGAGGAAGAAAAATAGCAAAATGTGGAGTCACAAAAATTAAGGGTACATTTTAAGGAGGGTTGAGTAGCCAACAGTGTCCAGCATTACCAAGAATTTGGTAAGATGAAGGAAGATCAGTGGCAAACAAATTTGAAAACATGGTGGACTTTGGTAGCAAGTCCCAATAACCTTGATGAGTAGAATTAATTGCGTGGAAAAGATAATGGGCTACAGAGGGATGTCATGGCAGAAATGAAGACTGGGACTGTAAATAAGTCATTCAGGAATTTTTGCCATGCCAAGGAGCAGAAAAATTCTCCAGACTTTTTTGAGATCTATGGAGGTTGTGTGGGGTCAATGGAAATGGATCAGTGGGTCACAATGAAGCATGTGTATATGTTGATGGGAATGATTCAGGAGAGAGGGAGAAATTGATTAGAAGGAAATGAATGGATCCCATGAGATGCTGAGAGGGGCTGGGGTCTAGAGCACACGTGGAAGGGTAGATAGTGGAAGTAGAAGGCACATGCCATCCGTCATAATGGAGGGACAGCCAGAGGCTGTGGGCACAGACCCAGGGAGGGCAGCAGACTCGGTGGTGGTGAGATGAAACAGCATCTCTTTAGTTTCTTCTATTTTCTCACTCAAATGTGAGGTGACATCATTCATTGGGAGTAGAGGTGTATGTGTTTTGGGACAGTGATGCTAGGGTTTTGAGGAGAGGGAAGACATTGAAATTCTGTTTTGGGGAGTAAGTGAATATATCATGGAAATATATTTTGATTGTTGAGAGGCCCTTTGACTCCCTGGTTATTATTTTCATGTAACTGTGGTTGTTATTCTCAAATTTGGACCTGGTAGGTTCTAAGTTTTTTCCCTAGTGCCATTTGGCTTTATGGAGAAAATCATAGAATGGGGAAATAGTTGGGTTTAACCAAGGGATTTAATAGAGGGAAAGTGGGGGAAAAGAGTAAGTAGCAAGTAAGTGATTATAGTGATACACCATGGGTTTCTAAACAGGGCCTGAGGGACAGCACCAATATGGCAAAGTGATGTGTCAGTGGTTTGGATGTATTGGTGAGGCTAAAGGATACGAGAATAAGAATATATCCATGAATACAATGTAGTAAGGGAATTCAATATTATCTATTGATCATTATAGGGGCACTGGAAGAATAAGCAGGGGCACCAGGTGTTCTGAAGTTGGTGTACTGATTTGAAGAACAGGGAAATGATGTGAACACGTAAACTGGTGGGTGAAATGGGGTACAAGAACAGACCGTAGTGAGTGAAGGGGCCGAGGACTTGAGGAGTTAGGTACTTGGATAATTTAAATGACATGGGTTTTGGTGTCTCCAAGGATGTCAACTGGAGTAAGATATAAAGAAAAAAGTCAAGAGCTGACATTTTCTATGAAAGACATAGCAAGGCCACCAGACTATTGGTAGGGAATAGTAAACAACAACAATGGAATGATAACAATAACAGAAGAGAGTTAGTGGGTGGTAAAGGATGGGAGCACAGATATCAAAGAAGTGTGGACATGGAGGTAGGCTAAAAGTGATCTTGTTAAAGAATGATCAGCTTATTGATAGTGTATTCAAATGATTAAAAAATTGGGATTCTCTACATAAAGAGAATCTCTACCACTAAGAGTTTTAACAAATACCAGTTTTGTAAGATGTCCTTAAATCATCATAATTTGACATAAAATGATAATGGCATTCTAATTTCCTAAGCTGTAAATGCCTTTAATGCAATAAACTCCCAAATTAATGACTTTGTTAAAATATTTAGTGTAGTTATTTCATATAATATACCTGCTTTCTGTTGACATGAGGAAGTATGTCAATTAAAAAATACCTAGTATCAGTCTCTATGTCATATACAATGTATTCTTTCTTGATCACAGTGCTGACCTACCTCTGATTAAAGCTGATAGCTATTTCAATCACTGAAATAGGTCAGTGATTGCGTGTAAAGGATACTGTCTCCTGCACTCTCTGTTCAATATATCTGCTTTTCACTAAAGTAAGAAAGTGAATTCTGTTTAATGCAGTCTCTTACTAGACTAGAAAGCTGCTTAGCATGTCAGTCTCATAGAAATCCAATCTCTTTTCAATAAGGAGCAGCTCTCCACTATTATAATAGCTACAGGGGGACAATAAAGGATGGTACAATTATATTTTCTTACCGGGGGTGACCTCTAGTGTGAAACGATGGCATTTTAGCATTCCTTGGGGTTTGAATTAACAACACTTTACCAATTATGACAATTGTGCTTTTTGGTTTTTTGTCCTCAAGATCATAGGTAATTTGTCTTGGTGGTGTTTTTTAAAGCTGTTATTTGATTTTTAAAGTCAGGAAATCTATCTGCATTTTTTTTTCTTTGACTTGTCTTCGGGTCCCTACCTAGAGGTCTTTATAATTTATTCTTAATAGGTGGGAGATCCATCCCATTTTGCTTATCGTGCCCTATTGGATTTTATTCTCAAGCTCACAAGTGTCGCACTTTAATAGATTTCTCTTCATATTTGTCTTTCCTGTGCCATTTCTTAAGTTATTGCCTCTCACCTCAAACCTACACTTTTATACTCTGTCTTTGTGCTGCTGGGTCCAGAGTTGGGTGAGTAATATTTGTTTTGCCAGATGCTTCTCTGTCAGGCTCTGCCCACAGCGGGAGCTAAAAGGGCAGAACGAGGAAGAAGGGATTTGCTCCTTCCTGTTTGCTTCCTCTTCCTATGAGCATCTCCCCCAGCAAATTTCTTCTCCCAGGTAGCATCAGTCCCTTCCTGTAGACACAGCTAAATTCATTTGCAATTCTTTCAACACTGCTTAGACAGGACTCCTCTTTTTCTGAGTGTCAGCTTCATGCTGCAACTACTGTTTTATTTATTTATTTATTTATTATTTTATTATTTTAAATTTTTAAAAATTTATTTAATTATTTTTCAAGTACAGTTTTCTGTCTATTACTCCCATCCCATCCCTCCCCCTGTACTCCCCGCTCCCTCCCATTTCCACCCTTCTCATTGTTGTCCATGTATCCTTTATATATGTTCCTCTAAATCCCTCCCCTATTTCCCCTCTTGGTCACTGTCAGCCTGTTCTCTATTTCAGTGTCTTTGGTTATATTTTGCTTGCTTGTTTGTTTTGTTGTTTAGCTTCCTGTCAAAGGGGGAATCATATGGTATTTGTCCTTCAACACCTGGCTTATTTCACTCAGCATAATGCTTTCCAGTTCCATCCATGCTGTTGCAAAGGGTAGGAGCTCCTTCTTTCTTTCTGCAGCATAGAATTCCATTGTGTATATGTACCATAGTTTTTTGATCTGTTCATTTACTGATGGGCACCTAGGTTGCTTCCAACTCTTGGCTATTGTAAATTGTGCTGCTATGAACATTGGGGCACATAGGTTCTTTGGGATTGGTGTTTTAGGGTTCTTAGGATACAATCCTAGCAGTGGAATTGCAACTACTGTTACTGGTGCACAATATTAAACAGTTGGATCATAAGTATGGGCTGATTCACAGAGGGTCTTTGATGTTAAGTTAAAGAACTTGGACTTTAATGCTATAGCATTGGGTGGGGGGGTGCTTTAAAGTTTTGAGGAAGAAAAATCAGAACCATTCTAAGGAAAGGCAGTCTGATAGGACTGGGGAAATTTGGTTAGAAAAGGCACATGCTAGTGTCTGGAGCCATTGGATGAGATTGTGGCAGGCTGGGTGACAGGTACAGAAAGCTTCTGTACCTCGGAGACACAAATAAGGCATTAATGTCTTGAATGCACAGAACTTACAAACTAGATGAATATGAGTAGCTTTTGGAAGAAAGAAACCAAACTCTGTGGAAGTTTTGAGCTATGTCAGCCACAAAAATAATAATTTCATTGGCAGAAATGGAAAACATTAAGGAGGAACAGGAGGTGCTTTTAAAGGTAAGCTGGGATTGAGGAATTGAAGTGCTTTAGGACACTCAGGAATGGTGCATCTGCATTCAGAGCAGGGATTGGCAAATTACAGCATGTGGGCCAAACTGGCCTACTGCCTGTGTGCATACATCAAGTTTTACTGTAACACAGCCATGCTTGTTCATGACTGTGCTGTCCATGCTGAATTTGCATTGCAAGGTCAGAGTCCAGTGGCTGTGACAGACCTTGTGTGCCCCTTAAAGCCTAAAATACTTACCCTTTTACATTCCACCCTTTACTGCCCTCTGGTTTAGACAGTGCAGGAAGAAATAGAACCCAGAGGACTGGTCAGACATTAGAACTAAAAGATAGAAGACAATGTGTCAAGGAGGGAAAGGAGTGTTTCCAAAAACTGGAGGAATTGGCAATATTAAATCCAGTAACAGCATTTCCCAAAAGACATACAGAGAAAATGCCATATTTTGCAATGTGTAATGCACAGTTTTTTTGCCCAAATTTTTGAGGGAAAAATAAGGTTACATATTCTATATGGGTACATACTAATTTTATATCTATATAAATGTTTTTAATTCTTTTATTTGTGCTTATGCATTAAAAGCATAATTCTAGAAAGCAATAATAATATCCATATGCAAAATATACCCTGGAATATGATAATTGGTTTTGTTTCTAAATATAAATAAATAAAAATTTGAATTAAAAATTAAAACAAAAGATTTTTTTTCTGAAAGTTTGGGCTAAAAATGTGGTTGCACACCGTACATGGGAACATGTTATACATGACAAAATATGGTAAATTATAGGTATTTAAAGAACTACCAATCTCCTTAGCTCATCCCATGTTAGGCTGGGCCTGGGATGACCAGAGCCTTCAGGACTTTAAGTAGGGTTGCTGGGTTTAGCGAGTAATTATACATGCTAGCCAGTTAAATTTGAATTTTAAATAAAAAACCAAATATATATATTTAATATAAATAAGATCTATATAATTTGGGGGGTAAGCTTTTCTAAAAGAATTATTCTTTGTCTGAAATTCAACTTTAGCTGGGTGTCCTATATTTTTCTGGCAAACTTAGCATGATCACCCTCATGCAGAGCTTGCAGGGGACCGCCCGAATGAGACCTGATCACAAATCCAGTAGTCAGAGCAGGTAGCCAGGGTTAGGGGCAAAATCGGGCATTTGCTACTATCCTGGAATTCTCTGACCACTGCCAAGAAAGGGTTTTATCATCGATCAGCTGAAGNACCAAATATATATATTTAATATAAATAAGATCTATATAATTTGGGGGGTAAGCTTTTCTAAAAGAATTATTCTTTGTCTGAAATTCAACTTTAGCTGGGTGTCCTATATTTTTCTGGCAAACTTAGCATGATCACCCTCATGCAGAGCTTGCAGGGGACCGCCCGAATGAGACCTGATCACAAATCCAGTAGTCAGAGCAAGTAGCCAGGGTTAGGGGCAAAATTGGGCATTTGCTACTATCCTGGAATTCTCTGACCACTGCCAAGAAAGGGTTTTATCATCCATCAGCTGAAGGAATTTGCTCATGTTCCAGGAACCTAAAGAGGGCACTGCAGGTCAGGGATGGGGTCTTCTGACTAGCATCGCTATCAGGGGCAGACTTGAACTTCGGATTTCACAGCAGATCACTGTTATCCTTTGTGCGGCTGCTGTTTGCATTTTTGAACACCCAGTTGAAGTACGCATTGACAGCTGTAATAATATGTGTGCAGTCTACAAATAAGAGCTTCACCATTATTTTCAATTATTTGGAAAGAATTATTTGATTTGGATACAAAATATTTCACAAGCTCTTTCAACACTACTGGTGCCAATGAAAGAAAAGGAAAAGATACTTTTAAAAATATTTTTATTGTGTTATTTTCAATGATTGCACATTTTTGGATAGTTATAAAATGCAGTTTAAAAATTTTACATACATGTATGAACAAAGCTTTTCTGGAATGGGATCAACAAGTATTTGAAGAGCATATTATTAAAGTCTTACCAAATTATAAATAGCCATTTCAAGGGAATATCATGATAAAGGAAATGAAATAAAAAAAAAAGTGAAACAAGCAAGTCAAAGTTAAGCATCTTAACATTTTGAAAAGATTGTTTGGAAGTTTCATATAAATCAGTTTTGAACACTGTCACAGGTTTGGTTCTGCAGAAACAGACACTGAAATGTAGTTTTGGGGGAGGGGTATCTCTCAGCCCCAGTGGACAGAAGGGGGTAGGAGCAGGATTGGCCAGAGGAGACCATGAATTCAGAGTCTGAGCCAACACCCTCCTTCTCCCCAGCACCGGAACATTCAAGGACTCTCAGAATTGTTCCCTGTTGGCCAGTATGGTTTGCTCCTTAGATTCTTGCCTTGACTGGTCATTAGATGTGGGTTGCCCAGGGACACGTGTGCTCTTAAACAAGGTCAGGAGATCCCAGAAGGAGCTGTCGGCCGGAACTATCTAATTCCGGTGCGGACAAACCTATCCATGAAGAAGGATGGAGGAACGGCATACCCTCTGCCCACAACAAATGCTACACTTGAAACTCTGTATTTCATTTTTATTTTCAGACTGTTTTATATAAACAAAATGTAATGCATTTTTAAAATCATGTCCACACAGAGGCTTTCAAATCCCCTGCAGTTTATTCAGTGTGCTACACAAACACAGTCATTTCCTACATGCCCCAGTGATACGTATATAGCATTGTGCTCAACAGAGGTTCAGGGGAAAAGGCCTGGGTCATCTTAATTTTTATCCTTTCCGTGTCTTGGAGGAGGTAAACATGGTGCTAAGTGATTACATTTGATCCCTGAGAAAAATGACTATGAAGGGACCCTTGCTGTTTATTTTGGTGATACTCTGATACTTAAAAGCTAAGAGCGACACATATATTCATGCCTTCCTCTTAATCTGGTGGTTCTTGGCAATAATAAAAAACATTAAAACAAATAAGTTTCATGAGAAAGCAACAGGTTTCAAGAGTCACTCTTACTTGAATGCAACTTTTACTTGGTTTGTGTAACTCTGACCTGCTACTCTTCAGTGTTTTTCTTATCACCCGTGTTTAAGAATCTGATACATAGGTATTGAAGAAAAGTCTCAGTTGTCTCCAGATCATAAATAATATGTACTAAACTTTGATAATATCAAAATTACTTGGAGGTGGGGAGACTTGTTGAAAGGGTTGGAACCTGTTCGAAGAATGTCATTGGTGTCAACAATCACGGATGTCATCTACTCTCTTTGCCCCTTCCCTGCCCAGGTTTCTAAATCAGAACCTCCAGGAAGAAACCTACGTTTTAAACAAAATGCCCAGGTTTGGAAAACACTGACCTAGTGTGGCATTTGAAGTCTTTTATAGCCTTTCTCATCCTGTTGTTCTGGCCTGATTTCCTACCATTTGCCTTTCTGTGTTCAGGTGCACTAGCAAGTCAAGCTGTTCACCAGCAGAGCCTTTGGGGTGGAGCCGGGCCACCTGAAAGGCAGGGGGAAGGGACACCGAATTCTGGTCTTCCTGCCAGCCACTCAGGTCCTGGGGACCTCTGTCTGCACAGGGCAAGCTGGGGTTTCTGTTTTACTGAGGAGTCCTCAACTTGTGTGTTTCCAGGAGCGTGTTCTTTTTAGGGTGTCTTTTTATTTTTAATAAGGAATTCTGTATTATAGTTCTGGGTTGGAGTAGTATTAAATATAGATCAGTATGTGCTGTTTGAATTGTCCTTCACCTACTTTTTTTTTAGCCCATTTCAGGACTTTGCTAACTTTTCAAGTTTCCTGAATGTAGCATCTTTCCTATATTTTCTGAAAAATTTATTTGTTACCTTCTCATTTTTATCCTTAATATTTTATCCTATTAATATTCCTTTTTATTTTGCCATTTTATCCTCTATCACTTGTATTAATAGCTCATTTAATTTATAATTCAAAGCCATTTTTTGTTCTTAATTTCTTACTTTGAAATCTAGGTTTATTTTTATAGATTTATATAATCCCTACTTTGAACTTACTTTTAATTTTATGTCTATGTTATTATAAATGTATTCAATTTTTGTTAGTCATTCTTTAATATTCATGTTTTACATTTAAAAAGTTACTGTTTTTAAGGACTTTCTTGATTATTTTAGATACATATTTACATTTTACACTTTTAAGTATATATTGTTTTTAAAGGTTTTGTTACTTGTTTTTATTCATGTTAATTAATTCTTTAAAAATCTGTATATTTTAGATTTTATTTATTTATCCTTAGAGGAGAAGGAAAGGAGAGAGGGAGAGAAATATTGATATATGTGTCACCTGCTAGAAACTGGCCTGCAATCCAGGCATGTGCCTTGACTGGGAATCGAACCATGATCCTTTCATTTGCAGGCCTGTGCTCAGTCCACTGAGCTATACCAGCCAGGGCACCTGCTAATTTTAAATTTATGAGTATACTTCTTTGTTACGTGATTTTTGTCCTTATCTACTGCATACTTTTTAAAATACACACTGCATACTTTTAACAGTAATTTTCATTAGATTTATGTTGCCTTGGGATTAGTCCTTGATTTTTATGTTAGCTGCTAAGAATGGATGCAGTGGGGGAAGCTTCTTGCAAATGGGGAAGACCAGACGCTCTGTGGTTGTCACTTGTGCCATTCATCCAATGTTGCAACATTCTGAAGTTTGTGTGTGAAGACCCCTCCACACAAATTTACTCTCCAACAATGAGAAGGTGTACAATAGAAGACTCCCAACATCGGTAATGATTTCCTCTGAAGAAATGGCATAGTTGTTCCATGAGAATATTGTTGCTTTCCTTTGGCCATGTGCCCTGTTTGATCCTACAAGCCTCTTATAAAACCCACACTATAGCATTTAGGGTTGGACTCTACTTCATTCTACTTTCCCAATAGTCCTGACACTGCTCATCTGACTGACTGAACTGTGAGTCTTACCTTACTGCATTTAACTTAAACCCAAGGTCAGCAGACACCTCCACTTTGGGGACTGATGTAATAGTATGATGTAATAGGCTAAACTCCTGAATCTGGGTGAGGATAATTTATCAGCTGGGGAAAAAGACATGTCAAACACCTCCAATGGCTAAGGTTTTAGTGTAGCCAATGATTGCATTGTTCCAGAGCTGGCAAAGGCCTTGAAAGGGACTTAAGTTTTCCTCTCTTGTAATATTGCTAAGAAGGAGCATGGAAGTCCGAGCTTTTCTGATGGGTTTAATATTCAGTCTGCTGAAGAAATGGTCTGTATCTTTTTAAAGGTTTGAGATATTTTTCTTCTTTGTAATTTTAACTGGCAAAACAAAACCTTCGAGAGGGTGTAGTGCATTGGCTGCCTGGTTATCTGGGTGGCGTGAAGAGAGCTGGTTTCTCCCAGTGCTGATTTTGTTCTGCTGGGTGATGGGTTTCAAGATATTAATCCTTTTTGAGTCCCATGCTTTCTGCTTGGATATCAGTTTTCATTTCGAAAATCTTCTGTTAACTTCAATTTTTCAAAGCATAGTTAATTCTTTCTAGGAACCTATAGCCAAGATTGACAATGAAATTGCTAGAGCTCTATGTGGAATGATGATTGGGAAATGGCATGATTGCTTTCCTGTAGACCAGGAGTTAGTAAGCTACTTCAGGAAAGGGTCAGATAGTAAACATTTTAATTTTTGCAGGCCATGGAGTCTGTTGCAGCTATTTAACTCTGCCCTTAAAGCAGAAAGCAGTGACTGCAGACGATATATAAATGAATGGGTATTTCTGTCAACATAACTTTATTTACAAGAACAGTCAATGTGTGGATTAGGCCAGCTGGTTGTATTTTGTTTAGGCATAGTTTACTAAACCCTGACACAGACCATTTCCTCAGCGAAAGATGTGCCAACCTAATTAGAAAGTTTCACACAACTCTGGATTAACGGTGGCAGCAAATTCTTGCTACTCCTGTCACTGGGAGGTGGAGACTCATCAATCTAGGCTGGCCTTATGTCTTACTTGTCCGCTAGAATGAGGTGGAAGTGGAATTTTTGTGTCTTCTGAAGCTAGTTCTTAAGAATCTCTACAGCTTCTACGTGGGCTTCTTGGGAACATTCTTGGAGCCCCAAGCCACCATATAAGAAGCCCAACCACTGTGACACCGTAACACAGGTTCATTCCCTCACTTCATTCAATGCCCTCAGAAAGGCATTCTTTGACCAGTGTATCTACCCTTCAGTAGGGAACAAACACATTTTTGCTTCCCTCTCCTCAGTTCTCTAGCTGGGCCATGCACATTAGATTGAAGAAAGACAGATTCACGGGAGAAAAGCTATGTGAACTTCATTTGATGTTCGTTTTTTAACTTGACATGGGGGCGTTCTTAGAAAGGAAATGATGACCCAAAGAAGCATGCAGGCTCAGGAGCTTATATACCATTTTTTAACAAGGCAATAAATTGTGAAGAGGGAACAAGACAAAGGGAAAGGGTTTTGGGTTTCCAAAGGTGGCAAACTTTGGAAAAGGAAATATATGGAGGAAACTAAAGGAAGATAAGGGTCATTTTAGTGAGTTTTGTTTGTACAGACCCATCTCTGTGCTGGTGCCAACTTTCTGTCTTGTTCACGGCCATAAAACTTTCTCAGGAGAAAGGATTTATGTCAGTTTTCATTTCTCAGAAATTTCTGCCTTTGGTCAGATAAGGGAAACTCAGGAAGGCTTCTGCATCTCTTGATTCTCTATTGTCTTTAGCTCAAAATAATCTTTATGCAAAAGCGGCATATTTTTGAGTGGCATATTCTGATCCCTTACAGTAGTTACTCTCTTTCCCCTTTTTTCCTGCTTTATATATTTGTTCATAGCATTGTAGATTTGTTTGTCAGTGTATTTATTTTTCTGTGTCTTACACTAGGTTGAAAACCCTGTGAGTGCAGAGATATATATTTTTTCTTCTAGCCTGGCCCATGTGAGGTACTAAAAAAACTTGAAAAAAATAAATGAGTCTAATAATTCTTGTATTATTAATTTCACATGTTTTTATTTAAATTGCCTCTAGTATTTTAGAGAATGACATATGAATAATAAATAAAAGCAGTTACAACTTTCTTCTATTAAATATCTCCTCTTTTACAGATGTTTTTGTACAATAAGCTAAAAGTATTTTCCTCCTCTTATGATTTCTGTTTCTGGATATCTAACTGCTTATCACTACAATGTGTGCTACCTCTCCTGCCTGAAGGCCATCCTGATTCTCCATTCTAAGAATGCTTTTCCTCTTTCTCTTCTGCCCCCAAGACATAATATTACTCTTCTCTGAAGCCACAGAAAATCCTCATTTATTTCCCACCTTTAAAAAATGTGTGTGCGTAGTAGTTTTCCATTATCTGCAGTCAGCTGTGTTCTGAAAATATTCAATTAAAAATTCCCAACGTAAACAATTTGTCCATTTTAAGTTGCACACTGTTCTGCATAGCATAGTGAAAGCTCACGCTCTCCCACTCTGCCCCTCCCAGAATGCTGTAGATGCTTCCACCTGCTAGTTCCTCAGTGGGCAACTCGCCTCTCAGACAGACTGTCACAGTACTGCAGGCTTGGCCAAGTGGCCCTCCTTTTACTTAATCACGACCCCCAAGTCAATCACATAACTTTTATCGCAGTGTATTGCTACAAATGTTCTATTCTGTTATTAGTTATTATTGTTAATCTCTTAGTATGTTTAATGTGTAAGTTAAACTTTATCATAGGTGTGTATGTGTAGAAAAAAACATAGTGTATAAAATTCACTGCTACCCATGCTTTCGGGCACCTGCAGGGTGTCTTAGAACACACCTCCTGCAGATAAGGGGAGACTGCTGTGTGTGTCTGAAAACACTGGAAGGAACAAAGGTATGTATTATTAAGTACAAAACAGAATCTTGAAAATGCACCAAAAATCTGTAGGCCTTTCAGTACCATTTTATTTTCAGGTGA
Source organism: Sturnira hondurensis (assembly GCF_014824575.4). Classification (NCBI taxonomy): domain Eukaryota; kingdom Metazoa; phylum Chordata; class Mammalia; order Chiroptera; family Phyllostomidae; genus Sturnira; species Sturnira hondurensis. The sequence continues at coordinate 62,366 of NW_028093273.1, forward strand.
CTTTCAATTTCTTCCTTCCTAGTGCAATAACTCTAAATAAGAAATGAAAATCATCTTGCAAGAAAGAGTAAAACATATTTCAGTGAAAATATCTATGCAAATTAAGCCAAAGAGGAAAAAAGTTAAAAAAATCCTAGCATCCTCATTTGCTTTCTTATTCACTCTGATTTTCTTTTGTGTATGTACTGTAGGGTTTCTAATAAATTTATCCTTATTTATTTATTTTTTGTCAAACTCAAATGGTTTTTATTTTATGAGCATTTGGAGTGGCTGTCTTACCCTGTAGATATTTATCCCATAACCTTACCATGGCATAGATATTTTCTGCTATAAGGTTATATTCTATGGAGAACCTAGTTGTTAAAAATTATTCATAGATCTATGTTAAATTGGGGGAAATGTAAATCATTATCAAAAATTAATTTTCTCATTTGTGTGTAAAAATATAAAATCATTATAATTCCAATGGTGTTATCAGTTTCTGTAAAAAATCATTATTGAGATTATTTTAAATTCATTAACAAAGGGAAATTTATTAGGAAGATAGTCTGGTCTTAGCCATACTGAAAGTAATTTACTCATGCTTTTATTCTCTAATTAGAATTTTAACCAACGCAGGCTGCATGGAGAAAGCATTATCAGGAAAATAAAAGGAGGATAAAAACATAATATTAATCTCTGAGTGAAAATATTAAAAATAATCTGAAATAAATGAGGTTTTGAATCTTCTGAAATTTAACTAAAATGAAATATTAAAAATAATTTTTATTGTGCAGCTCTCTGAACTGACCTCCCACCCCCCTGACAGCCTGTGGTGCATCTGGAAGTGAGGAAACACTTGAAGGAGAACTCTGGACCAGTGCACTCTTTCCTGATAATGCTTCAAGCTGAATTCAGAATTTTTTAGGGCTGGAAAAATAGATGATACTCATGAACTTCCTCATGGAGAACATTACGGCCATGGTCATTCATCATCAGTCAGTCAATATACAAATATAAGAGAGCCACCGTCTGCCTGGAGAACCCAGAGCTTGCTGGAATATTGGAATACAAAAAAAAAAAAATTTAAAGGAGGTACTTCAGTAGTTTATAAGCTTTTTGAGGATACAGAAACAGATGAAAAAGACTGGGGAGGGTGTCAGGGTAAGGAAAAGCCAAAAAATTCATAGAAATGGATTGACATTTAAACTGAAGGCCTGTAGGAAGCTATCTTTTGGGATAGGTAGAGGGAGGAAGAGAAAATATTTTACGAATGGTATTAGAAAAGCATAGCAAGTAACTATATGTCATCTATAGCTCATTTTATTTCACATAGTGTTGAACAAAGCTCATAAGAATAACCGTAATATGGTAATTGTCCTTTGGAAAAACTATGAAATTAGTGAAAATTAAAATGTGGATAAAGTAATAGATGATGTTAAAAGCAAGTTTGGTGTTGGAACACAGAATGCTGCCAAATATGGTAAAACATCTATTCACAGGGAAATTGGCCACCCATCCAAAAAGAAGCCAATGAACAAACAAATAAATAGATTAAAGCCCTCAAATGTTTTCAGTAGTTGTCAAAAAAGCTCTGTACAAAAGTTTCTCCATTTCACTTTTTATGAAACCTTCAGACTCATGCTGTGCAATGTGGTAGCCACGTGCCACAAGTGGCTGCTGAACACTTGAATGTGGCTAGTCTGAGTGGGCTCTAGGGTGAAGTACACATCGTTCTGAAGGCTGAGTGTGGGAAGGTAAAATACCTCATTAAAAGTTTTATACTGATTACATGTTGAAATAATAACATTTGGGATAATTGACTTAAAATACATTATTAAAATACTTTCAACTGTTTTACTTTTGAAGTGACTAAGAGGAGATTCAAAATTTCGTATTTAGCTTGTGTCATACTTCTGAATAGTGAAGGCATTAGGATAGGCATACTGTGGGGAATCTGGTAGAGGGGGCCATGGTGGTGGTAGTGAGAATTTATTGTTTTTGAGAAGTGTATGATCATACAACAAGATAAAATCTAAAGATCTGAGGGCACTGTGTTAGCTATTACCCCCAATAAAGTTACATAAGAACCCTAAATCCAGTGACTTCTAAAATGAAGCATTTGGTTTTCCCTGATACATCTGTTTGTTGGTTTGGGTTCAGCTGCCTTAAGTGTGGTTGGCTTCAAGCTACAGGTTGGTTAGTGTTTCTCCTTGTTTCTCTTATTCTCGCTGGCCTGGTGGCTGAGTCCTTCTCGTTTGATGGCAAGAGCTGGAGTGCATGTGAACACGTCGAGTTGCACAAGTACGTTTCAAACCTATGTTTGCCAGACATGTACTGACTGACCAAAGCAGAGCATAACACTGAAAGTCGAGGGCTAGGGAAGTGCTTTCTCCACCATGAGGCCATGGCAAGGCCATGTCTGCCCATCCTCCAGTGAAGGCCCGAGACAAAGAATATAATCCCTCACAGGCACCTCCAAAGCAGCACACGAACAAGAAGCTCATACTTGGGAAGTGAAAGGGGGAATACAGAACTATTAAAAAATAGATACCAAAACAAACTGAAAAGAATATTCTAGGGCCATTTAGTATAAACATAAATACCTAAATGCCTAGGTATCTAAATTTAGATACAGAAGTATCTAAAACCTGACAATAGTGCTTTCTCTTCTTATTATTCTTATTTAGGTTTTTAGTGGGCTCAACACTGTAGTGGATTATGTAACTGAGACCTAATCAGTTAACATATCATATTTTCTACTCATCATTTTTATGATATAATCATTAACTATATAGCCATAATTAGCATTTCTGGGAAGAAAACATATTGCTCTGATTTTCAGATTGAGACACTAAACTCAGGAGGAAAGACACATGGTGAGGGTCACACAGCTGCCTGACGTTCCAGAACGCCACTCAAGTTTACAAGACCGTGAATCCATGTCCTTTCTGGTATCCAACATGGTGTCCATATAAAGGAAGAAGTGAGTAGTTAATTTATATTAGCATGCAATATTCTAATTGGTCTTCCTATCGATGACCTGTTTTTTGAAAAATTATATTCTATATATGTACATGTTTTGGAAAGATTTTTGAAGAGGATCAGGATATGCTACCCCAAAATACATCCCTTTGTCATGAGGGTTACTTTCAGCTGAATGCAATTAAGAATCAACAGATGCAGAAAGAGTGCTCTGCCTTCCCCCTTTCTGCCTCAGTGCAAGGCGTGCACGTCCCTTTGTGAAGGTGTTCCTCCCTGCACCAGGGTGAAGGGGGTCATCGCCAAAATGAAGTCACACTGAGTCGAGTCTTCATATACAAACCTTACTAAAATAAACCTGTCTTTCAGTGGTTTCCCTCATAAATACATAGTTTCTAGTTTCTTCCCTACAATTTATCATTGGAGGGGTTTGAACCTCCAAACCTCTTTCCTTTGTTGGAATGGCATACAGGTGACCCTCAAACAACATGAAGGTTAGGGACGCTGAACTCCCACACAGTCTGGATTCTTTGCGTAACTTTTGACTCCCTGAAAATTTAACTACTAATACCCTACTGATGACTAGAAGCCTTACCAATAATGTAAACAGCTGATTAATATGTATTTTATATAGTATATATATTGTATAGTATATTCTTAAAGTAAGCTAGGGAAAAGAAAATGTTAAGAAAATCATAAGAGAAAATACATTTATAGTACAGTGCTGTATTTATTGATACCATGAGTTTACATCCGCTTATAAGATGAAAAAAGTCTGGATATAAGTGGACTCATAGAGTTCAAATCTGTTATTCAAGGGTCAACTCTACCAACTTCCTAGTCTAGCCCCTTTTTTGAATTTCACTTCTTTTGTGTGAACTCTAGTGCATGGAAAACAGTAAAAGTATCCGTCCTCTCTGCTGTTATTCTGTGCTTTGTCTATAAGTTGTACATTCCCTTTGATTTTTTTATTCCCATAGTATCATACAGACATAATTTTACTAGTTTCAGTTGCAAGATCTGCAGTGTCCCAGATCACCATAAAATGAATTATTGTCTACAGAACCATGTAGGTGTTGAGTAAAGTACCTATGGAAGGTATGAATCACCAATGAATACTTGGGAGGAGATGAGTTTTTTATTTGTTAGCTTGTTTTTCTAGAAAAAAAAGGATTATCAATAGAGTAGGGAGGAAGAAGAAGTAAAATCTTGTTTATAGAATTAGTGGGAAGTGAGTTCCATTTGGAGATTTCAAGGTGCTTCATTTAGAGCAGGGAGTCCTGTTTTGAAATTTTAAAATTATAGAATTATACACCTGAAACCTATATAACTTTACTAACCAGTGTCATCCCAACAAACCCATCAAAAGTTAAAAAAAAAGAAAAAGACTAAGTGCAAGAATTCCAATACCCTGGCATGAAAACAAAAGGAACAAAATATCGAGAATCAACACAGAGTTGACATATGCCCCAGTGGAATAAGGGACATGAATATTGCTTCTTCTGTGTCATCACCATCTTCTGAGGGTCTCTCCATTTGCTGTAAAGACTGCAGCTCCTGGCTGTCAACAGTTGAATAGCTGGAGATGGAAAGGCAGCCAACCAGAAGGGACTATTGAACCAGATCACACTCTCAGGAGCTTCTGAGCAGCACCTTCTGTTACTGTAAAGGACCCAGCCTGGGATGCTAACTATGGTCCAGCAGATGCGGATCACAGGGAGGACTGAGGTGTGGGGCATGATGGTCATGGCCTTGGACTGGGCTATGGCGGAGGCCACGGTTGGTACAGCTATTGTCTCCAGCTCTTTTATCCAGTGCGCCAAGAGTTTAAGGCATTTATTTCAGTCTCCTGTTGAGATAATTGTGAAGATGTTGGTCACTTCCTTACCATTCTCTCACTTTCTCCCATCTGTTCACCTCCAGAATGATCCACTGTGTACTTTTCACTCTCCGAATCAAAGGCTAGGAGCCACTGTCCGTGCAAACCAAACTCCCAGGAGCCAGGGGTGCCTCCATTGGCTTTATACACTGACACACCTGGCACACCTGACCTGCAGGATGAAAGGAACCCTGTGCATTTCTCTGATTTAATGTCAAGTCGTTGCTGTTTAATCAAGTCCCCACATCCCTCAGCGTATTGTTGTGTTCTTTCCAAACATTTGTGGCCTTTACCTCCTCTCTCAGGACATTCATAAATATGGCCTTATCGCTGCTGCTGTCAGAGAAAAGATAATTCTTTTCATCCACCTGGCCTTGAACCATGCACCATGGTTGTTTATTAGAAGTAATGTTTATATCAGAGTGAATACAGTGAGCACTGCCCTGCGCCCAGAGACAGTCTGCCTCCCAGGGACAGTCTGGCAGCACAACCAGGCCCAGCAGGTCAAGACTGAACTTGGAGTGTGCAGTTTGCACCATAGCAAGCAGCGGTTCACAGCCAGGGCAGTGGACGCCCTCCTTCCTGGCACCCCAGGGCTGCCAATCATCATTTTGGACTTTTGAGCTAAGAATCAGTGAAATGGCAGAGGCATAACCTTAACTCCCATTTGCTGGAGATGGCCCAAACTTGGATCACTCTTAGACCACCTTGGATTTCAGATTTTTAATCACATGGTATTAGAGTAAAGACAGTTTCTTTATTTCTTTGATTTGTGGCATGAGTGGAATGGAAACCTTTCCAGGCACTAGACACTGGGATCTCATAGAAAAACATTAGGTTTTGGTGTCTCCTAGTCCCACTAAGATGTTATGGAAATACTGAATTCCATTTCCATGATGCTGGGAAAAAAAACCTCACTCTTTTCTCCTTTGTTTTCCTTTTCTTCATTCTGTTTGTTGTTTGGTGACCTGCACTGTGAAGAAAACGAGGCACTGTACTCTCGTGCAGTAACAAAAGTTCTTCCCCTTCCTGGGTCACAGGAAGGGAGGAGCCTTCCCTTCCCAGGCCTGGTGTCACCCACTCCCACTCCGTGCATCTACTTTCCCTGCAGATAAGCTACCCTCTGTCTTTATCCCTCACTGTATCCATTTTTATCAGACTGCTCTTTTTTTCTATTTCTCTTTTCAAAGACAGAGCCACTGTTTTACTCTGGTGACGCATGCAGAACCAAAGTTATGGAATCTTAAAACCAAAAGGTTGTTATTTTTGTGGCTTTACACTCAATGCAGTTGTGGAAATGCTTACCCTTCAAACATTAATAAGGGAACAATAGAGATGAAACCCAACAACTTAGGGTCAGAGTTGGTTAAGCATTGTATTTTTAAAGACATAGTGAGCTGTTGTTGCTTGAGCTTTGAGAGATGTTGGGTTCTTCTGGGACTTGCCTCCTGACACCCTGGAATTTTAGCTTAGCACATTTTTTCATACCATTGTTTAGTTATTTGAGAAATGATGGTTGAAGGAAGGAAAGGGAGTGGGGCATGAAAGCCTGACTGAATGTGACTGAGACTAATAGGAAAACAACTGCCGTAGACATGACTTCATGCAGCCCCTGAGACTTGTTCTGAAACATACAGGTGCTTCTTTTTGAGCTATTTATTTGTTTATTTATTTATTAACTTAGGTACAATGAATTTCATTTCCTCAGTGTACGGATCTATGAGCTTGGACAGATGCAGAGTTGTGAAACTACCTGCACGATCTAGACACGGAACTGCTCCTCCATCCCCCAAGTCCCTGGTGCCCCTGGTGCCGTCCTTTGATGACCAACCCTTCTCCACCCCCTACCATTTGTAATCGCTGGTCTGTTCTCTGTCCTGATAGTTTTGCCTTTTCTAAAATGTCATATAATGGTAGAGTATGTAACATTTTGAATCCAGCTTTTTTCACTTAACATAACACATTGAAGTTTCAATAGTTGATTCTTGTTTTTTGGTAGTAGCATTCCAGTGAGTTGAGTATTACCCACGTTGTTTATTCACCCACCAGTTGAGGAACATTTATTTAGGTGGTTTTCAGTGTTTGCAATTATGACTAAACCTGCCATAAACATTTACATACAGGTTTTTGTGTAGATATCAGTTTTCATTCCTCTTGGGTAAAATATCTAGAAGTGGAATTGCTGGTTTATTAGATTTATTTTGCTGCTGTTAACGAATTACTAAAACATACTCACCGAAATCAACATAACATAATTGTAGTCTCTTACAGTTCTGGGAGTCAGAAGTCTAAACAGGGTGGGCAGGGCTGTTCCTTCTGGAGTCTCTGGGGAAGAATCCACTTCCTGGACTGTTCCAGCTTCCAGAGGCCATCTGCATTCCTTGGCTAGTAGCCCTGCCTCATTATAACCTCTGCTTCTGAGGTCACATCTCTGTTTGTGCCTCCATCCATGCCTCCCTCTTATAAGTGCCCTTATATTATATTTGACCCACCTGGATAATATGAGATAATCTCCCACCTTCAAGATTCCTACCTTAATTGTAGCTTCAAGCTTCCTTCAAAGTCCTTTTTGCCAGATAAGGTAACATACTCACAGGTTCTGGGGATTTGGACCTAGTCGTTTTTGGAGGGGCCATAATTTTGCCTATCACAACTGAAACATAAAACATTTGTATATTTAACTTTATAAGAAACTTCCAAATGATGCTTTATATAAGGTATTATCATGCTATGATTTTTAAAGATTTTATTTATTTATATTTTACAGGGGAAGGGAAGGACAGAGGGAGAGAATATCAATGTATGATTGCCTCTCATGGGTCCCCTGCTCAGAACTGGCCTGCAACCCAGGCATGTGCCCTGACTGGGAATCGAACCATGATCCTCTGGTTTGCAGGCCCGCACTCAATCCACTGAGCTATACCAGCCAGGGCTGATTTTTTATAATATTTCCCGGTGTGTTAATGCAGAGAGCTTATTAATCAGGGTATGTTTCTATATCAGTTTGAAATTATTTTTCTGTATGTCAGCAAAAATTGGTTTAAAGAAAATAAAAGTTTTTGGCTTACATAAATGACAGCTCTAAGCCTGAAGTTTTGCTTTTGGCATTTCTGAATTCAGGGCTCAAACATTGTCACCACTATTTAGTGTTTCTGTCTCTGTTGCATTTGCATCATTCACAGCTCCAAGTGGTGGCAAGATGGAGATGCCAGAAGCTCCAGATCTTATATTCTCTTTGGCTCAAATTCCTGGAAACAAATGCTCAATTTTGTCTCAGTATTTTCAGCAAGGTCTTACGGATTCTTATTGTTTTCATTGGCTCACATGACAATCCTGTGAGCCAATCAATCACTGTGGCTAGAGGATATACTTCACAGATTGGTTTTGGTCACATAATCCACTCTTGAGCTAGGTGAGGAGCTTAACCTGAGGACTGCAGACTGAAAATGAAGGAAGGATGGATTCCAAACAGAAGAAGGAAACTGACTTTTTCTAGAATAAGAAGATGTGGATGGTAGAGCCACACTATGCAAATATCCATTCTGATATCTTAAACATTAACTAGAACTGTAGAATTAATTCTACTTTTGTGAGCGAGTTTACCCATTTATACTAAATGAGGAAACTGAGGAATCATGTCACATTCAATTATATCACCAGGGATGGTTTACACAGTCAATGGGGAGACAGGCGACCGGGATGGGCTGAAACCAGCTTGTGCTGGCTCACGTGCACTCCAGTCCTAGGGACCTCTCCCCAACTCTGCATATAGTAACTTCACACTGATAGCTTGAAATGGGCCACACCGGAGTAGTTGCATCACAGAAATCGGCAAATGTTATATGTCAGGGCTTTGATTCCCTAGAGAGCTGGCTGCTAAACATTTACTAATACATCATGCTAGCTGCAAGCAAATAATTGTACACAATAACTATGGTAGCTCTGTGTGATGATTTTAGGTGAATTCAGACAATAATTACGATGAAAACAGAGAGGAGATTGTGTGTGTGTGTGTGCGCGCGCGCGCGCACGCGCGCCAAAGGGATACAAACCAAGATTTCGGGAGAAGAGGAGAGCTACATTAGACATAGCTCGGGGGAGGGTACCCATCATGTTGAGTCTGTGGCTTCTGCTTTTATGTTTTTCTAATTTTTGGTGTTCTGTACAAGGACATGTCTCATTTTTCACAAAATATTCTACATTTTCTTCTAGAAACATCGTAGTTACTTACATTAAATTTTGTGTGTGGTATGAGATGGAGGCCAATGTTTATTTTTCTCCCAATAGCTTAGTTGAGAATATTGAAAACTCTCCTCTGAATATCGTCAAGCTATTATCACCAAAACTGCATATTCCCCATTCCTTTTTTCTCTGTTTCTCAGTTCCCAGCACTAGTTCTGTTAAATTCATGAGTCTTCAGCCAGCACAAGAACAGAGGTCTTATGTTCAAAACCACCTGTGAGACTGGTCTGATGGTGTATCTGGCTCTGAAGTCTGTTCTATCACTAGCTGCTCTGATGCTGGATCATTGATCTGGTCACTATTCTCCCCACAAGGAGCAGGTAGGAGCTCCTGAAATACCAGCTGTGCAAGAGGCATTTATTTTAACTTCAGCAGAATCTATGCAGATGTTTCATTTTTAACATATGTCTTGCTCTCACTGCCACTGCACCAAAACCTTACCTCAATTTCTTGGATTGTCATCTCTCAGGTTTTTACTCCATCTCTTCTTTTCATGATGTCAGGTGAAGGTGAATGTTGATTTTTTTCCCAAGAAGAATGTCAGTGTCTTGAGCCTCATAACTCCTTGTGTAACATTATGTCAGTTCACTCTTAAGGCATTGGCTCTGAGAGCTGATCGATACGGATGAGTTTTCTGCCGTTCAGGTGCTCACTATCAATCCACTGCCCTACTCACCACATTCTTTTTGCTTTGGTTTTAGGGAAAATATTTTTTCTTTTAGATTATTTGCACTCTAATGATTCCTTTCTTGCAAAGCCTATTGAAAAAAAATTTTATAGTTAGAATAAAGTTGCAGATTTTTATTTAAAACACAAGTATTTCCCTTCTGGTTTATAAATGCAATTTCATGTGCCAGAATTCTAGATAGATATAGGGGAGTATTTTGAATGCAAGAGAATCCAAAGTCGCAGGACTTTGGCACTTTAAGGGATGAAATAGGAGTAAAGTCTCTCACAAGATTCAGCTTTTATTTTATGTACTTTCAGGCCACATATTGGAAGGTCAGTGAAGATATTAGGTGCTGGTGCTAAGGGTTTTAAGATGTTTTCCAAGAAAATTTAAAAGCATTATTGCTCAGAGTGCTTTAATAGTAAGATAGCTAACTGTTTACATGAAGTGGTTTAAAAGCATTTGGTCTAGAGTCGAGCAAAGATCTTCAGAGGAGATAAACCATGGAATGGGAAAATGGGCCTAACTTTTCAGGCCACAAAAATCTGGCTCTGAATTCTGGCTTTTGTAGTCATTTGTGGTGTGACCTGGTGCATTTGACTTGAATTCTGTGAGTCTCACACTTTTCATTTGTCAATGGACATACTGAATGTCTGTCGGACATACCTCAAAGTATTATGAATAAGATGAATGAATGTGATGAATGGAACAGAGGTATGTTGCTTGGTATGCAACAAATATTGCTTTTGTCCTTCTTTCAGAGGGAGACATAACAATTTTGATGGAGATTTGGGAAAATTCCGAGGTGGGGCTTGTTACCCTAAAATTGTCACTTTTTTTTCTCTATGGGTAAACTGAAGGGACTAATAAGTTGTGATGTGATGACTTTTTCATCTGCCCAGTCATGGCAGGAATAATATAGGCTGCGGGACTCAGGGACTCTTAGACTACTGAAGAGTCCCACCGAGGACCCAAGTAGGACAGGCTAAATGTAGATGTATTCGGTATTGAATTTTAGAGGATAAATACTATCTGAATTCTCCATTTCTTTGTTTCTAAAATTTTTCTCTATTTGTGTTTATTTCCCTGTGTCTCAGTTTCTAAAATTTTCATGTCATTTCAATCAAACAAAGAAAGCTCAGCTGTGGAGGAAGGAAGCACCCCAAAGCTTTGGGGAACCTGAAAGATGAGCTCCCTACTTTACATGGGAATCCCAGCAAGAGCAGACCCAATTGTTCTGTTGAATAAATTTGATTACAAAGAGCAAACTACTCTAAGACATCCTCTTCCATTTTTGGACAGCTATAACTGTTAGAAATTCCTGTACATTTAGTCAAACCAACACCTTTTTGCTTCAGTGTTCATCGTTTCAGTCCAAAAGTCTATTGAGCTGTCTTGTATTCTCTGCGCCCCCCATTTTACAAGGTAGAATTGACACATAACATTGTAGTATACTAGTGATTTATATAGAGAAACAATCACCCCATAAGTTTTGTTAGCACCCATCACCTCACATAGTTACATTTTTCTCTCTTATGATGGGAACTCAAGATGTATTCTTTTAGCAACTTTCAAAAATACAACAGAGTATTGCTAACTGTAGCCACTGTGCTGCATATTACACTCCGAGAACTTCTTTATCTTATAACTGAAAGTTTGTACATTTTGACCACTTTCACACATCCACCCTGTCTCTGGCAACCACCACTCTGTTCTTTTTATGAATTGCTTAGTTTGGGAATCCACATACAAGTGAAATTATTTGAAGTTCTCTGTCTTTTCTCCTCACTTATTTAGTATAATGCCCTTGAGGTCTACCCATGTTGTCACAATGGCAGAATTTTATATATATATACACATACACACATATCATCTCACACTCTTCTTATTCATTCATCTGGTGATGGACACTTAGGTTTTATTCAAAAGATGGAAATTATATATATATATATATATATATATATATATATATATATATGTATGTATATGCACACACACACATAAAGTCTGTCTGAAAAAAGTCCAGCCATTGCTAATATAATGAGAATTATTTGAATGACATAGATGTAACCTGGCAGCCAAGGACAGAGGATGGGAATGCATGTGTATGAACAATGACAACTTCACTGTACTATTCAGCATGGGCAGTATGCTCCATTGAGTAAACACATGTACTATATGGCTGTTGTGTTCAAAATGACTGAGTGAGTAGACCAATGAATCTGTGTCAAATTTTGTTTTAAGCTTGAACATTTCTTTATGGAAACTATTCAGATGTTTCAGAAGGCCACAGCTATAGCCAGCTATGGCAGCTTCATCACAACAATGTATCTGCTCATGCATCATGTCTTGTGTAGTTTTTTTGCCAAACATCAAATCACCCAGGGGACTCAGCCCCACTATAGACCATATCTGGTGCCCTGTGACTTCTGGCTTTTCCCCAAACTAAAATCACTTTTGAAAGGAAAGAGATTTCAGGCCATGGATGAGATTCAGGAAAATACAATAGGGCAGCTGATGGTGTGAGGATCTCAGGTGCCTGTTTTGAAGGAGACGGAGGCATCATTGTCCTATGTGCAGTGTTTCTTGTGTCTTCTACAATAAATGCCTCTATTTTTCATATTACATGGGTGGATACCTTCTGGACAGATCTTACGTACATTGACCCCACATTCACTGTGTCACTAGAATAATACAGTGAATGTGGGGTGCAAATAATTTGCAAGTTAGTGTTTTCGTTTTCTTTGTAGACATATATTTGAATGCCATGTCTGTTTGGTTTTCCCCTCTAACCTGTTAACCATCAACACTGTTTTGTTAACCAAAAAACTTAATGAGCACATATTTAATGTGTTCATCACAAACAATTAACAAGAATGAAACAGGACTTTGGGAGAGAGTGAGCCCTGTTGTTTGTACTCATTGGTTGTAGTTGATTATTCTTAATTAATAATCTTTGAATAGGACTGTAAAGATGTAATTTGTATTATATGTATTCTTTGTGTGATATTTATTTTGTCTATATTTACAGTTTGCCTATAAAGCTGTAATAAATATTAATGATATTCTCCTAAAGCCCTTTAGGGAAAAAAGATGTTACATCGACAGGTATAGGCATCAGAAAGAGTCAGGAAAGCTCTGTTCTTAAAATCAGAAGTCTCTCTCTCTGCCACTTATTGCACAGTTGACTTTTTCTGTGTTCTCCCTCATGTAATCTTCAAATTTGTTAACCAAGAATTACAGTTCTTATTTCACAGTCTGGTAAATATTAAATGAGATAATCATATGAGTTATGGGTGTCTTTTAAGGCACCATATTAAGGTAGGAAACTGAAGAAATTACATGTGGTCCCACAATGGGCTTCTTCCATCTCATTCACTCCCTGTTTGTGGACCACAATATTAAAATATAAGAAAAGGTGCTCAGGAAATTACACTCCCTCCCACCAACAAATGTCCTCAAGGACATGCATTCTTTCATGGATGGGAAGGGCCACATTCTAGTTAATTTTGTGATCTTTCATGTATTGGTTTAGCCTATTAAATTGTAGGGATTTTTTAAATAGCAAGAACAGAACTGCGTGTTTTGCCTGAAGCAGGGTGTGAGAAGAGTGTGAGAAAGGGTTTCAGTTGGGAGGATGGTTGTCCCTTTGATGTGCTCAGAATCCCCCCCAATCTTGGCACAGTGGCTGAATTAGGATCCCAAAGTGAGATCCTAATATTTCTGCACATTCTTCAGGCTTCTCCTGTTCATAAGAGACAGAGAAAATTACATGAGGTAAGATGTTTTCATTGTTTCCTCTGAATTTGAACTCTCACACCTTCAATCTTGAACATGTTATTGGCAGCGAGTACTATTAGTTTAAATATTACAAAACTACCTGCCATTTAAAGCAAGCGTTTGGGCTTGAAACGAGCTCCACTGCATTTAATGCACCTTTTTCTAAAGACATTTTATTGACCAGAAAACCCAATTAGGTTTGCCAAGATCTGCCTATATGTCCTCTGTTAATAGCCCTTACTAGTCCATTAAATTTGCTCTTACACAAGAGTTACTGCTTATATGGGGAAATAGGAAATTCATAGAATTTCCTGCACTGTGGCAGACCCTGTCCAGCAGAGTTCACCTGTTGTGGCTGACAGTGAGAATAAATGCACAGGCAACAACAATCCTGTGGAGAAAAAGGGAACAGGCACGACTACTCTCTCAAGGGGAGAGTGCCTATGGGTGCCTCAGCCACTCCCTCAAGAGGGGAGCGCCCTGACCCTTGCCTAGACAGGCTTTTATTATTTTCCTGGGGTCTTACACCAGAGAAAGATTTATTATCTATTACATAGAATATTATTGTCTACATTCTAGGTACAATCAAGAAAATGAAAATAACATGCAGAGGGGGATGGCAATGAGCCGATTAGCTCTGTCCTTGGAAGAACTCATATAGGCTTTGGAAATTACCTCGAAGATAGACAATGCACATTTGTTGTTTTAGACCAGGGTGATGGAGTTTTAGCAAGAGCAAGCCATAACAATCTGTATGCATTTTCTAGGCCTGATTCCTGTGGGAAAACTCAGTTTGAAGGTCTGGCTCCTGCCCACCACTTCCCTTCTGTAGGTTTTCCATACAGAGCTGAGTCACATTTACCAGACCAAAACAAACTGGTCCCCTACACTGCACATATAGAATTGTTTCAAGCCTGTCTTCCAGAATACTTAAAGGCATAGCAGCCATCCATATAGCTCTTTGACAAAAGCCTTTTTCTTTTATCAGTCCCTTCCTTGCTAGAACTCCAATAATTGAACATGGTGCTACTGGAAACCACCTTGGAAACCAGCCTGAATCATATGGAAAGGAAACACATTTCAGTGCTGACATCAGTGGAAACTCAAAGTTTCTACATAAAAGACTTTTGCTTTTAGTTTGCACAATGACATAGAGGTGGCCAGTTACTCTCAGAATTGGTAGAGCATTCAAAGGATATCTGTCAAGAAAGGCAGCGCATTTGGGTGTGTGGTGTCTCCTGAGGTAGGCTTGCTCAGCATCCTGGGGGCTGAATGAGTCCCCTACCTCAGTCCTGTGCTGCTGGCTCCAGAGCAGGGCCCACTGGTGTTTGGTGCAATGTTTCCTGCCTTTTCAATTGGCAGTAACTGAATTAGAAGAGATACCACAGGAAGTGTGATGCTTTAAGATTCTTCAACTGTAGGTTAAAAAATACTACTCAAACTATCTTGTGTTAGACCACATAAATCTTGGTGTTGTGTCACATAAAGGCTGCAATAATCCTTGAAATCTTAACACAAGGGAAATGTATTTTTTGAGCTTATAAATCCTACCTGGGGAAGGTGGGAGGGTTGCGATGAGCACATTCTTTCAAAAATTTAGCCTGAGGAGGCTCTGCCTCTTCCACATGTGGCTTTCACGAGTGGCCTGGGTGTTCATACCCTGCTGGCCTATGAGCAAAGGGAGCTAGGGGAGTATCGTGGGGAAGTTTTTATTAACAAGCCTGGAAGTAGAAAATACTGCTTCCTTCCACATTCTGTTGGTCATGGCTCAGTCACATGGCCAAAACTAACTGCAGAGGAGGCTGGGAATGTAGTTTGACTGTGTGTCCAGAATGAAACAGAATGGCTTGGAAACAGCTGGCCAGTCTGCTATCTAGCTTAAAACAGATGAGATTTATGATGGGAGTATGGGTATAGGGGGTTGTCACAGAATCCCAGGTCTTCATGTCTCTCTGTCTGTCTCTCTCTCACACACACAGATACACACACACACACACACACACACACACACACACATATTCCACGGAATTTTTTAAAAAGATTTTATTTATTTATCTTCAGAGGGGAAGGGAAGGAGAGAGGGAGAGAAATATCAATGTATGGTTGCCTCTCGTGTGTCCCCTGTTGGAAAATGGCCTGCAACCCAGGCATGTGCCCTGACTGGGAATCGAACCGCGATACTCTGGTTCGCAGGCCTACGCTCAATCCACAGAGCTATACTCCATGGAATTTTTAAAAGCTGCTTCTTTATCCACAAGGCAGAATATAGCTGCTCCACAGCCCTATTTTCACACGTGGTCTTTACTGAATACAGAAGTGACGTACTTTCTGAGTGCTAACTCTAAATTTTTATAGCTGCTCCAGTTCCAGTAAACTGAGACCAGTGGTCAGGGTCCAGAAGTACAAATCTAGCTTCTATGTCCCTCACCTACCACCACTGTAACCCTGTGGAAGAAGACAGCTTTTAGAAGTGGATGGTCTTTAGCTGGACCACCAAAACTATCCAAATGTTAAAATGGCAGGATTCAGGAGTTACTGGGGACCTTTTAGCCCCAACCTGTGTGTTGTAAGAAGGCAGGAGCTCGTTAGACCTCTGATATGTTTCCTTCTCTCCCTCATCATTCATTACTTTTTATTTGTCACTTTGTGACATTTTATACATCCCAACTTAGTCACACCACCACCTCTGCGTCTTGGGACAGAAAGAGTAACTTCTGTGCATGTAAATATGCAACAGGTCTAGTTTATATTTAGAGCATTTTTCATTCTTTTATAGTATCAGCTCCTTCAAGATAGTAAAACTAAATATTAAATTAATAAAGCACACATGAGAATGTAAAAGCTAGGAAAGATTTCCCTTATCATGAAGTGTGTGGTATTTTATCACTTTTATGGAATGTTCTATTTTAAGATTCAGCTTATTTTAAGAAATTTTTTTGACCTTCTGCCCTTTAATCTCTCTGATCCTTGGTGTCCTTACTTGAAAAATGAGAATAAAAAGTACCTCCTCTTCTTTACCTCACTAGGTTGCTGTTAATTGGAAAAGAAATAAGTAATTAAGTGTTCTTTGAAGATTCATCTTCTTTTTTAAGGTAGAGGAAAAATACATCTAGAAATAAATCTGTCTCACTTTGGTTTTCACTGTGGTCTTATAAAGTGCTTACTGTAAGATGGTGAATCACGGTCCAATTTGGTAATTTACTTAATGACTTTAAGCCTTATCTGTAAATGCAAATAATAATGTATAGCTCAGGGATGGTGGGAAGATTAAATATAATAATGTATCTTAAAAACCTTTTAACCATTCAAAAAAGCTTTATAGGCACTGAAGTGGTATATGAGATTGGACCATATATGATTTTTTGGCTTTTATTGAAGTGGCTGTCCTAGTGAAGGCTCGAGGCATTTTATTGGTCTATGATATTTTGTGTTTTCTTATAACCTCTCAATATCACAATTAAAGGCCAGTTCCAATCTTTGTCTCTTCAACTCAAGGTCTTTTTTCTCACTCTTATGAGGAAATGTGCATCATAGTGGTTGCAATATACATGTTCATTCAGATGACCAAATATATATTTCTTATTTTTAATTTGATCTTTATTGTATTTTTCTATTATCATTTAGTCTCCTTAGACCCCCTCACCCCTGTAACCACTGCACTGTTGTCCATGTCCACGAGTCTTTTTTCCTTTTAGCTCAAACCCTCCACTCCCCTTCTCCCCACCCCAGCTGTCATACTGCTCTCCATCTATTAGTCTGTCCCCATTTTCCTTGTTACTTTAGTTTGTTCATTAGATTCCACATTTGGTCTTTGTCCACAATTCTTGGCTCACAGCTCCAGAAACCCTTCAAATGTCTCAAGTGTCAAAAGTGATAAAAAGTGTCTTTTGTTATACAAATGAGCTGCTAAGGATTATCATAGCCATTTTTGTAACAGTGGTTCTGACTGGAGTGAGAATGGCTATAGTTTTGATTTGCATTTCCCTGATGGTTAGTGATGTTGAGCATCTTTTCATATGTCTGTTGGCCATCTATGTCTTCTTTGGAGAAATGCCTTTCCATAACTTCTACCCATTTCACATTGGACTGCTTTT
Source organism: Sturnira hondurensis (assembly GCF_014824575.4). Lineage (NCBI taxonomy): Eukaryota > Metazoa > Chordata > Mammalia > Chiroptera > Phyllostomidae > Sturnira > Sturnira hondurensis. Next base: position 79,992 of record NW_028093273.1, read on the forward strand.
TTTTGAGTAGTATGAGTTCCTTATATATTTTGTATATTTTGGATATTAACTCCTTATAGAATAGATTATTTGCAAATATATTTTCCCATGCAGTATGTTGTCTTTTTGTTTTGTTGATAGTTTTGTTCTTTGTGAAGAAAATTTTTAGTTTAAGAAAGTCCTACTTGTTTATTTTTGTTTTTGTTTTCCTTGCTCAATGGCACATTTCCAAAAAGATATTACTCAGGCTTATATCAAATAGTTTATTACCTATGTTTTCTTCTAGGAGTTTTCTGATTTCAGACCTTGCATTGAAGTATTTATTTCATCTTCAATTTATTTTTGTATATAATGTAAGAGAGTGGTCTAGTTTCATTTTTTTCACATATCTGCCGAGTTGCCCCAGAGCCACTAAGACTGTCATTTCTCATTGTACATTCTTAGCTCTTTTATCATAGATTGGTTAACCATATAAGTCAGGGGTTATTTCTGGGCTCTCTATTCTGTTCTATCAATCTATGTGTTCTGTTTTCATGCCAGTACCATACTGTTTTCATTATTATAGTTTCATAGTATATTTTGCAATCAGAGACACAACACCTTCAACTTTGTTCTTTCTCAAGGTTGCTTTGGCTCTTCATAGTCTTTTATGATTCCATATGAATTTTAGGATTATTTGTTGTACTTCTGAGGAAAATATCATTGGTACGTTGATTGGGATTGTATTGTGTCTGTAGATTCCTTTGAGTAGTGTGGTCATTTTAACAATATTAATCCTTCCAATCCATGAGCATGGTCTATTTTTTCATTGACTTGTGTTCTCTTCATTTCCTTTTCCAATGGCTTATAGTTCTCAGAGTACAGGTCTCTCACTTGCTTGGTAAACTTATTGCTAGGTATTTTATTCTTTTTGATGCCATTGTAAATGGAATTGTTTTCTTAATTTCTCCTTCTGATTGTTCATTATTAGTGTATAGGAATGTGACAAATTTCTATACATTAATTTTTTTATCCTATTGCTTTATGGAATTCTTTATTAATTGTATTAATTTTTTGTGGATTCTTTATGGTTTTCTATATATATATCATGCTGTCTGCAAATAGTAATACATTTACTTCTTCCTTTCCAAATTTGATGCCTTTTATTTCTTTTATTTCTTTGATTTCTGTGGCTATAACTTCCAATACTATATTGAACAACAGGGTGAGAGTCAGCATCCTTGTATTGTTCTTGATGTTAGAGGAAAAGCTTTCAACTTTTCACCATTGAGTATGATGCTAGCTTTCAGCTTGTCATAGATGGCCTTTATCATGTTGAGTTAAGTTCCTTCAATATCTGTTTTGTTGAAAGTTTTTATCACAAATATTTTGTTAGATGCTCTTTTTGTATCTATTGAGCTCATCATATATATTTTTTATTTTTGGTTTTGTTGATGTGATGAAGCACATTAATTGTTTTATGGATGTTGAATCACCCTTGCATCCCTGGTATAAATTCCACTTGAGCATGGTGTATAATCCTTTAAATGTACTGTTGTATTCAGTTTGCTAGTATTTTGTTGAGAATTTTTGCATCTACAGCCATCAGCAATATTGGCTTATAATTTTCTTTTCCTTTTTTTGGTATTGCCTTTGTCTGGTTTTGATATCATGGTAATGCTGGCCTCATAGCATGAGTTTGCAAGTGGTCCTCCCTCTTCAGTTTTTTCAAATAGTCTGAGAAGGATAGGTATTGATTCCTCTTTAAATGTTTTGTAGAATTTACCTGTGAAGCCTTCTGGTCCTGGGCTTTTGTTTGGGCTTTTGTTTTGTTTGGCTTTTGTCCTGGGAAGATTTATTACTGCTTCAATTTCATTGGTAGTAATTTGTCTCTTCAGAGTTTCTGTTTTTTCCTAGTTTAGTCTTGAAAGGTTGGTTGTATGTTTCTAGAAATGTATCCATTTCTTCTAGATTGTCCATTTTGTTGGCTTATAGTTATTCATGGTATTCTTTAATGATCCTTTGTATTTCTGTGGTGTCATTTGTAATCTCTCCTCTTTCCTTTCTGATTTTATTTATGTTCCCTCTCTTTTTTTTGCTTGATGAGATAGAGGCTTGGCTATTTTACTTATCCATTCAAACCAAACAACAAGCTTAGTTTTGTTGATTTTTTCTATTGTTTTTCTGTGTTCTATTTTGTTTATTCCTTCTCTGATCTTTATGATTTCCTTCCTTCTACTTGCTTTGGATTTTGTTCCTTTATACTTAAAGGAACAAATTTAGATTATTTGGGATTTCTCTTGCTTCTTGAGGTAGGCTTCCATACCTATAAACTTTCCTCTCATAACTGATTTTGCTGCATCTTACAAGTTTTGTGAGTTGGCCTTTTCATTTTCATTTATCTCAAGGTGATTTATGATTTCCTATTTGATTTCCTCTTTGATCCATTGGTTATTTAGAAGCATGTTATTTCATCTCCACGTCTTTGTGTTTTTCCCCCAGTTTCCTTCCTGTAGTTGATTTCTAGTTTCATGCCATTGTGGTTTGAAAATATGTTTGATAATTTCAATCTTCTTGATTGTGTTGAGGCTTGTTTTATCTCCTAGTATGTGATCTAGCCTGGAACATGTTCCACATGCACTTGAGAACAATATGTAATCTGCAGTTTTTGGATGAAATGTACTATTAATGTTGACAATGTCAAACTGCTCTAATGTGGCACTTAAGACTATTATTTTCTTAACATTGCTATCTATCATTTTTTGGCACCTACGGAAGAGAAAGTTTGTCAGTGGGATACAAAGTATGTTTTGTAAATAGGAATACAGTGTTTGTCTCAAAGGCCTCTGTTGTATGTGGGAATTCAGAACCAATTGAGTTACATTAATCCTTTCTCTTTGATCTTTGGCTTTGACTAATAGATACTCCCTTGGGAGATGTTTTCAGAGAAACATTCTATGCACACAGTCTTCATGGGCCCCTTCATGGGCCCATCCTCAGAGTTCCTCTTCTATTCATCCCTTAGAAGCCCTGGTAGGAAGGTAACACTGGGCAGACACCAGGTGCCACAGGAAAGGATGCCTAGTGGCAAAAACTGCTACATCTAGAACTTATGTGCAGAAGCTAAGAGGTCTGTCCTTAAATCTGAAATCTCTTTGCCTCTGGGTATTAAATAGGCTATTGTGCTTCGATGGGCAGGCAGAGGGAGGAGGTTCTACTCCTCAGACCCTGAGGGCTCAAGAAACTTCAAAGCTGTATCATCAAGCACTTGAATAAGCTCTTAATGAGGCTGTCAATCTGCAGACCACATACCTTGGCATAAATTGGGACATGCTAAGTGGAAGGAATTAATGAAGATTTGTGAATTGAATGGTGGGTCACTTGCCTCCTAATGTTCGAAAAGAAATGAGGAACTGAAAGTGAGTATCTTCTGAATTACTTTGGTGTCAAGGTAAGTGGATATTAAAATATGTGACCCTCCCTGACAGCTTCAGGCTGCTTTTCAGAGAGCTAAACTTATGGGATGGCACAGTGGTAATTAATGTCAAGAAGCTGTTACAAGTTGACATCATTCTGAAAAGCATGGAGTCTGAAAGAAGTGAGTATATTTCTGGGAAAAATATATCTCAGGAGGTTTTAGTGAGCTGAGATGTTCTTTCCAGGTGGTGCCTTATGACGTCACATTAATCAGGGAGGGTCATTAGGCACCCACAAGTATGAAGACAATACATCGAAGGCCTGTTCTCTTCTCTCTGGTAGAGTCCTGGAGAAAAGGAACAAGGGGATGGCGTGTCTTCGGAAACCTAACTACCTGAAGGCTCCCCTAGGTTGTTTTTGAAGGTGATGCATGAAAAAGAGGTGACAGAAGGTATATAATACTTTAATGTTTAGTGTTTATAGGTTTTAATTTCTAAAAGATAAAAAGCTAATCCAGTCAGTGACAGAATGAAGTTCTATATTTACATTTTTAAATTTACTAAGAAATGAGTAATGACCTTTGTTTAGACCTTTAATAACCTTTCTCAATGTTTTAGAAAACATTCTGCACCCCCTACTCTTCCTGGGCCCTTTAGGTCTTACTGTTCAGGGATCACTTAGGATAAGAAAACCTCGTTCAATCTCTGCCTCCTGTCTTCTGTGCTCAAATTCATAATTACCTCTATTTTGTTCCTCCCGTTTCTTCATCCAAGCTCTGGTAGCAGGTGTTCTGGGAGGAGGGTCCAGATCTTATTTTCAGCTAGTTTACATGTACTCCCTGCTGGTTGAGTGCTTAGACTAGTGATTAACACCACCAACCTTCTCTGGGGGAACTGCCTGTTCCTATCCTGGAGAATACTGGGATTAACAGCCTGTGCATGTAATGCTGCTGACTGACTGATACAAAGTACAAAGCCTTGCCTCCTTGCCTTAAGGTGAGACAATACTGGATCTAGTCCTGACTGTACTTTACCTGGAATCACATCCTTTCTTCCTTATTCTGCTTCCTCTCTCCTTTGTAGGGCTCTGCTGAGAAGCATACCCTCACCCAGTCAGTTGTCTCCAGATTTCACACCTGTTTTAGGAAACTGCACCTAAACAACTCATGGCCCTCCTGGGTCTTATGAGAATATTAACCTGAGTAAAGTGATTTCACATAAATGCCTGAAGGTTCACAGGTCTCCAAAGTCATATCCACTTTATAGGAAGTCCCTTATCAGCAGCAGTCCCTTATTCGTCCCTAGCTGATGAAATTACATTGAGTGTGATAGCAGATTAAGTATTTTAAGGAAGTTTGAGAGACAATCCTCACAGGAATTATTATTCATCCTACTAATCTTTCTTTGTAAAGCAACCTGTTGTATGCTTTGTTATGGCCATGAAATGGTTATTGCCATAAATATAAGCATCATCATTTTTTTAAAGAAAAGAATTATTACAAGACACAAGAGAATGTAGTCATCCGGAATTATCCATTAAAACCACAGGGCAGATTAATGCTTACTGTGCAGTAACGGTAATTGTGCTCTCAGGTGAGAGCGAGGTGGGGTTTCCCACGGTTCTTTCACTCTCCCCTTTGTAAGTCCTGTAGACCATTGTCAAGTTCCTGTTGGTTACTGTTGGTTGTTCAATGGAAAACAATGATCACAATAAGAATGAGAAATATAAAAAAACTATTGTGGCAATTAAGTAACAGTTCTCACATGGGCAAGTGTTGTTTTCTATGTTGAGGTCAGTGTTAGAACATGAACTTTTCACAACATAAGAAACTTAGATAAACCATGTGGATTGTTCCCAGAAGGGAAGGTAATTTATCATTAAAATGGATGATTGAAGGAATATTTCTTTCTCCTCACTAGACAACAGAACAAAACAATTTTTTTAAAAAGATGCAAATACTAGGAGGCAGAAAAGCACAGTGTTAGAGCAAGGACTCTGGAGTCAGAATCTCTGGGTTTAAAAAGATGCAAATACTTAAGAAGAATGTAAATTGAAATTAAAAGTTTTCTTGCATATTATTTTCTATTCCTACTCTAATTTTCCAGAGGCAAGTGCCATTGGCTGTATACTGTTCCGTCCCGCGGAACAGTCAACGGGGGTCCGGAGTCTACCTGAAACGGATGAATAGGGATGGGAGCAAGAGGCGCGTAGAAAGGCAGCAAGACAAAGGATTCTGATCAAGCTGCGAATTTTATTTTGGGCGGGGCTGTTATATAGGGGGCAGGGGAAAAGGGGAGGTGGTTCTGATAGGTTGTCCTGTGCATGCTCACTGCATGCTCCTGGCGACGATTGGTAGGTGGGCGCGTGATCAGCATCTTGATTGGTAGTTAGTACTCGTGATCAAGGGATGCCCACAAGGGTGGGGGCTACCTGGCTCGGCTGCAGCATCCTGTTTGGGGCTGCCTCAGCCAAGCCCTCCTGGTGCGATTTTCTTGATGGATTGCATTCACCATCTTTAGGCCCCAACAGTATACTTTATATATCCTTCCAAATACTATTCTTGGTACATGAAAATACAATATGTAATTAGATGTAAATATTCTCCTATTACCACAAAGATATGTTTGTAGATTTTTTAAACTTCCAAGTAGAATAAGATTGTAATTTTCCTCAACAGCATTCTTTATTTACTCAACAGTATACCAGCCATACCCTCCTAGGTTAGTACATACAGGCTACCACTTATTTTTTAAATGGCCGTATACAGTATTAGGAAGTAATGTACCATTGTTTAGTCATTTGGAAGGGGAGGTACTGATTTATGTTTCTTTGAAGGTCTTTATCAGTAAGAAAGTGGATATTGGCTAACTTAGTTAAAATCCTAGTCATATTTTTAGACAGTCAGAATAGGTACCAAATCACCAGCTCAAGTTACAAATATTTGCTCTCTGTTGTAAAGCACTAGTTACTTTCAAAGGTGTGTTGTTTTGTTTTTTACAATTGTGATTCTCTAAACTGGAGATTATTATTTACCTGTGCTGTACTATATTCTAGAAAATTTGATAAAGAAGTAAGAACTCTGGAGTCACACAGATCAGATATAAATCCTCGTATCTATTATGAACTTTACAATATTGGCAAATTACTTAAACCTCTTTAGCCTTGGTTCCCTTGTTTATAAAATGGAGGTAACACACTTTAACTCATTAGACTGTTTTCGCTATTAAATGAAAAACTTATACAATGTTAGCTAACCAAATGTCAGATTGTAGGTGTGCAATAAAATTTTAATTAAATAAAATTGATATATCAGGTTAAAAACATGAAGTTGATATTCAAGCATTTTTGACTTATGAAAAAAGGCAATTATATATGGCCTAACATAATATATACACACATGTATATATAAAACCTAATGTACATGTATTATATAAATACTTCATAGTCACTCTCTTAAAAAAGTATTCATTGAAGAGACAATAAGACACGTTGTTCAATTGCTACTTAAAGGCTAAATAATCAATACAAGATATGACAATGAGAAATTATTGTATAGAGAGGTAAGTGTTGGCTAGAATAAGCAAAAATGACTTAATGGAGGAACGAGATCTGATACTGACCATGAAAGATGGGTAGGATTGGGTGGCTAGAGAAATAATAGAATATTATAAAATTTATAATGGATTGAACTATCTCTTTCAGACATAGATGAATGACATGGTAAACATTTAGAATTTAAAATGTTAGTTACTCCAACCATTTAATATTACAGATAAGGAAAGAGGCCAACAGAATGTACTTGACTAGCCCAACATCACAAAATTGGTCAGCAGCAAAGCTACTGAAAAAAGGTGAATAGGTACCATAACTGTTCACAAGAAGGAAATGGAGACTATTTCAGGATTGTGAAGAAATACTCAATATTTTATAACATTAAAGAATAATATTAAAGAAAGCACTGTCTACACAATCAACATTTTGAAGAACACAGGCTGTGATACTGAGAACAAATAAGACATGTTGTGGAAATGAAGGATGCAGAGGGGAATGGCAACCATTTGAACAAAAATTAATATATGCCCAGGGGCTATGCAAACCCTTGAATGATAAACACAATACAGGCTTTACAGAGACCATGTAAATGAAGGAGCAGAGCTGAGAGGAATCAAGGGTGAGTAAGAGGCATATGCAAGATGTAAAACATTCGGGACAGAAGAGGCTGGAAAAGATTACAGAATAAATTTACAGAGTGCACAAAAGCTCAGACAAATCAAAAGTAGAAAATGAAGGGAAGATTGCACAAGAGGATTGATAATAAGAAGTGTTTCAAGTACCTGAAAACAAGATGTCTGTACGGAAGGCAAGAGTCTCTCACAGGTGACAAAGGTAATTTATTGAGAAGTAGAAGATCTGAACAAGATAATTAAATGACTCAGATTTCCTCAGCGTTAGTGATGACAAGGGTGGACATATACCTCTAGGAGGGAAAACTGTGAGAAATCAGGCTAATATTAGCATAGCTGGAAAGGCAACGGATTGAGAATTTTGGTGACTTATTTAAGGTTGAATGAAACATGATTGCTGTACAAAAATCTAACAAGCTTCACGATATTGAGTAGGTTGTTGAAATTCTGAGGACCTAAGTTTTCTTAGCTGTAAATTGAAGGGGTTAGACAAAATAAACTTTAAGGGACTTTTATTCAAAGCATAGTCCAGAGACCAGCAGGTCTGTGTACTATCTGCAACCAGTCTGTGGCAAAGTAGGTACGGACTTTGAGAACGTTTGCCTACTTTTGTAGCAATTTGACGTTGCTGCAACATCGAAGCATGTGATTTTATGTTTTACAAAGTTTTGGTCTGTAATGTATTTGAAATAAGAGAAGATAAGGCCCTCCACTGTAGGTAGGTTTTGCAACTTTAGAAGTTATGCTTACATATTTTCAGTGATTCAAAATTCCCTGGGCTATGGGTAAGTCTAATTCACAGGTGGCAAACACAAGGTCCGTGGGCCAAAGCCAGCCCTCCACCTTGTTTTATCTGGCTTGGCACCTTGTTTCTCCTGGTGGCAGTGCTGAGACCTTGCTTAACTCTTAAGAAGTAATTACACTTACACAGTCCTAAAATTACCTTCAGTCCTTTGAAGGCCTCTTCAAGGCTAATGTGGCCCCCGGTGAAAATGACTTTGACACCCCTGGTCTAATTCATCCTTGTACTACACAGTAAAGGCTACCATAGCAAAATATCACAAACTGGGTGGCTTAAACGCCGAAATTTATTTTCTCACAGTTTTGAAGGCTAGAAAGTCAAGACTGAGGTGTCAGGACGGTCGGTTTCTCCTGAGCCCCCTCTCCCTGGCTTGCAGACAGCTGCCTTCTTGTTGTACCTTCCCAAGTCTTCCTCTGTGCCTGTGTGCATCCCTGGTGTCTCTCTGGGAGCCCTAATTTCCTCTTCTTTTAAGGGCACCAGTCACGTCTGGGGAGGGCCTACCTTAATGGCTTCCTTTTAACGTAATTACCACTTAAAAGAACCTTACTCCAAATACAGCCACAGACAGGTATTGGGAGTTAGGGTTTCACTGGGGGACCAAATTTAGCCCATCACAATATTAGAGCAAACTCTTTTTTTCAGAGTATTTTTTGTAACAATCTAACCAACTGATGGATGTTTTGATCAGTTGCCTCTTGCACATCCCCACATTGGAACTGGCCTGCAACCCAGGCATATGCCCTGACTGGGCATGGAACTGGCCACCTTTTGGTTTCCAGGCCAGCACTCAACCCACTGAGCCACACCAGCCAGGGTTCTGACGGATATTTTGAAATTTTGTTTCTATGTGTCTTGCTTCTTTGTTATGCCAAATAATAACAGATATAAGAGTTATGATATGTTTCCTTTTCATTTTAGTTTATGTAGTTTTTTCTGTAAACAATGCCCTACTTCAAATAAATCAAGATCAAAATAAATTTCAGTTCAAATTTCAGAAATATTCAGATGTGCAAGTTGCAACCACTATCAGAGATTATTTAATAAATTCATTAAACTTCTTTCATTTCTGAACCAGCATTTAAAATGTAAATCAAATTATACTGAACTCTCAAAAACTTAATAGAGTCCTGAAGCCATCTGTATTCAATTTTTTATCTATGCACCACTAAAATTTTTTATGCATTTGATTTTTTTCCATGGCTGCCATCATCTAGAAGTTTACTTTGTCTTATTCTATTTAAATTCCCTTTACTGATATTTTTTTAAAATTAAATAAATTTGGGGGCATATCACAAATGAATCCCTTAGGCTAAATTTTTAGAAGTAGATCTACTGGGTCAATGAATAGAGTATTTCTATATTTCTGATCTATTAGCAAATCGCCCTGCTACCAGGATTATAAATTTCTCTCTTCACCAGAAGTGGGTGAAAATTATTTGTAATTCTGTGTTCTTGCCTGAATTTATTTTGTATATCATTAAACAAATTTTCTTATAAATTTAAAAGATGAAACGAGACACATTATTTTATTTTGTGTATTTCTTATTACTGACAAAGTTGCACAGCTTTTCAAATTTATTGGCTAGTCGTATTAATTGGTCTTTGACTTCATTCACAATTGAATATTCAGCTTAGTGTGTACTTTCAAAAACAGCAAAGGACATACTGCGTTGTAATAATTTCACCCTATAATGAATGCACATAAATTCAAAGTACCATAAAGCTTTACAAACTTGTTTTTGTTCTTTCTTTTCTCTCCCAAACTTTCCCTTCTTTCCATTAATCTACTCCATTAAACAACTTCTCTGTGTTTGCCCAGAGTCCAAAAATGCTGTGTGTCCAGAAACTCATGATGAACTTTCAATACCTACTGTTTTCAATCCAGATCCGAAAGGAAAGAGGAGCTGATTCTGAAACTTTTATTTTGCCCAAATCTTACCTCCACTGTCCACAAAGTATCTCTGCATTAACTTTTTTGGTCATCAAGAAATAAACTTGGAGGCCCCCGAAGCTCTGAAGAAAAAGGTTGAGGTGTGATTTGATTTTCTTTGGCCTTTTATGCATTTTGCCTGGGCAATAATAAATACTTTACCTTGCACAGTCTATCTTGTTCATGTTTTTATGTCCAACAGATGTACTGAGACAGCCTTTTCTTACATTTCCAGGCTTTTAAGGTATGCTTGGGGGCCTACACATAAACTCTCATCCTCCTGAAAAGCCAGCATTGAATCCACCTTACATAAAGGAGGGTTGAATTCCAGAAAACACTTTTCATGGTGTGAATAATTACTTCCTCACACGCAATCAAGAGCACTTTGTGGGAAGGGTAGTGAGGTGAAAGATAAAAGGTTTGGTAGAACTAAGAGGTAGGAAAAGGGAGCAGCTGGAGCCTAATTATGTGGCTTTTTCCCTTTAAAAAGCATTACATTTTGTTCTCAAAAGAACCTAATATACTGCAGTTTTCTCTGGTTCTATTGAGATTTCAATTTTATTGATGTGGATCTGGAGTAGCCTTTGCTCTAGACCGTGGGCTTTCTCCCTGAGACATGGGATCTTTGGTGTCCTGCTGCATCACCACTCCACCGTCACCAGGCGCAGAGTGTTTCTACTCCAGGGTTCCACCGTGGTACCCTCGTGTTCCTCCTCTTCCCAATCGCATAGGAACTGTTCTGTTTTAGGCTTCACAGAATTTGGTCTTCTGCACATACAGCATACATGTTGGTCCAGGAACTCACNGGTTTGGTAGAACTAAGAGGTAGGAAAAGGGAGCAGCTGGAGCCTAATTATGTGGCTTTTTCCCTTTAAAAAGCATTACATTTTGTTCTCAAAAGAACCTAATATACTGCAGTTTTCTCTGGTTCTATTGAGATTTCAATTTTATTGATGTGGATCTGGAGTAGCCTTTGCTCTAGACCGTGGGCTTTCTCCCGGAGACATGGGATCTTTGGTGTCCTGCTGCATCACCACTCCACCGTCACCAGGCGCAGAGTGTTTCTACTCCAGGGTTCCACCGCGGTACCCTCGTGTTGCTCATCTTCCCAATCGCATAGGAACTGTTCTGTTTTAGGCTTCACAGAATTTGGTCTTCTGCACATACAGCATATATGTTGGTCCAGGAACTCACTGGCATATGAAGCTTGCCTTTGAGTAGCTTCCTTCTGTCTGGTACTTGCTCCTACAAGTCCCAGAAACTTGAACAACATCGAGCTGTTACTTCTGCTTTCTCAGCGGAAGGGGACACCATGTTCTACCTGGACCACATTTTGTATTCTATCTGTGTTCAAGCACAGACACCCCACCCCCGCCACTTCTGTGTTAGAATTATATCCGTATCTTGTGGCCTAGTAACAGGTGCCGGTTTCATTATGCCCTTCCCTAATTATGTCAGCCAGGAGAGATTAGTCCCACCTTTGTGTTTATTTTGTGCCATTCCTATCATGTGAGTGACATATTATTTGTCAAGACAATCCTTTTTGTGCATGTATTAACTCTTAATAGTTTATAACTTTGTGAAAAAAATTTTTTTCTGTACTTTTTAAAAAAACCAGTTCCTATCTTAGGAATTGCCCACAATAAACACGTAGTAATATTTCCTTAACAAATCAAATAATAAGAAAGAATTAATTAAATAATATGTTGCTTGAATGGGCAGAATTCAATTATAGCCAAGGCAGTAATGTAGTTTTTACTACGAGTGAAATTTATTTGGGACTACATTGACTTTTCACATCATTTTCACCTAGTGTGGCCAGGAAAACCTTATCCATTAGCACCTTCACTGCCACAACGACTGTATCAATTGCTTGTGTGATGTTCATGTCATGTCCAACCTGAAAAGCATTCTTTATCAAGTTTCAGGCCTCAATATGACTACCTGCTTGACTGCTCGTTGCATGGCAACTGGCAGACAGCAAAACTCTGTTCTCTGCCTCGACCAGATTTCATTATCTCAGAAGCTTTATTTCAGAAGTTCCTGAATTATCTCTTGCTTGGGATGATGTAAAGAAAGATTACGATATGATATAGAGAGAGAATATGGAGTCAAAATGTCTATATTTGGGCTCCATCCTTGCTCTTTGCCAGTTAGGAAAAGCCAATTAAGTTACTTCAGCTCTCTTTTCACCTACAAAATAGGGATTTACAGATTCTTTCCAAGAATTAAACAGGAAATAAGTACAGTTAAATCAAATTTAGGAAGCCCTATTCAAAGGCAATTAGTTATCATTGTTACTAAGAGTGGTCTTAACAGTAGGAAAGTCACTGTGAAATAAACATTATTTTCTTTTTTCTCAATTTAAATGTCAGAATTATTTGTATCTACTTCCTGCTTTATAACATTATGGAAACACAAGGTAACATGCTCCCCTAACTGAGGACTAAGGGGGAAAAAGCTAAATCATACAGAAAAAACTATAAAATCATACAGAAAAAAACTATAAAACTATAAACCTTTATAAAACTATAAACTATAAAACTATAAACCTACTTAAAAAGTGAAAGGTATCACCTCAATTCCCAATAAAATAAGTCATTTCTAATTTATTTCTTAACTGTTTCAACAAAAGCTTCTTTTGTCTATAATTCTTTTGCTTCTTATACATCATTTCTCTTAAGTGGATTAAGATAATTTTATTATCATCCTATATTCCTTTTTGTACACAGAATGATGTTGCCCAAAGCTGGAAAATAATCAGGATTCTTAGTTTTTTACTATAGCCCATCCTGAGCAAGCAGTAATAATATATTTTCCATACAACATGTTGCTATGTTTATTTGTTTATTTGTTTATCAAACTGTGTAGAGATTTTTGAAGCTTACAAAATCATGAATCTTAGCATAGAAACTAATACCTAGGTAAATGTATAACTGTAACCTGCCAAGAAAATTAATTCTCATTGTGTGGTATTTGAGGTCACTATGATACCTTACCAACACCACTCCTATAACAGTCCTCTTGCATTTTGCCAAATGAAAGAAGTCAGTCATAAAGGAATGCATGCTGTATGAATCCATTTTTATGAACTTCTTTAAAGGGCAAAGTTATGGTGGTAGAAATCAGATCTATTTACTACAAAGGGGTCAAGTGTTGGTTGAATGAAAGGAATGTTCTGCTTCATGTTAGTGTGGTGATATACATTTGTAGAAACTCATTGAAATGTGTATTTCAAATTGGTGAGTTTTACCAGATACAAATTATGACTCAATAAAACTGACAAAAAGCCAGCCACCCATACTGGGGTAATTTGTGCAATATGCAAAAAATAATCCCTTAGTTATTTTGCCTTTCTTACTTTTTAGTAACATGAATGCTGGTGTTACATCTTACCCATTGTGTTTTGTTGAACTCTAACATTCACTGAAAGTGAAGAGGAGAATATTAATAAACAGAAACACTCTTTGGGAGGATGGCATAAGCTTCTTTTGGTAGAATGAAGTGACAGGAAAAGTAAATACTAATCAGTCATAATCTAATTAGTTGCTAAGTGGTAGAATGCAATGTGAAAAGCTCCATGGAGGTGGAGATAGCTCCTTTGGCTTAAAAGTGTTTTAATAATTCTTGTATCCCAGGTGTGGAAAGAGAGAAGAAGCAAAAAATATCCAATAGCAAAGCTGTCAGACACTGTGGGTCTTTGGCTCTCAGAAAGGAAGATCACTGCTGCCCTTTCCAAAATGCTAACAGTAATCTTTCTCAGGCAACAGCAATAGTTTTATTATCAACGGGGCAAGCCCTGTCATCAGTGATTGACAAGGTTTCCACCTCCAGGTTTCTCCTGTAACTGTGCTTAATGCGGGGCTTGAAAACTCTTGCTCAATATGAAGATTCAGCAGGATTTAAGGAGGGAGACACTCAGCATGGTCTCCGTGCACTCCCCACTGCACTTTGCTGTGGAGTGTTCTGCTTGGCAAGTCAGGCTGTTGACGGCAGAGAGAATTTTACAAGAGGAATACTGAGGGTGTAGACCAACTACTTTTCAATGCCTACCTGTAGCAGTCTGCTAGAAGTCTGGTGTTAGTGGCTGATGACAGTACATGGAGAGAGGCTGAACATCTGTTTCAATAGAAAAATAGAAAATCAGCCTGGTCCTGTCAGTTGGTAATGGGATGTTTCAGAGAATTCTACCTGGAAGTCAAGAGTTTATATTGTGTAGAACATGAACCAATTAATCAGATCCACAGGTGGCTCGGAAGGGCCTGTGTTTGGTTTAATGCTTTGCTAAAAATCACCTTAAAATTATTGATAACTAAATTTTTGAACTTGTGTTAGATAAGTGAAACCCAATGGGACAGTGGCACACATGTGATATGTGCAATATGTCATGCCATCCCTTTGCCACCCCATTCATGTGTAACCTATACAGTGCACTGTGAGTAGAATTCCAGTGGATCCTCGGTGCATGGGAGTTCAGAGAGACTTAAAGTGAGTATGGAGTAAGAATGAATAGCTGGGGCCCATGCACAGCCTTGAGAGCTTGAGAGGCCATGCTTTCTATTCGAACTAGAACTTGCTTCAAATGTAGCGTGAAGGTAATGGCATTTTGAGAAACAGAAATAACCAATAAATCTTATAAGCTTTATTACTTATGCTACTTCCTTGCGTTATAGTGAAAATAATGACATGAAAAAAAAGTTAGGGCAACTTATAGTTTTTTTTCTTTTTAGTTCTTCATTATCATCAGAAAGTTAGTTTTGTTCATTGTTTCCACTGTTTTGGTTAAGAATGAAATACCTATGCGTATATGAGTTATAAAATACAAATTACATAATTTTGGTGATTTTGTTATATACAAGTTAAATATTTTTATATTGGCATTTAAACCAGCACTGTACAATATAAAGATAAGTGGTTAAATTTATGCTAATAATTGAAATTTATAATTTTTCTTTACTTACTTTATTATAAATAGCTAATAAAAACACATGACAAATAGAGAAAGAGGCTGTAAAACAAAACAAAGAGCTTCGTATTTCAGTGCCTTTAGTGGTACCTTTTTCATGTTTTTGAATAAGAGGCCCCGCATTTTCATCCTGAACAGGGCCCTACAAATTACGTAGTCAGGCCCTGCCATCAGCACCGGGTTTTCTTCCAGGTGAAATCCATTAGTGCTGTTTTGCTTGTCAGATAGCAGCTATGGAAGGGAGCCACACGCTCTGTTAACTTTGTGCCTCTAACCACTCAGCTTTGTGACACAGGTTGGGCAATCAAGTAGACTTTTTCTATTTTGAATAAGGCTATGACCTTGGATCTGCATCGAGCCATCCATCAGGCAATTAGGAAATATCCACTATGTGCCACTTACTAATTATAAACACTTCCTAACTCAGTTGAGGGAGTGGATATTTACATAACAAAGCGATACGTGCCATGTAAAATACACATGAAAACACACAAGTGAGAGCGATGCAATTGCTGGCCGGGCAGTGGGGGATGACAGACTTGGTTTTATGGAGCGGGTGTCGTTTAAGCACATTTGGAAGGGGAAGGGTTTTTGCAGGTGGTTGGTGGATTGATGAGGGGACATTTCAGGCCAAGGAATATTTTATTCCCATAACTACATGCACTATAATGCACTCTGCTTTGGGGGTTTACATTTGCTGTTTGCATCCTTTGTTATTGTTGTTGAGTTTATAATTATATATCCACTGACATATGTTTAGAGTTTTCTGTATATGGCTAGGCTAATTATTGTTTTTGTGGCAATGTACATTTTAAAAGTTGTTGGTTCCTTTTTTATAGTGAAATAGGGTAATATTTTGACAAATAAAATGTGTTTATGACATTATCTCACCCATCACAATTTTGAAAAAGTGTTTTTTATTTTGAAAAATAACCTGGAATATTTTGCCTTCTTTTTTATTGTCACTAATGAGGGAAGATGTATAAAAGTTGGTAGGGGGGAGGAAAGCAAATCACTCCTGAGTTTCAGAGAAATTCACTAAGGATATGACTCCATGAGTGACACCAATGACAAAGTGATTGGGTTCGGGTTACAACTCACAATCTCTCAACATATGGGACACTTTTGAAGCTAGAATTCTAGTGTATTCACTGGGCACAATATCCTATAGGAATCAAAGAACACATCTGAAATTTCATTAAGTCTGTCGTAAGTATGTTTGTGGTAACTGCTAGTCTTTTTAAACTCCGGAGGTGAAGTGGGTTGTAATGGCAATCACTGTTACTATTTTGATTAAAAGTGGAGGATAGTTACTGGTGATACAGATGAACATAATTCTATAGTCTGTGCTACCTCCCTATTCCCTGTGAGAGAAGGAGGTTGGGTCACGGCAGGAACTATAGTAAATGAGGTGGGGAATCTGTCAGGAACGTGGTGTGGCCAAAAGGCAGTAATACAGATAACAATTCCAGGCTCTCATTTTCCACTGCTCCTTCTCCATTGATTCAAGTCGCTGTGCCCAGCCCTCCCTTCTCTCTTGGGAAAGGAGTATTGGCCACAGAGCAGAAATCAATGCTCACAACTGAAAGAATGGGAAATGAAAGTCTGCCTGGAGCTGTGATGGCTAAAGGTTATGGTTAAACCATGTTTACCTATAAACTTATCCATGTTGGAGGTGAACGTATGTACTTTGAGAGATTGTTTTTCTCCAGAGATAAATGTGTTGTAGACACTCACTCCCATCCTGACACTCTGAAGAGGCTTTTATAAATGATGTTCTCTCACTTCCTTTTGTTTGGCTTTTAGCAGCAGGAAGCCAAGAAATGGCCCAACTTCAGTGTTGAAGACTCTGGGGAAGAGTTGCAAAACACACCTGCAGGTGTGGAAGGCTATTCAGTGACCCTCGGTGTGCAGAGGGCCATGAAGAAATTATGAGATTAGAGGATGGAGAGAGTGACAGCAGCTGCCTTTCAGCAGCTTTCCTCTGTTGCCTTGAGAACAGTTCAACTCTAGCAGAATCATTTAGGGCCTGGAAAAACAGTGCAAGGTAAAGAAAGGCCTAGAAATGATAGTTGTCCACTATAGGGAGAGAAGAGATATTTGAGCTTGTTCCAAGATGTTGAGAAGTGGAATGGCTCAGTGAGTCATGTTAGGAGAGTAGCAGAACATACTTTTCTTTTTTTAAAAAATTATTTAATTATTTTTCAAGTACTCTACTTTGCATTTTCCTAAGAGAAAAAAATGGATCTATCTAAACATTAAGAATGTCTTAGAGCATTGGTAAAGCCAGGCAAGCTTGCAATCTAAACTAAAACAACTCCAAGATTTAAGTGTGGGCAGAGAATACAATGAAGAAATAATGAATAAAGATTAATACCTTCTTTAAAAATGAATTCTACTTGGCTGTAAAAAACAAGAAAATTTTACCCCTTGTAATAGTATGGATGGATCTGAAGAGCCTCATGCTGAGTGAAATAGACCAGTCATAGAAAAATAGAAAGACAAATACCCTACGATTTCACTCACATGTGGAATCTAATGAACAAACTGAACTAACAAGCAAAACAGAGACAGATTTGTAGATGGGGAGCAGATGACAGCTAGTGGGGGAACGTTAGGGGGTGGAAGGACTGAACAAAAAGGAACAAGGACTCATGGACAAGGACAACAGTGTGGTGATTGCTGGGGGAAGAGGAGTATAAGGGGACTAAATGGTACTGGGAAAATACAATAAAGAGCACATTTAAAGAAAAGAATTAAAGCAGCTTTGAATTTAAAGTTGCATCAGGCCCTTACATAGTGTCTTTTATTTTCTGCCAGTGAAGATAGAAAAGCCAAAACTCATAATACCACCAAAACTAAAAGTTTCAACCTGTTTCCATAATCATGGCAATTGTGATTTTTGGAGGTGTAGTTAAAAGTGTACTTAATACATTTTTCCAGGTTTATTGAGATATAGTTGACATAAAATATTGTGTAAGTTGCAGGTGGATGATGTTATAATTTGATACACATGCACATTGTGAAATGACTACCACAATAATGTTAGTTAACACATTCCTCACCTCATGTAATTACCATTTTGGAGATTGTTGTGAGAACATGGTCTTAGCAGCTTTATGCACTGTGGATGGGAATGTAATAATGGAACTACCATACCACCCAGCAATCTCACTTTTGAATATTGAAAAGACAAGAGATAAGTGCTCTGCTGGCCATTGGTTTCTTCAGTAGCATTGTGTGCAAACAGGTCACTGGGAACTACAGTTGTCCCTGCTGCTGTGTGGCTGATACTGGCAGTGCCCACTCTTCTTGCTTGTCCTTCACTTGTTCTTAGTCTCTATACATCCCAGCTATTTTGGCCTCTTGTGGGCTGAAGAGGAAGCAAGTCTTTCTTGGGGCACCTTGAAAGGCTTGGGAAGCTGGTTGCTCACCTTGCTCTCTCTTTCCTAGGGAGAATAACTCTTCCAGCTGGTGCCTTCCTCTTGGCACTGAGCAGAGCTGGCTTGAGACCCAGGATGAAGCAGGCAAAATGAAGCTGTCTTCCTTCTCTTTTTGTTTGGGTATTCTTAGGTTTTTTTTTATTTGTTTGTTTCACTGCGTTGCTGAAGTTTCTTAAGTGAATTCCTGATCTCTTCGCTTGCTATTTTTGTTCATGCATAGCTATCTAATTGTTGATCTTTGTTGGGGGATAGATGCTGGGGTCTCCTACTTCACCATCTTATTGGTGTTCCTTGGTAAACTTTTCAAGAGCTCAACCTTCTGAGAGTAAATTTCTTCATCTATTGCTGACTAGTCCAGGTCCAGAAATGCCATGTCCTCAGCAACTAAATAAATGCAGAGGCAGACTCAATGATTTAGAGCTGTTGCTGTTCTAACTAGAGTTTTATTATCCTTTTCTTCTCACCTCCTATTGAGATCCTGTCTTCTATACCAATTTAGGATCCACACTCTGAAAACATCCAAAAAACGGGTGAGAAGGAGGGAAGAAGAAGGGAGTGACTCAGGACATAGAACTGTGTCCTAGGAAGGGAAGTCAGCAAGTGATATGGTAGGAAGTGTGGTAATTGGGACACCTGTTAGCATTGCTTATAATGTCAGAGGGATAGGCTGGAAGAGTTGAAGATCTCACATTAGTCTATAAGAGTCACAATTGGTGGGAGAAGGAATATTGCAGATTTGGTGTGTTACACTTGCTGCCTTCCTTTTATTGGGAAATGGTATGTAGAGCCCTAGTTTGGGGTTCTAAGTTTTCTTATTGCTGTTGGATCCTTCTACTATATAGAACTAGAAAAAATGTGTGTGTGCAAATGTGCATACACATGCACACATGTGTAAAGAATCATGAGTTTGTATTGATACTTCTACTGTAATCCTGTAGGTTTCCTCATTGTCTTCTCTCCATATTAATAACTCTCGAGAGCCAGCATTCTCCATAACGTTAATATATTTATTTATTTGTTCAATCCATTGTACCTTAAATTGTTTCAGGATTTTTATACCTATTCTACTGAACACTTACTAATTATAGTTCACTATATATTTGCAGTTTTATTTTCTTTAGACTAAGAGTACACAGTCAAATTACATCGTTCAAAAATACTTACATTCATTTTTCTCCTTCATTTGAAATACAGATGCATTTGTTTCTCCTCTACTTGTTGGTTTAAATTTACTTTTTGCATATATAAAACATTAACTTAATACCAAGTGTTAAAAGTGTACACTCCTTTCCTTATCCCTCCTACCCATCTCCTTCTATATACATAAGTTATCAAGTTCATTAGTTTATAATTCAGACTTAAAGTGTTCATATTTGTAAAAAATAAACAAATGCACAGACAATTTTTATGCAACAGGTAGCATGCTATGGATAGTGTTTTATGCTTTTTTTCACTGAACAATATATCATGGGAATCATTGCACATCCACAGGGACAGATACGCCTCCAAAAGGTAGAGTGAATGTCAGTATTGGATTTGTAACAGAAAAAACAACAACGGAGCTGTGGAGAGTATATATTCTAAATCCACAGTCTCCCAGCATAAAATTGTGGGAAATGTAAACATATAAGTGGGGCTACAGTGTGTTTTAAAATAAAATTCATCAACAATGATCAACATGGAGACTTAAGCTGATAAACTTAGGAAATTCAAGGAAAAAAGAATCCTGTGGCCATTGAGGCAGACCATAAAAGATCATCTTTATGAGAGGAAAATAAGGATGGTTTAGCATCCTGCAGTGTTAGAAGACAATAAAGCCATATGTAAAAATTTTGAGAGAGAAATGTGGGACCACAGAATATTATACCCAACCAAAGTATCATCCTACCAAGGCACCAGAGAAAGATCCTCAAATGTGCAAGAAGTCAATGACTGTAGAATACATGAAATGCCTTTGAATCTATTACTTGTTAATAAAATCAAGTCAACCAAAAAAGTAACCAAAACAAGGAACACAGAAATTTGGAAGGCATTATACTGTTTTTATGAAAAAAACTATCATTATATCATATAATAATGATTATCGAACCTATTTAAATGTAGAACTGAAGCTAAACAAGTTTGGAATTATTGTTATGCAACAAAATTTAAATGCTAAAAATGTTGAAAGAAATCTGCATCACATGAAATACAATGTTAGTGTAATTATAATGTATTCACACAAAATTCCTATTCTGATAATTTTATTTTTAAAAAAGTCAGTCAAATGATTGTAATTCACTTTTAAAGTTAGTAAAAAGAAAAGAAGGAATGAAATGAAATTCAAAACCAGAATTTTGGGAAGAGAGAGTAAGAGGAAAGAAGATATGTAGCACAGGTCAAATAATAAAATTATAGGAAACAGTAAGAAAATAGTAAAGATTAACAATAAGAAAAATAAAAGGACAAATTTAGCTATTTTATTGCAACAATTAATGGGATAAGACAATTTTATCAACTAAATGTTTTAGCATGAGAAAATATCAAATTCAGAAGATCATCACCCCATATCTCTCATTATATAGCAACATATATAGAAATTATAAATTGAATGGCAACAAAAATATTCTAACCATTCTATCATTTATAAAATCTCTATTTGTTACTTTTGATTAATTAAAAAGTAAAGTAAAAGAGTACATAAAAATAACAAAGTAATAAGGACATAATAATAATGGCAATACATTTTCAAGATCTATGCCATTTAGGCAAAGTTTTTGTTAGAGAAAAATGCAAAGCTTTTAATATTCATTTGTGGAGCAAAAAGAATGATAAAATAAGTGAATTATAGTCTACATGAGAAAGTAGAAAATGACCAACAAATTAAACCAAAGAAAAGCAGAAGGAAAGAAATAATCATGATAAAAGCAGAAAATAATTTAAAAAGAGAGGAAAAACTCAATATCAAAATTGATAATCCATGAAAAGACTCTTTAGGGGAAAAGTCAATAAAATAGATAATCCATTAGCTAGCTCAATAAAAAAAATCACAGAGAGCACATTATACTAAATCAAAAGGAAAATGGAGAAATAACCAGAGATGCAGAAAAGAAATAAATTATATAACTCTATTAAGATACATTTGGGATCCTGGAATGGATGATTTTCTAGGAAAATAGAAATTATCAAATTATAAAATGGGGAAACCTAAACAGGTCAGTAACTATAAAAAAAACTGATAGAATTATGAAACAACATTACTTCCCAAACACCATCAAGCCTGGAGCATTTAACAAATGACTTTTTTCAAACTGATTAAAATTAGTACTCTTGGGAGGCTGGCAGGAGAAGGGTTTCAGGTTAGATGTTAAAAGATGATGGTAAGGGTGAATTCAGAACAAAGACACAAAGCTTGAACACTTTGAGGTGTCATCGAGGGACAATGACTGAATCACGTCTCCACTCTTAGAGTCTTGTTATTAACTACATAAATAATTATATGGATATTAATACATGAATATATGCAGTTTCATTCCCTGGAAAGCTCTACATCAACTACTCTTTGAACACTGGCAGGGTCTTGGGCTGGGGAGCCCTGTGTTGCTTCAGGCAATCCCTGAAGAGAGATTCAGTGGAGAGATGTCAGCTGCTGACATTTTCAGCGACTGAGAAAAGGAATGCTTTGGGAATGCTTTGGCAATGACAGAGAAAGCGGAATGATGAGAAAAGAAATGGTACGGCTGTGGACAGGACTCCATAGCACCCCATTGCAGCCCACGCTTTACCTTGCTTGGATCTACCTTTTTTTTCCTCCCTCCTTCCCTCCCTCCCTCCCTTCCACCAAATATTCTGAGAGAAGCTCAAGGATTCTGGTGAACCTCTGTCTTTAATGTAATCAGAGGCCAGCTAGTATAATAAATTACAGCCCTTACCATTGTCACCAGTACTCAGTGTCTCTTTTCTGTTATCTATTCTAGAATCATCAGCCCTCTGTGGTCTTTGCTGACCTAGTAGGGTGACTCAAACCCTCTTTCCTCACCCCTGCTCCTTACTTCCTTCTCAGGCTGTGATTGTACAACTTGTCCATTTTCCATCAAAATTAGGGAGTGGGATACCAAGAAACATGTAGACCACCTTTTTTCTCCTGAACAAATTCTACCCTGTCCCTACATCCTCTGGATCATCACTGTTAACTACCTCTGACTAGAGGACATCATAGCTTGAAATACTATGAGATTTTTGCAGTGTCCCTTGGTGGATATTATTTCTTCTCTGGCAGTTGAAACTTCTAAACATATAGATCCCAGAGTTTCAGATATAGGATGCACAAATTATTTGAGTTAGTCACTAGAAGTAACGGCATTTTATTATTTTTTATTATTAGGGATGTGCTAAATAGTTGATTTAGAGCAATGGTTCTCAACTGAGGGTGATTTTTTGTCTTAAGGACATATGGCAATGTCTGAAAATATTTTTTTTGTCACAACTTGAAGGGGGAGATGCTACTGGCATCTAGTGGGTGCAGCCAAGGACACTGCTTAACATTCCATGATACAAAGGACATTCCCTTCAGCAAAGACTTAGGTAGCTCAAATTACCAATCCTACTATGGTGGATTTACAGTATACGCCATCTTGGAGGGTGGAGCCGGATCCTTGCAGGGTGTCATCAAGCTGGCACTTCAGCTGTGCCTTCCACAGACTGTTAGTATGAGTGTGATTTGTGAATCCTTTGGCCTTTTACCCACCATTACATCACTTTTTCTGTAAAGAAGATCTCTTGATCCCATGTAAAATTATTCAGGATCCTGTGTGGTGGGTCAAACACACTGCAAATCCATAACACTGTGTTGACCAAGATCCCATTGGAAGGAAAAGTGAACTCATGTAAAGTTTATGTTAGTTCTGGTCAAAGATAAATCACTGTATATTCTAGGGTTAAAGGGATTTAATGAAGTCAGTTTGTTGTCAAAGGGCTGATTGGACTCCTTGAGGGGCTCACTTTTGATCTTTGAATGTGGGAGATTCAGCTTTCAGCAAAGAAGGTAACTAGATCAGCCTTGTTGAATTGACATCATTGCACCAGGGAGGAAAATAACAAAGACTGGCTAAGCCAATCTGTCTACTTGGTTGTTTTAGCCTACTCTGTAGTAGGTGCTCTCTGGAGAGAATTAATATGTGATGTAAAAATCTTTGTTTTATTTCCTCATGTATAGGGCTCTTGCTGGAGGCACCAGGTCCTTCTGCTAGTGTTGTAGAAAAAGAATTTCAGGAATACTAATGTAGGAGAAGTTTTAAGTGACAGCGGCAAGATTTATTAGAGCAAAAAGTGACAGTACATACACTCTTGGAGAGGCAGAGAGTGGGCAGGCTAGAGGGTAGAGGTCGCATAGACTCAGGACAGAGAATCACAGAGAGAAAAGGAGAGTCCGCTGCTCACTGCTCCCCTCATGGGGCTGCGAGTCTCCTGGGGATCAGTAGGGTTTAGGAGAAAAGGAAGTAAAAAGTACATTCCTCTGGGAGGGAGAAGGGCATGGGCTTGTTCCTAGGAGGGTGTGTGTTGGGTTCTTTGTCTAGCTTCCATATATTTCCTTGGGTTCAAGAAAGAGCAGGATTTCCTTCAGTCTGCCCAATGTCTTTCCTGGCTTTTCCCAAGCCTGTGTTCGTGCCCCTCCCCCATCTAATTTCTTTTCTGGGTTTTCTGGGGCCGTATCCTTCCCCAGTCTGATCCCCTCATAGACTTTCCCAGGCTAGTGCCCTCCCCCTTTTATGACTGACATTTTGGCTCCTAGTGTGCACGCCCTCAGTGAAAGGAATTTCCCTTTGCATCTTCTCCCCCTCTCCCTTAATCCAGAGGAACAAGGCTGGTTACTCACCCCACACCCTTCCTGGAGTGACTGAAATGTTAATCAGTATTAATCAGATGTGTTTGGCTCTGTTCATTGCCCACTCTTCTCTTAATACCTAACTAACTGCCTACTCTAACAGGTCCATACACAAACCTCTTTCCAGATCTCTTTGTGCCTTATCTTTAGGTCTCTTTCAAGGCTCCTGATCAACCAGCTAAGCCATGCACTACTGCCCATCCATTCATATATATTCTATCCTCTGGCCACTTTTCTTTTCCTGTAAATTAGGTGACTGATTGTACTACACAAAACCCTGTCTGTTAAATAGGTTCCTCCTCATGACTGATTTTCAGCATCATCCCTGAATAGGACTATAATGCAGATGACTATTTTCAGTTTGCACCTACATGCTAAGCCAACCTGTCCGTATCCAAGCTTGGCTTTTGAACAACTTCTTCAGCTCGCAAGAGGTGCCTGTTCAATAGTAATGGCTGACAGGGGACCAGGCCATTTGCTTGGGCAGCTTACGTTTGCCATTGGGCCCTGCTCAGGCCCTCATCTGTATGTACCGCTTCCATCTTCCACTGTTGGGCCCGAGGACCTGGTGTCCCAGTGAGTCTACTAGGACTCTGATCATGATCAGCAGTTCTGGTCAGCTTCCTCATTGTCCGCACCAGATTTCCTCTGTGGTACTGATTCAGGGACACTTCTGTGTGTTGCCCATTGATCGTGCTCCCCAATATTACAATTTTCTTGCTATTTTAAACATGTTAATGATTTTTGAATGGAATTACCTAATACAGGTGGATGACTACAATCGTAGCTTCAGTGATAGATATTCCAACGCAGTGAATACGTTTGTACAGGCAAGTGCCATTCCCATCTCTTTGGGCACATGACTCACCTTTGGAGATAATGGTTTTCTTTATTCTGTCCTCACATTAACTTATTTTGTTATGGCACTTGATTTTTTATTTTGGAATAATTTTAACTCACACCAAAGTTGCAAAAACAATGCAAAGAGTTTCATGTTTTATTTGTCCTATATTCCCTAAACACCTGTTAAAATTATAACACACCAAAACTAAAAAAACATCATTGTTATAATACTACTAACTAGATTACAAACTTCATTTGTTCCCTGCAATTTTACAGTATGTAGTCAGAATTTTGTTTTCCAAAATTGCTTCGGTTAATTCTTTTCTCCCCTGTTCTCTTCAGCATGGCTATGCTATTCACATGTAGTATAGTTAGGTTCTTTGTTACAGTTGTTTTTTTATTTTGGGCCTTTCCTCATTTCTGGTTACATTGAAAATTTTGTAATTGAATTTATTTCAGTGGCATTAATTAATAAAATTATATTGGTTTCAGGTGTACAATTCTATAGTATACCATCTGTATATTATTTTGTATATTCACTACCCAAAGTGAAGTCTTCCTTCACCACCTACCCCTACCTTATCCTCTTCTCTCTCCCCTCCCCTCCCTTTCCCTCTGGGAATCACTCTGTGCCTATGAGCTTTATTTGTCTTCTGCTTAACCCCTTCACCCAGCCACCTAGCCTTCCTCCCCTCTGAGAGCTGGTCTGTTCTCTGTATTCATAAGCCTGTTTCTACTTGGTTTGTTTGCTTATTTTGTTTATTAGATTCCAAATATAAGTGAAATAATATGGTCTTTGTCTTTTTTCTGATTGGCTTATTTCATTTGACATAATACCCTCCAGGTCCATTCATGCTGTTGCAAAAGTTAATATTTCCGTCTTTTATAGAGCTGAGAAGTATTCCATTGTGTAAATGTACTTTAGCTTTTTTATCTACTCAGGCAAAGGGGCTACTCCCAAATCTTGGCTATTGTAAATAATGCTGCAATGTACATAAGGGTACATGTATTCTTTTAAATCGGTGTTTTGGTTTCTTCAGATATATTCCCAGAAGTGGAATGGCTGGGTCATAAAGCAGTTCTATTTTTAGGTTTTGAGGAAACTCCATAATGTTTTCCACAGTGGCTGCACCAGTCTGCATTCTAATCAACAGTTCACAAGGGTTGCCTTTTCTCTGCATCCTTACCAGCATTGTTGTTTGTTGATTTATTGGTGACAGACACTCTGAAGATATGAGGTAATATCTCATTGTGGTTTTAATTTGCATTTCTCTGATGATAATGATGTTGAGCATCATTTCATATGTCTAATGACCATTTGTATGTCCTCTGGAGAAAAGTCTATTCAGGTATTTTGTCCATTTTTAATTGGATTTTTTAGTTTTTGGATTTTTATAAGTTTTTTATACATTTTAGATATTAACTCTTATCAGATGTATTATTGGTGAATATGTTCTCCCATTCCCTGGGATGTCTGTTCATTTTGTTGATGGTTTCCTTTGCTGTGAAAAAACTTTTAAATTTGATGTAGTCCCATTTGTTTATTTTTTCTTCATTCTCCTTGCCCAAGGAGATAAATGTTTTTATCAGAAAAAAAATATTGCTGCAAGAAAAGTCTGATATTTTGCTACCTATATTTTTTCTAGGGTTTTTATGGTTTCATTCTTACATGTAGGTGTTTAATCCATTTTAAGTTTATTGTTTATGCTGTAAGAAAGTTGACTAGTTTCATTTTTTAAGTACCTTTTCAGTTTTCCCAACACCATTTGTTGAATTGACTATCTTTAATCTATTGTATGTTCTTTCCTACTTTGGCAAATATTAATTGACCTTTAAGAGATGGGTTTATTTCTGGGCTCTCTGTTTTGCTTCATTGATCTATGTCTGTTTTTAAACCAGTACCATAATGTTTTGATTAGCATGGCCTAGGAGGGTAGTTTGATATCAGGTAATATGACTCCTCCAATTTTGTTCTTCTTTCTGAAGATGACTGTGGCTATTCTGGATCTTTTTGTTGTTCCACATAAATTTTTGGAATATTTGCTCTAGCTCAGTGAGATATGTCACTGGTATCTGTACAGGAATTGCATTGAATCTATGGATTACTTTGGGTAGTGGACATTTTAATAATGTTAATTCTTTCTATCCATGAACATGGTATATACTCCCACTTATTTGTGTCTTCTTCATTTTTATCTTCAGTGTCTTATAATTTTCTGAGTACAGGTCTTTTACAATCTTGGTTAGTTTTATTCCTAAGTTTTTTATTCTTTTTGAAGCAATTGTGAATGGGATTGTTTCCTTAATTTTTTTCTGTTAGTTCATTATTAGCATATAAAAATGTAACTAATTTCTGAATATTAATTTTGTATCCTGTTACTTCACTCAATTCATTGATCAGTTCTAGTACTTTTTGTGTGGAATCTTTGGGGTTCTCTATGTACAGTATTGTGTCATCTGCAAATAAAGACAGTTTTACTTCCTTTCCAATTTGGATGCCTTTTATTTCTTCTTGCCTGATTGCTCTGGCTAAAATTTCCAGTACTATGTTGAATAAGAGTGGTAAAAGTGTACATTCCTGTCTTGTTCCTGATCTTAAGGGAAATGTTTGTAGTGTTCGTTCATTGATTATGATATTGGCTGTGGGTTTGCCATATATGGCTTCTATATGTTGAGATATGTTCTCTCTATTTCCACTTGGCTGAAAGTTTTTGTAAATGGGTAGTGGAGTGCAAATGCTTTTTCTGTATCTATTGATATGATCATATGATTTTTATTCTTTCTTTCTTTCTTTCTTTCTTTCTTTCTTTCTTTCTTTCTTTCTTTCTTTCTTTATTTCTTTATTTCTTTATTTCATCAATGTATGGTTGCCTCTCCTGCATCCCCTGCTGGGAACTGGCCCCTGCTGGGAACTGGCTTGCAATCCAGGCATGTGCCCTGACTGGGAATCGAACTGCAATTGTCTGGTTCGCAGGCCCGCGCTCAATCCACTGAGCCTATGCCAGCCAGGGCTCTTTATTTTGTTTATGTGGTGTATCATATTTATTGATTTGTGAATATTGTACCAACCCTGAATCCCAGGAATAGATCCCATTTGATCACATTGTATTTTTTTAATGTATTGCTGGATCAAGTTTACTAATATTTTGTTGAGGGTTTTAGCATATATGTTCATTAGAAATATTGGTCTATAACTTTCTTTCTTTGTAGTGTCTTTAACTGGTTTTGGAATTAGGGTAATGCATGCCTCATACAATGAGGTAGGAGTCTTCCCTTCTCTTGAATTTTTTGGAATAGTTTGAGAAGGGTAGGTGTTAGCTCTTCTTTTAATGTTTGGTGAAATTCACCTGTGAAACCATCAGGTCCAGGACTTATTTTTTTTTTGTTGGGAGTTTTTTGATTACTGCTTCCATTTCACTAGGTGTAATCTATCTATTCAGATTTTCTGATTCTTCCAGATTCAGTTTTGGAAGATTGTGTGTTTCTAGGAATTTATTGATTTTTGTCTGGATTGTCTAATTTGTTGATATACAGTTGTTTGTAATATTTTCTTACAGTGCCTTGTATTCTGTGGAGTCAGTTGTTACTTCTCCTGTTTCGTTTTTTATTTTATTTATATGTATCCTATGTCTTTTTTCTTGATGAGTCTTTTAAAGATTTGTAAATTTTGTTCACCTTTTTTGGTTCATAATCCAACACTCAATCCACTGAGCCACATCAGCCAGGGCAATTTTGTGCATCTTTTAAAAGAACCATCTCTTGGTTCTATTAATTTTTGTATTTTGTTTACATTTTTATTTAATTTATTTCTGCTTTGATCTTTATTATTTCCTTTCTTTACTCATTTTGGGCTCTGTTTCTTGTTCTTTTTCTAGTTCCTTTAAGTGTGAAGTTAGATTGTTTATTTGAGATTTTTCTGATTTCTTGAGAATGGCCTGTAATGCTATGAATTTCCCTGTTAGGATTGCTTACCCTGTGTCCCATAGATTTTAGGTTGTTGTGTTCTCATTTTCATCTGTTTCGAGGTATTTTTTGATTTTTTAAAATGATATCATTGTTAACCCATTCATCGTTAAGTAATATGTTATTAAGCTTCCATGCTTTTGTGTGTTTTTCATTTTATCTTTGTGGTTAATTCTAGTTTCATGCTATTATGATCAGCAAAGACACTTAATATGGTTTCAATTTTTTTTAGTGTTTACAAATTAATTTTATTTGCTTTTCAAAGTATTTTTCATTTTGACAAAAAAAGAATAGCAAAAGGATACATATTGAATGGTGCCATCTTCCTATGATGCCAGTTTTGGAGAACTCTTTAAAAAACACTTCTCTTTAGAAAGATGCTTATCTACTTGCAAAAGAACATAACCCCCAAGAGATTTTCTGGATTGTTCCCTGATTTGTAGAATTTTTATTTTATTTTATTTTTTATTTAAAAAAATATTTTTATTGACTATGCCATTAATCACTCCTCCCCCACCATTTCCCCCCTTTAGTTTATGTCCATGTGTCTCAAGTTCTTTAGATTCTATATTCCCCCTACTATTCTTGCCCTTCCCCTATCTATTTTCTACCTACCGTCTATGCTACTTATTTTCTGTACCTTCTCCCCACTTCTCCTCCTTCCACTCCCCTGTTGCTAACCCTCCATGTGATCTCCATTTGATCTCCATTTCTACAGTTCCACTCCTGATCTAGCTGTCCTCTTAGTTTGCTTTTGTTTTAGGTGTGGTTGTTAATAACTGTGAGTTTGCTGTCCTTTCACTGTTCATATTTTTTATCTTCTTTTTCTTAGATAAGTCCCCTTAACATTTCATATAATAAGGGCTTGGTGATGATGAACTTCTTCATTTCTTAAATTTATTGCCACTTGTTTTGTGTTCTAATATATGGTCTACTCTAGAAAATATTCCCTGTGTACTTAAAAAGAATGTATATTTTACTTCTACGGGGTGAGTTGCTCTGAAGATATCAATTAAATCCACATGATATAGTGTGCAATTTGGGCTGCTGTTTTCTGTCTGGAATACCTATCTATTGATGTCAGTGGGGTGTTAAAATCTTCTATGTTGATATCTCCCTTTATGTCCATCAAGACTTACTTTATATATTTAGGTGTTTCTATGTTGAGTGCATCAATGTTTCAAGGGTAATAGTCTTTTGTTGGACTGCTCCCTTTATCGTTACATAGTGTTTGTTTTTATCTCTTACATTACCCTTTGCTTTAACATCTATTTTGTCAAATAGTTAGTATTACTAATCCAGTTTTTTCCCTTTTCATTTGTTTGAAATATCTCATTCCATTCCTTTACTTTTAGTCTCTGTGTATCTTTATTTCTGAGGTGAGTCTCTTGTAGAAAGCATGCATATATGTCTTGTTTTCTTATTCATCCAGCCACCCTATGTCTTGATTGGAGCATTTAAGTAATTTGCATTTAAAATGACTATTGATAGGTATTTGTTGACTGCCATTTTATTCTTACCTATGTTCCTGTGTTTTTTCCTTCTTCTTCTTAAAAAAAGGACACTTTAATATTTCTTATAGTGCTCGTTTAGTGGTACCAACTTTTTAAACTTTTTCTTGTTTGGGAGTCTCTTTATTTCTCCTTTAATTTTAAATGAATGGCTTGCTGGGTAAAGTAGTTTTGGTTGTTAGTCCTTGCTTTTTACCACTTTGAATATTTCATGCCAACCCTTTCTGACCTGAAATACTTCTCTTGAGAAATCAACTGAAAGTCTTATGGGAGCTCCCTTGTAGGTAACTGTCTTTCTTTTACTGCTTTTAAGATTCTCTTTTTGTTGTTAACCTTTGCCATTTTAATTATAATGCGTCATGGTGTAGTCCTTTTGGGTCTATTTTGTTTGGGATTCTCTGCACCTCCTGAACAGGTGTGTCTTTTTCCTTCACCAGCTTAGGAAAGTTTTTGGTCATTATTTCTTCAAATAGGTTCTCTATTCCTTTCTCTCTCTCTTCTCCTATTGGTGTCCTACAATGTGGGTTTTGTTATGCTTCATGTCATCCCAATGGGCCCTTAAACTACCCTCATTTTAAAAAATTTCTTTTTCATTTTGCTGCTGTTGGTATTTTCTGTTACCTCTATCTTCCAAATTTCTACCTCTGTCTTTCAAATTTGCTTCATCTAACCAACTCTTTCTTCTAGTGTATTCTTCATTTCAGATATTTTACTCTTCATTTCTGACTGGTTCATTTTTATAGTTTTCATGTCCTTTTTTATGCTTGCACTTTCTTTGTTGAAGTTCTCACTAAGTTCTTTGAGCATTCTTATAACCATTTGTCTTTTTGAACTTTATATCTGGAAAGTTGTTTACCTCTACTTCATTTAGTCGTTTTTTAGAAGATTTCTTCTGTTCTTTCATTTGGGGCATGTTTCTTTGTCTCCACCTTTTGGCTGCCTCTTTTGTGTTTGTTTCTATGTGTTAGGTAGATCTGCTATGTCTCCCAGTCTTGGTAGAATGTCCCAATGTAGTAGGTGTCCTGTGGGGAACCAGTAACACAGTCTCTTTGGTCATCTGATCTGGGTCCTCCGGGAATGTTTCTTTGTGGGTTATGTGGGTTCTCCTGTTGTAATTGAGTCTTGATTGCTATTGTCGCTTCATGTGTGGGGTTGACCTTCAGGCTGGCTGACTGTAGGACTGACTCCAACCATAGCATATGAGCTGCTGTATATGTGCTGAACACAAGAACAGAATTTGCCTTAGAAGGATCTGGTTCCTGACACAATCTGTTTTTTGCATATGCCACTTGTGAAGCTAATTGGATTGTGCTCTGATGTTGTTTGAAGCTGCCCATTGTGTGTGTTGGTTCTGGGGCCTATTGGGAGGGACTCTGGTGCAGTACACTGTCAGATGCTGCCTGTGACTGGCCCTGGGCAACCTGTTTGAAGCTACAAAGTGATCAACAGTTTGTGGATGTCTTTGCTGTGCCTGAGTGTTAGTAAGATGTACCAAACTGCACTAATACCTGCTTTTATCAGCACTGAGCCTTGGGGCAGGTCAGCTAAAGTTCCAAGACACTCTGAGATCTGCTTCCACCTGTCTCCACCTCTCTTCTCCTGCCAGCTGCCTGATAGGCTCAGTCACTGAAACAGCTTCGGGTGGTATTTGAGTTGCATTAGTACCAGGTTAATGTGAGTGATTTTTACCAGATTATTACAGGTTCAAACTCAGGGCCACTGCTGGATCTGAGGCCACTCAGCAACTGTTCCAGGGTTTACCAAATTTAGCTGCCACCTGCTAGGTGCCTGCAGAACTCAGTGTTGGGACAGTGTCTCAGGAAGTCATCTTGAGGCCAGTAGAGTTTATCAGGCCCAGACAGACCAAGATTTGGTTGTGTGAAGGTTGGGCTCTACCCCACCCTGATATTGAGCAACCTAGATGCCCATCGGTCAATGACTGGATCAAAAAACTATGGTACATTTACACAATGTAATTCTATGCTGCAGAAAGGAAGAAGGAGCTCCTACCCTTTGCAACATCATGGATGGAACTGGAAAGCATTATGCTGAGCAAAATAAGCCAGGAGGTGAAAGACAAATACCATATGATATCACCGTTAACAGAAATCTAAACAATAAAACAAACAAGCAAGCAAAATATGACCAATGACACTCAAATACAGAACAGGCTGACAGGGACCAGAGGGGAGAAGGGAGAGAATCACAGGGGAAAAGGGGAAGGACTCACATGAACAAGTATAAAGGACACATTGACAATAACTAAGGTGGGGGGCAGAAATGGGTGGGAGGTGGGGAGCACTGGGGGCTGGGTAGGGCTGGGAATATAATACAGAGAACTGTAGTTGAACAAGAATTAAATTTTTTAAAAAAAGAAAGATTATCACTGAAAAAAGTGCTCATGAACATGTAAAAATAAGCTATTTTGTGAATTATAAAACACATAATGCTTAATAACAATGGCAACAATATCAAAATTTGTGGGACAGAGCTAAAGTCATACTGAACAGAATATTTATATTCGATATCACATATTAGGCAAAAAAGATTAAATACTATTTTGGTTAACTTACCAACACAAGTATTTTAAAAAGAAAATAAGAAGTAAACTTAAAACATTAATAAGGAAGAATTAATAAAGCCAAGATAAGAATTAATAAAATAGAATAAGAAACAGTAGAATTACAAAAATAAATTTTTATAAAAACAACATAAAAAGATAACCACTAATTTAAGAAAAGTTGAGCAAACCTTGTACTCTGAAAACTCAAAAAGCACTATTGAAAAATATTAGTGAAGATCTAATCAACAGAGAGAGATTTTATGTTCATGAACTGGAAGATTCAATATTGTCAAGATGGCAGTAATCCTAAAATTGATCTTACAATCAGTTGATTTTCAACAAATATCAAACACGTGGAGACAAATACGTGGAGAAAAAAATCTTTCAACAAATGGTGCTGACACAACCATATGCTACAGAAAAAAGTTGGAACCCTATGTCATACCATATATAATGATTAACTCAATGGAATCAATGATTAAATGTAGGACCTCAAAAAAATTAAATCCTTAGGGAAAAAAAAAGCATGCATCTTCATCACCAGGAATTAGGCAATGATTTCTTAGGTATCACATCAAAAGCACAAGCAACAACAATAACAAAAAACTTACCACAATCAATATTAGAAAATTTCCATCACCCTGGAAAGAAACCCCATATGCATTGGACTCATTTATCATTATCCTCTGGCCTTCTCAACCCCAGGCAACAACCAATCTACTTTCTGTCTCTATAGATTTACCTAATCTGGAAATTTCATAGAAATAGAGTCTTATAGTACATGGTTCTTTGTGAAATTGGGATTGCCAGTGGCCACAGCTATATTGCTCAGAGGCTAATATAGCTCATTAGTTCTGCATTTCTGTGCCCTAAGTGAATGTGAAGAGACTGGGGGAAAACCACACGCTAGACCAATATCGCTGCTGGCAATGTGGCCAGCATTATAGCTAAATCTTACATCCTTCCAAAGGTGGAACAGTGTGAGTTAAAATCAAAGATAAATTGAGAGAAAGAGAAATAGTAGCTAGAAGTAAAGGAATGAAAAGTGGCTTATGCAATAAAAAATATATCATTATATTGCTGCCTTGAGAGAGGCTCAGAATAAGACAATAATTTTGACTCAGCACAATTAGACCAAAGGCTTGAAAGAGTGAACCCAGCGTTTTCCAATATTGCTTCTACCTTTGGAACTTGATGATGTTGGACAGAAATCTGCAAACCAGAGTGGCATCACAGTGGGATACTTCCTCACCATACTTCATAATCACGAACAGGACCAACCACTGACAACTGTATGGGACCCTAGCAATGTGCCAATATCTTTTGATTCTTATTTCTCACTTTATCTCTACTACATAAGAAATCATTTAGGAAGGAATTTCCAGGAACTGCTCTCTGCTGGGCCATCAAACTATACAGTGTACAATTCCTGACATACTGATCACTGTGTAAATAAAAACTTCTGGACCAAATGCCTAAAAGTTTCCTGCCTATAATATATAATATAACATATGTAGTATAATAGCTGAATTCTGCGGTGCATTCTATACAAATACATACAACCCTTGTTGCATTGCTTCCTGTGGACTTTGACCTAAATGTCTCTTCTCTTTGAAGATTTTCCTTTGTATCCTTTCACTGCAATAAACTTAACTGTTCATATAATAATTTCTGAGTCCTGTGAGACTGCCTAGCAAATCACCAAGTCTAGTGTTGGTCTTGGTGACCCCTAAAACAAGTACTTCTTAGATATTTCCACTATCTTATATGTAGTCACTCATTTAAAATTTTCTAGATGAATGAGTAAACTGTATATGATACTATGTGCATCATGTCCTGTAGCACTAGAATATTCTGTAGGGGACATTCAGTGAAAAACATTTTAACTTTAATTATTGGAACAACTTACCATGATTTAATTGGCTTTGCTCATAACCAGAAACAAACAAGATATTCCTGTTTTTTCCTTGGAATATATCAAATGGAAATTGGGTAACAAAAAATTTGAAAAGAGAAAGAAGAAAATAATTTATAATAATAATGTTGTAAAGCAAAAAAGAAAAATCTGCAAAAAAGAAAATCAAAGTTATTGTAAAACTCTAAGATAAAAAAATGACCTCCTGGCCCTAAACTTAAATAAAAATCAAATATATACAATTTAAAACAGAAGGACTAATAAAAAAGTCTAAGAGAAAAAGGAAAATGTGAAATACAACACAAAATTTCTTTAAACATCAATAGACTAGATGATTAAGCCAAACTAGAAGCATAAGACAAGATTTCAATATAAAAATAGATTCAAGATGGTGGCAGATCAGGTGAATGTTACACTCGCCTCCTCCCAAGACCAAACTAGAATTAAAGCTAAAATATAGAATAATCAACTTGAGTAATCAACCTAAGACTAGCCGAATAGAGTCTTACAACCATGGATTTACAGAATATGCCATATCAAGACAGGTAATTTACGATAGCCAAGACAACCACCTCTTGGCTACCGTAAATTGTGCTGCTATGAACATCGGGGTGCATGGGTTCTTTTGGATTGGTGCTTCAGAGTTCTTAGGATATACTCCTAATAGTGGAATTGCTGGGTCAAAAGGCACGTCCATTTTTAGTTTTCTTAGAAAATTCCATACTGTTTTCCATAGTGGTTGTACCAGTCTGCAATCCCACCAACAGTGAACTAGGGTCCCCTTTTCCCCACAACCTCTCCAGCACTTGTTGTTTGTTTCTTTGTTTATGATAGCCATTCTGACTGGTGTTAAGTGGTATCTCATTGTGGTTTTAATTTGCATCTCTCTGATAGCTAGCGATATCGAGCATCTTTTCATGTGTCTCTGGATCCTCTGTATGTCCTCCTTGGAGAAATGTCTGTTCAAGTCCTCTGCCCATTTTTTAATCGGGTTGCTTGTCTTCTTTGAGTGGAGTCGAGTGAGTTCTT
Organism: Sturnira hondurensis; assembly: GCF_014824575.4. Taxonomy (NCBI): domain Eukaryota; kingdom Metazoa; phylum Chordata; class Mammalia; order Chiroptera; family Phyllostomidae; genus Sturnira; species Sturnira hondurensis. The sequence goes on from NW_028093273.1 coordinate 116,379, forward strand.
TGTATATTTTGGAGATTAAACCTTTGTCTGAGGTATCATTGGCAAATATGTTTTCCCAAGCTGTTGCTTCTCTTTTTATCTTGATACTGTTTTCCTTAGCCATGCAGAAGCTTTTAATTTTGATGAGATCCCATTTGTTTATTCTTTCCTTTATATCCCTTGCTCTAGGGGACGTATCAGTAAAAATATTGCTGCGTGGAATATCTGAGATTTTCTTGCCAATGCTCTCCTCTAGGGCTTTAATGGTTTCATGGCTTATATTTAAGTCTTTTATCCACCTTGAATTTATTTTGGTGTATGGTGTAAGTTGGTGCTCAAGTTTCATTTTTTTTTTTTTTTGCATGTAGCTGTACAGTTCTCCCAACACCATTTGTTGAAGAGGCTATCTTTACTCCATTTTATGTTACTGCCCCCTTTGTCGAATATTAATTGACTGTAGAGAGTTGGGTTTATTTCTGGGCTCTCTGTTCTATTCCATTAGTCTATGTGCCTGTTTTTATGCCAATACCAGGCTGTTTTGATTACAGTGGCCCTGTAATACAGTTTGATATCAGGTATTGTGATCCCTCCTACTTTGTTCTTTTTTTCTCAAAATTGCAGCTGCTATTCGGGGTCTTTTATGGTTCCATATAAATTTTTGAAGTGTTTGTTCTATGTATGTGAAATATGCCATTGGTACATTTTTAATAGGTATTGCATTGAATCTGTAAATTGTTTTGGGTAGTATGGACATTTTGATGGTATTAATTCTTCCAATCCATGAACACGGTATATGTTTCCATTTGTTTGTGTCTTCCTTGATTTCTTTCTTCAGTGTTGTGTAGTTTTCTGCATACAGGTCTTTTACCTCCTTGGTTAGGTTTATTCCCAGATATTTTATTTTTGTTTTTGCTATATCGAATGGGATTTTTTTCTTGATTTCTGCTTCTACTGTTTCATTGTCGGTATACAAAACTGCCTTTGATTTCTGGATATTGACTTTGTATCCCGCTGTTTTGCCAAATTCATTTATTAGTTGGAGCAGTTTTTTGGTAGAGTCTATATGATTTTCCATGTACACTATCATGTCATCTGCAAACAATGCCAATTTTGTTTCCTCCTTTCCAATTTGGATGCCTTTTATTTCCTTTTCTTGTCTGATCACTGTGGCTAGAACTTCTAATACTATATTGAATAGAAGTGGTGAAAGTGGGCAACCTTGTCTTGTTACTGACCTTAGTGGAAAAGATTTTAGCTTTTGCTCATTGAGTATGATGTTGGCTGTAGGTCTTTCATATATGGCCTTTATTATATTGAGGAATGCTCCCTCTATTCCCATTTTTTCTGAGTACCTTTATCCTAAATGGGTATTGTACCTTATCAAGAGGTTTTTCTGCGTGTATTGATATGATCATGTGGTTTTTGTCTTTGCTTTTGTTTATGTGGTATATTACATTTACTGATTTACGAATATTGAACCATCCTTCCATCCCTGGGATGAATCCGACTTGGTCGTGGTGTATGATCTTTTTGATGTGTTGTTGGATGCGATTTGCCAATATTTTGTTGAGGATTTTAGCATCTATGTTCATCGGCGATATTGGCCTGAAGTTTTCTTTGTTGTGTCTCTATCTGGCTTTGGAATTAGGATGATGCTGGCTTCATAAAAGGAGTTTGGGAGTTTTTTCTCCTTTTGGATTTTTTGGAATAGTCTGTAAAGAATAGGGGTTAGCTCTTCCTTAAAAGCTTTGTAGAATTCTCCTGTGAAATCATCTGGTCCAGGGCTTTTTGGTGATGGGAGTTTTTTGATTACTGCTTCAATTTCATCTGCTGTTATTTATCTGTTCAGGCCTTCTGTTTCTTTTTCATTGAGTTTTGGAAGATTATATTTTTCTAGATATTTGTCCATTTCACCTAGGTTTTCAAATTTCTTGGTATACAGCTCTGCATAGTAATTTCTTACAATCCTTTCTATTTCTGTGGTATCAGTTGTAATTTCTCCTCTTTCATTTCTGATTGTGTTTATTTGGGTCCTCTCTCTTTTCTTGATGAGCCTACTTAAAGGTTCGTCTATTTTGTTTATCTTTTCAAAAAACCAACTCCTGGATTCATTGATCCTTAGAATTGTGCTTTTAGTCTGTATGTCATTTAATTCTGCTCTGATCTTGGTTATTTCCTTCCTTCTACTTGCTCTAGGCTGTCTTTGTTGTTGTTCTTCAAGTTCTTGCAGGTGTCAGGTTAGGTTGTTTGTTTGAAATGTTTCTATTTTCTTTAGGTAAGCCTTTATTGCTATGAACTTCCCTCTCAGTGCTGCCTTTGCCGTGTCCCATAAGTTTTGGGCTGTTGTGAGTTCATTTTCATTTGTTTCCAGAAACTTTTTGATTTCTTTCCTAATTTCAATCTTGACACATTTGTTGTTTAATAGCATACCATTCAGTCTTCATGATTTTGGGTATTTTGGGGTTTTTTCTTTGGGGTTGGTTTCCAATTTTAGTCCCTTGTGATCAGAGAAAATGCTTGGTATGATTTCTATTTTCCTGAATTTGTTGAAACTCGTTTTGTGTCCTATCATGTGATCTATCTTTGAAAATATTCCATGTGCATTTGAAAAGAATGTGTATTTAGCTTCTTTGGGATAAAGGGCTCCATATATATCAGTTAGGTCCATTTCATCTAGGGTATTGTTTAATGCTACAATGTCTTTGTTGATATTTTGTTTGGAAGATCTGTCCATTTTTGACAGTGGGGTGTTAAAATCCCCTACTATAATTGTGTTGCTGTCAATATCTTTCTTGAGGTCCTCTAGGATTTTCTTTTTATATTTGGGTGCTCCTATGTTGGGTGCATATACATTTACGATGTTAATGTCTTCTTGGTGAATTCTTCCCTTGAGTATTATGAAGTGACCTTCTGGGTCTCTCGTAATAAATGGCTCTTTTTTTTTTTTTGAAGTCTATTTTGTCTATGAGAATTGCTACCCTGGCTTTTTTTTTTCTTGTCCATTTGCTTGGAAAATTTGTTTACATCCTTTCACTTTTAGTCTATGGTGGTCTTTTGCCCTGAGGTAGGTGTCTTGTAGGCAGCATATGTGTGGGTCATGCTTTCTGATCCATTCAGCTATTGTATGTCTTTTAATTGGTGTATTTAATCCATTTACGTTTAAGGTTATTATTGAAAGGTACTTATTCATTGCCATTTATGTACCTGTGTTTCTCTCCGTCTCTCTTTTTTCCTTCCTTTCCTTAAAGCAGCCCTTTTAGTTATTCTTGTAGAGCTGGTTTGGTGGAGGCATATTTTTTTTAGATTTCTTTGTCTTGGAGGCTCTTTATTTGGCCTTCTATCTTGATTGAGAGCCTTTCTGGGTAAAGTAGCCTTGGTTGTAGGCCTCTGGTTCTCATTACTTGAAATATTTCTTGCCATTCTCTTCTTGTTTGGAATGTTTCCATTGAGAAGTCAGTAGCCAATCTTATTGTGGCTCCCTTGTATGTTACTTCCTTTTTCTCCCTTGCTGCCTTTAGGATTCCCTCTTTGTCTTGGAGTTTTGCCATTTTAATGATTATGTGTCTTGCAGTAGGCCTCTTTGGGTTCCACCTGCCTGCGATACTCTGTGATTCCTGGATTCGTGTGACTTTCTCTCTTCTCAGCTTAGGAAAATTTTCCTTTATTACTCCTTCAAGTAGGTTTTCTATGCCTTGTTCTTCTTCTCCTCCTTCTGGTATTCCTATTATTGGGATATTATTACGTTTCATACTGTCTTGCATTTCTCTTAGACTCTCCTCATTTTTTCTGGTTCTATTTTCCATTACCTCGTCCGTCTGGGAGATTCTTTCCACGCTGTCTTCGAGCTCGCTTATGCGGTCTTCCCTTCCGCCTCATCAATCCTACTTTTCATACCTTCTACTGTTTTCTTCAGTCCAGAAATTGTATTCTTCATTTCCTCTTGGCCTTTGCCGATGGTTTCTATTTCCTTTTTCATGTTATAGTTTGCGGAGAGTTCATTGTAGCTCCCCTCTAGTTTCTGGTAGCTTGTTGTAAGCTCTTTGATATTCCTGATAACCAGTGCTTTGGATTCAATATCTGGTAGTTGACTTGCCTCTCTTTCATCTTGCCTCTCTTTCATCTAACATTCTTTCTGAGACTTCCTCCTTTTCTTTTATTTGGGGATTCTTTGTCTTCCCATTGTTTGTGATGCTCTTCTTGTTGGCCTCAGCTTCTTAAATTGATCTGTTCTGGTTCCTTGGGTTTATGGTGTGAACTTCTATGGTAGGATACCTGTGAAATTCGGTGGTGCAGTCTCCTGCAGGTATCTTGGTGTTCTCTGCTTCCACCTACTCCTCTTGTTGTTTTCCAGCTGGTCAAACCTTTTCTTCTGGTCTCACTAGCTTCAGCAGCCCGAGGGACTATTAGTGTGGCCTTCTTTGCTTCTCAGTGAACTCAACTGGTCTCGCCAGTGCCCTCCCAAGATCCAGACTGGTGCCACTGTCCAGCGCCCTACTGAGAGCAGATTTTCTCCCAGGATTCCCAGTCCTGTCCTGGCGTGAGGGCGCGTGCTCCCAGCCAGGCGTTCCTCGTCTCTCAGGCTTGGGTACAGACCTTTCCCAGTGCTATGGCAGAACGCACAGGGCAACTCACAATTCTCCTAAGCTGGCAACCATAGCCTGGCTCCTGACATTTTTCAGTCTGTGCCCAGCTGGGTATGGAGGGAGCTGATGACTGGCTCTCTTCCAGGGGCCTTGCTAGCAGCCTGAGGCTCCCGGAGACTGTGGCAGACCCGACCCCGCACTACAGGGAATGCAGGGGCAACTCTCAGTTCTCCCAAGCTGACAGCCACAGCCTGACTCCCAGTGCTTCCCAGTCTGCACTGGCTGGGTAGTGAGGGAGCTGATGACTGGCTCTCTTCCAGGGGTCTTGCTAGTAGCTGGAGGCTCCCAGAGTCTGTGGCAGACGTGACTCTGACTCCGCACTACAGGGAATGCACGGGCGACTCTCAGTTCTCCCAAGCCTGCAAACATAGCCTGACTCCACGGGTTATCAGAGCTCTCTGGTTTGCTTTCTAATGCTCACTCCTCTCTCTGCCACTATAGGCAAACCGATCTCTCCTGGTGTTTTCCAATCTTCGCCCTGCCAGATAGGGAGGGTGCTGATGACTGGCTCTCTCCCAGGGTTGTTGTTGCCCACCCTCGGCTCTCGGAGACTAGGGCAGCCCCGCCAGGGCCCTGGTGTGGCCCAGCAGAGGGCCTACAGCCTCTGTGCTGTTCTTTTGTACCTTGTTAATCTGCGGTCGTCTCTTCTCCTCAACCTCTGGTCATTCAGTGTCCACTACACTTTCTGGAGTCCTGCCTTCCTATATGCTGGATCCCTGTTGGCGATCTGCTGTGCTCCTCTGCAGATCAGCCCGGTTTTTCTCTGGTGCGTGGAGGGAAGCGAAATCCTTTGTCCTACTCTGCCACCATCTTCCCAGCCACTCTCAGTGATAATCTTTCATAGTGGTTTTATCTCGTCTTTTGTTCCTTCTCATATTGTTCTAAATCTTTCCTTATATTTTCTTTTTTATTTATCGCTTTTATCTACTTATATATCTTTATAATAATTTTTGCATTATTATTTTTTTATTTCAAGTACTTCAAGGTACTTATTTTTCTTTTTTCTGTTTTGGTTGATATTCCCTCATGGTGCTTAGTTGGCAGTTTGTAACTTTTTATTAAGTACTCTGCAGGTGAGATAACAATTTTAGAGAAGTCCTATGAGCTCTGCGATGTAAAAGGTTTCTCCAGAGAAGGTTGATTTTTGCTTTTATACGGACTGCAGACATTCCAAAGGCCCGGAGCAAAAATGTTACGTTTAATGTTATAGCATTTGTTTTATAGAGCAAATGAATATTGTGAATTCAGACTCCATAAGCAAAGTGAGGCCTCGGGTTTTGATGAATCTCTGATGATTTTCCCTCATTTTATTTCTAAAATAAATGTCTAGGTTATTTTTCCTGCCCTTTTAGGCTAGTGGTCAGGGGGAATTTTTATATCTCTTCCTTTAAATGATATTTAAAGACTGGGTATAATTTGTAGATACAGCTCTCTTATTTTGAGAAAGGGAGAAAGTAAAGCAATAGAGATGCTAACAAATTCTTGATAGCCATCTTTACTTGCTTCTCCCTCAGGAATTTCAAAGTCATATTACATTTTTTCTCTCCAAACCAATTTCTATTTCTGTATTTTTTAATCCTGTTTAAAATACAATCTTCCTAGTCCTTGGATTATGAAGTTGAAATCATCAGTTTTCTTACTCTCCATCCTTCTACATCAATGGCTACAGTATCCCATCAGTTCTCCTTTTAAATAGCTTTAACTCCGGCACTCATCTCTAATTCCATTATTGCCCCAGTTTAGTCTTCATTATTTCTTTTTAAAATTGACTTTTATTACATTTATTAGGGTGACATTGGTTAATAAAATTATACAGGTTTCAAGTGTACACTTTTATGATATATTTTCTGTACATAGTATTGTGTGCCTAACAGCCAAAGTCAAATCTCCTTTCATCATCGTACACTCAATCCCCTCTACCCTTTACTATCCCCCATACCTTTTCCCTCTGGTGATCAGCGTACTGTTTTCTGTGCCTATGTTTTCTCTGTTTGTCTTGTTTGTTCATCTGTAGCTTTCACTTTTATACCCCACACATGAGTGAAATCGTATGGTTCTTGGTTTTTTCTGTCTGACTTATTTCACTTAGCATGGTATTCTAAAGAAGCATCCATGTTATTGCAAATGGCAGTATTTCATCTTTTCTTGTGCCTACTGTTGTAGGATTATTCACAAAGGCCAAAACATGAGTATAGTCAGTGTCCCTCAATAGATAATTGGATAAAGAAGATATGGTACATATGTACAATGGACTCCTCATTATCTTTTACCTGTACTAGTGCAGTATCTTCTAAGTAACCGCTCTGCATTTCCATTTTCCCTCAGACTATCACCCAATATTATTTGAAACTGAGGTATGATTATGTCATTAGCTTGCTTCAGAAAAACTCGGGCAGCTCCTTATTGCCTGAAGAAGGAAATGAATACACATTTTACTTTTTTAAACTTTCCCTTTCCCACTGTTCACTGCATTTCTTACATTGCAGTCAAACCAACCTGTTGGGTTTTCCCAGGACACCCCATATATAATCATACTTCTGTTTTTTTCTCTGCCAGGATTGACTCCTCCAGTCTGAGTCATTACTACTAATTATTTAAGGCCCAAATCATGTGCCATTGCCTCTGTATATTTTCCCTGTAATATAATTAGAGCTAATCACTTTCTCCTTTATGTTTCTACTCACTTTTTGCATGCCTTATTATAGTAGAAAGTAACTTATTATAGTATGAAGTTGTACGTGCCATTTTGCTTTTTTGAATGTGAGCTCCTGCAGAGTAGAGGCCTTTTTCATTCATCTTTATAATTTCTTTGGCTACCTAGCATGTTGTTTGGAAGACAACAGATGCTCAATACATGTTTTTAATAAATTAATGAAATAATGAAGCTATCTTATTATATCAAAATAGGAACATGAAAATGTTTTTAATTTTAGATAGTGTGTATCTTCTCGTCTAGTACCTGCTGTACAGAGCAAGAATTCAGTGGGGCTCCAAACTCTAGATGAAATCTGCTGCTATGGAAGCAAAATTAGATCCTTTGTACCTTGTTATCCTCTTCCTTAAAATATAACTAGAAAATCCTGGCTCTCACTTGCTATAGAGGCAGATAAATAAACATAGCCAGCAAATTATTCATTTTTAAATCATATTGGTAGGGATTTAAAAAATTGTTTCACTTTTGTTTTTATTTTTATTTAATTACTTTATTGTAGTTCAATTACAGTTGTCTGCATTTTCTCCCCACTTCTCTCCCACACACCACCTCCAAACCCGCCTCCCTCTCTTGCTTCCTTCCTCTCCCTTGGTTTTGTCCATGTGTCCTTCTTTATAGTAGTTCCAGAAAACCCTTCTCCCCACTGTCCCCTCCCCCTCCCCCTGGCTATTGTTAAATTGTTCTTAACTTCAATGTCTCTGATTGTATTTTGTTTGCTTTTTTCTTTTGTTGATTATGTTCCAGTTAAAGGTGAGATCATATGGTATTTGTCCCTCACTGCCTGGCTTATTTCACTCAGCATAATGCTCTCCAGTTCCATCCATGGTTTTGCAAAGGGTATAAGCTTCTTCTTTCTCTCTGCTGTGTAGAATTTCATTGTGTAAATGTACCTTAGTTTTTTTTGATCCACTCATTTGCTGATGGGCATTTAGGTTGCTTCTAGCACTTGGCTATTGTAAATTGTGCTACTATGAACATTGGGGTGCATAGGTTCTTTTGGATTGGTGTTTCAGGGCTCTTGGGATATAATCCCAACAGTGGAATTGCTTTGTCAAAAGGCACATCCATTTTTAGTTTTCTGAGGAAATTCCACACTGTTTTCCACAGTGGTTTTACTAGTCTGCATTTCCTACCAACAATACACTAGATTTCCCTTTTCTCCACATGCTCGCCAACACTTGTGTTTTGATTCTTTTATGATGGCCATTCTCATCACTGTGAAGTGGTATCTCATTGTGGCTTTAATTTGCATCTCTCTGATGGCTAGTGATGCTGAGCATCTTTTCATGTCTCTGGGCTCCTTGTATGTCCTCCTTGAAGAAGTGTCTGTTCAGGCCCTGTGCCCATTTTTTAATTGGGTTGTTCGTCTTCTTGGAGTGGAGTCCTGTGAATTCTTTATATATTTTTGAGATAAACCCTTGTCAGGACAGTGATTTTCAATCTTTTATATCTTGTGGTACATATAAACTAATTACTGAAATTCTGCAGCACACCAAAAAATATTTTTGCCAATATGACAAAAAATAGGTATAATTTTGATTTATCCACACCAACAACTACTGTGTTGGCTATTGTCATTTTTTTAAATTTGACAATCTAAGGGAAAAGAGGTCCATGTTCCTGAAGAAATAGTAAGGTATTGCATGTTTTAAAAATTCTTGGGGCATACAGGTTACAAATTGCTGCTGAACTTCCATAGCCATTGCAGAACTTTCAGCCCCAAATCATCTCTGACCTGAGGAAAACAGATACTGGCTTCCAAACTCATAAATTTCTCAATTATCTCTCATCTGTCACAGGTTTCCTGAACAACTTCCCTTCTTCTCAACTCTGTACAACTGTTAGGGTGTCCCACACTTGGGTCTATTATCTTATTCCAAAATACTCTGATATACATAGTACCCTAGCCTCAGAATACCATTTGCCATTCTTAAAACTTATCTCAATTTTAAGATTGAAATTATCTTTTCTTTTCTTTTTCTCATTTGGAATTTTTGTATGCTTATTTAAGCTCAAACAAAATATTACTTCATTTTCAAAGAACATTAATTTTTCCTCCCAAATAGCTTAACCTTCTTCACATATTTTTATTCATTTTAAATCACTATAACTGCATTTTTACATTTACAAAAAAACAAAAACATAGCTTTTCTTATATTCTTATTTTAATTACAATACATGTTCACATAGTAAATTTAGAACACATATACACATAAATCAAAGCCATATATAATGTCACTATCACTCTCAAGATAATGAATATTTTGGAATATATTTATATAATGTCTGATAACAAAAGTGAACTCAAAGGATATGTTCTGTTCTGTTCTGTATTCTTGCTTTTAAAAGTAATATGTTAAAAAGTGTATTACTGAGAGTATGTTCAGCTATGTTTTATAGTGGAAGTAATGTTTTAATATAAATACATGTGAATGGTATTGTACCCATATAACAGTATGTTTAAAGCAGAAAGCTTCAAGTCAAATTGTCCTACGCAGTAAACGAATCTATTTCCTCTCATCATCGATAAAGATCAGGAATAACTGTGGTTGGCTTTCCCTCCCTAAAACTGGACAGAAGGTCACCTTTCCTGAGTCAGATGGGAAAGGGCTGGCTAAATTAACAAAATCAAGGACTTGTCTCTAAGAAGAAAAAGGGTGAAGTGATACTGACACTGGCCAACCTGCAGTGTCAATCACAGTGACTTTGGATTTTCCTCCTTAATTGAGTTGAAGCCTATTTCACTTAAAATCACTCAGTTCCCTGATTTTGGAATTTACAAATATTTCTTTCAGTTTTTAAGTATCATAAATAACCTAGCTGTGAGCAGTCTTATGGCTAAGTAGTTATAAATATCTATGTTTAAATGTGCAATTTCAGGGTCAAAAATTATGCAACATGTTAAATTTTTGGTATATACTGAGGCATTCATTGCCTATGAGAAAGTTGTGCCATTCTCACCAGTAGCATAAGCGAAGAATTGTTTCTTTTGCCTTCGATGACACTGGGTATTTTAAAAAGACTGTCTTTGCCAGAAGTTTTTAAGCAGTATTAAGACAATCTATGCTTCTGCAGAACCCACTTAAGCTAGTGTGGGTTATTTCACAAGCTGGCTTACGCTCTCAGGGCTTCTCTGACATTACTGATCTGAAGTTTGCACTGGCCTATTGTTTACCCAGTCCACTACATTTTAATTCTCCTTTTCTATACTCATGTTGTGCATGTGTCCCTAAGCATGAATGAGAGCTGAATAGTGAGCAAAAAAAGAGAAAAAAGAAAAAAAATAAACAGAACAAATTTCTCATACATGAATACATTTTGAAAAAGCTAAAGAACATCCAAGAATGGATAATTTTATTATAAAGACCCAACCTTTTTTCCCTCTAATTTTCAAAATCCCCTTCTTCTGTTAAGGGATAATTAGGCTTAACTTCTGTTAAGGGATAATTAGGCTTAAAACTTGCTCTGTGTGTGTGTATATATAGATATGTATATATCTATATATACACACACATATATATTTATACACATGTAGTAAAAATACACTATATATTTATATGTGTATATATGTGTATGTATATGTATGTGTGTGTATATATATATATATATATATATATATTTAAATTTTTTAAAATATGAACCATGAGAAAGAAAAAATTTCTCCCATGGCCCTGGTTTTATATTTCCAAAGTTCCACTATTTCAAATAAGGTTATGATTCCTGGAGCCAGGTACTGAGTTCATGTGACACCAAAAGCTTTTTTCCCCTTTGCAAAAGTTGTTAAGACATTTATTTAGGCGTCCCTGGGGTGGTGATTTATTTTTATTTCTCTAAGAAGCTGCTCTACTTTAGGAATAGATGATGATGGCAGTGGGGCATTGCATCCTCCTCAGGCCAGTTTTCCAGCTCCATGTAAATTTACAATGTTTGTAAGCTTTCCTGCCAACTCTGTGATATCATCAACTATAATAGGTCTATACATTTGTGAGTGTTGTATTTTGGCTTCATTGTGTAAGACTTATTGTAATCTATAGAACATTTCCAGAAACTACACCTCTAATGGAAATGTGTTTAAAAGCACATACAGTGTTTTTGCTTGGATGGTGGCTCGATGCATTATTTCCCTTTCAGAAGGAAACACAAATAGAATCTGTAACTTTAAAAATAAATATGTAAAATTTTATAGTCTTTTTTCCCACTTCCTTTCTTCCTTTTCTTTCTTTCTTTCTTCATTTTTGTTGTCTTCTTTTAACTCTCAGAGACCTCAGGAATCCATTTAGCTCCTGCTCTGTGAGACCAATTGCCTTATAGGCTGGGAGGCCCCTGAAAGCCTCAGGTAAATTAATAGCAGGGTTGGTGCCTGAGGATCATGCCTGGCTGCTCTTGAAATCTTTCTGAAGCCTGAATTATTTGTATTAAGATAGGCCAGCACTCAGGCCCCTATGAGTCAATTCTTTGTAACAGTTGCCAATATTTTTATACCTGAGAGAGCAGCTTCATTCTTTATTATTGCTCAGGAATCAATACTCCCATTGCCCTCACAAAATGCTATACAAGCATTATTGGCATTTCACTTGGCAGTGAAGGGTATCAACATCAATCTCGCCAACTGCACACTTCGCTAACCCTGCTCCACTTCTCCTGCGTCTATTTGTATTCCACCTGGGCTGTCCGCCGCGGCTTGATTTGAATGGGAATCCTTCGCGCTGCCCTGACACGTTCTGCGATAAGGAAATGGAAAGGCATTATTTAGTCACTCACTGGAACAATCCCTCTCGCCCCACCCCTGTCCGTTTTGTGCCTGGAGGTTTTGCAGCATTTGATAAAATACCATTTCCCAGCAGCCTGTGGTTTTCTAAAATTGCTATTTCGGAGTTCTTCATTAATAACCAAATGGCAGCTTGTATTCCCATCCTCAGGAATTACTGTGAATTTTAAAGTAATTTCTGGGGTTGGAGAGTGGCTCTTTATGTAGTATATCTTAAAAAATGAAAACTCAGGCACGTGGAGGTACAATAGGAACAAAAGGGGTGGTGAGAACTGGAGCTGTGTTTGCTCTGGGTACCCAACACTGTGCTGCTCTGGTTGCTGAATAAAAGTGAAAATGCTCTTCACCCCACATTAAATTCCACTTTAAACATGCAATTCTTTGGCAATATCTAAATGCAAACTATAATAAGGGGTTTTGTCATATGTCAATCTCAGGCTGGGCATTATCAATGTATAACAGATGCTGTTTGATCAAATGGAATATCTAGACTATAAAAAGAATTCTTATAACTCAACAATAAAAAAATAATGACCTAATTAAAAATGGAGCATGGTCACAATGGGATACCACTTCACATCCATTAGGATAACTAGTACCAAAAAATAGAAAATAATAAGTTGAAAGGATATGGAGAAATTGGAAATTAGAATCTTTTCTGCATTGCTGGTGGGAGTGTAAAATGGTGTAGCTCCTGTGGAAGAGAGTCTGGCAGTTCTTCAAAAAGTTAATGATAGAATTGCCATATGACCCAGCAATTCCACTCCTATATATGTAGCTAGAAGAATTGAAGGCAGAGACTCAAACATGTTTATACACCATTCTTCATAGCAGCATTATTCACGATAGCCAAAAGGTAGAAACAAACTACTTGTTGGCAGAGAGACTTTGAGCTACTTGTATAATTTTTCTGAGCCTCGGTGTCTTTGTCAAATGGCAGTAAAGATGGTGACGATGGTATTGGCGATGGTAATGGTGATGATGATGTTATGATGGTGGTGGTGGTAATGACACTCCACAGGATTGCTATAAGCAGTAAGATACAGTAAGAAGAAAGTGATTAAATGAGGTTTGGGAGACTGTGTAAAACCGTAACACACCATAGTTCTATATTTTAAATTAGAATATTTGTATGCTTCCTACTGAGGAGATATGTTAGAGAGGCTAATGTTTGCCTCAGAGGAAAGATAACTATTTGAAAATTATATATCATGTGTTTGTAGTCTGCATATGTGTGAGCTTTATTATGAAATCTTGTCGGTAACTTTTTTTATCCTCACCTGAGGACATGCGTATTGATTTTAGAGAGAGGGGAAGGGAGGGAGCGAGAGAGGGAGAGAAACATTGACCAGTTACCTCTTGCACGTGCCCTGATGGGGGATGGAATCTGAAACACAGGCATGTGCCCTGACCAGGAATTGAACCTATGACCTTTTGGTTTATAGGACAATGTTCCAACCAACTGAGCCACACCAGCCAGAGCAAGAATTTTTAATTTCAGCATTACATTAACTCTGCTGGAGGTAAAATAACAAAGCTATTTATTCTTTGCCAGGAGAGAAAGAATTGGTTTTTGTTTGCATCACTTTCAACTTTCTCTTGGAGTCATATTTTCTAAGCCCCTTCTTACACCACGTAAAAATGAAAATGGCTTTGAAAAGTAATTTTTCACCGAGTTTGTTATCAGAAGGCAAGGTTCTTCTGAATTCTTATATATCATAGAAGTTCTGTGCACACAGACCTAATTTTCATAAATTGTTCCAGGAAAAAAATTAAATAATCCTCCATTTTTTTAAATAGAAAAAGCTCTGGAATAGGTATCAGAAGCCTTTAACTCTAGTTTCAGTTTTGTTACATGTTAAACATGTGACCCATTTAAGTTAATTAACATTGATTTTCTTCTCTGTTAAATGGTTACTAAAAAGACCTATTTCTGTTTTGTATAGTTGTTAAGGTCAGTAAAAATATTTGTGGAAATGCTTTGTACCTTACAAAGTTCTATATTAATAGAAAGTTCCATATTTTTATTAAATCTAAGATTATCAATCATAAGATATGTCATTAGTTATATTTTACTAAGAATAAAATGCTTCCAATTAAACTATGCTACAATGCCTTATTTTTCTCATGAACAGGTCACATCAGACTATTTTTTGAAGATTCTTTCAGGTATTTCAAGAAATGTGGCAGTACTTCTTGCTTTCAACTGTGTTGTTTAGCAGGAGATAGGCAATCAAAACATAACAAAAGGCCCTGTTTTTCCCTAAGTCTAGCAAAACATGTAATTGTTTTATTGAAAGAAAGCATAGAATTGTAATCATTCCTCCCATGATTACTATTTCCTCTGCTAATTAATATTTGCTCTTCAAACACATGCATTTTTGTTCTGTTCCATGCCTTTCTTCATAGGCAATAGTTTCATTTCATTGTTAAATCAAAGTATGGTATTTTAAAAGGCAATTAAACTCAACATGTGACACCCCAGCAATGCACATACTTAACTGATGTGATGAAAATGTAAACATCTTTATCCAAGGTTGTCCACGTGCAGTTGGGGACAACCCCTTTATGACTGTCCCCTTACAGTGATTGTAAGACAGCTGCTGATTTAAGGCATGTTGAAATGGGAGGCAAAAGTCTCAGAATTGAATATTGTGTTTATGTAACAAGCCACAACAGGACATTTTATTCTTAATATAAACTGTGGGTAGAATGTTATTTGATGCAGCTTAGTATTGGGAGTGTGAGACTCTTTACAACTAGTCCAGCCTGCTGAGGCCACAGAGAAATAGTTAGATGCTTCTTCTGTATTTATAGACAGTGTAGTGCCTACTATGAGTAATCTCTTCTCTACATTAAACTCTGTTAATTTACTTTGTCACTTTCTACAAATTCTAATATGGCATGGTTTTGTGATTGTTTCTTTTGACCACTTTCTTTTGAACTAGGCCTAATTATTTGTATCTCTTTAATGTATTGTATTTGGAATTAAACTTACTACTCTAGTTATGCTTATGAAAATGGTAGATGATGGCTCTGCATCTGAGGACACTCAACAGCTCTCAGTGCCTGGCCCAACTTCTTTCAAAATGTCTGCTGTTCATGAAATTCTGTGCAAGCTCACCTTGGATCACTGTACACCCTCAAATGCATATGGCTCAGATAAACCCTACACTAACTTTGATGCCAACTGGGATGCTTTAAAGACTGAAATTGCCATCAAAACCAAAGGTGTGGATGAGGTCACCATCTTCAACATTTTGACCAACTGCAGCAATGAACAGACACAGGAGATTGCCTTTGCCTACCAGAGAAGCACCAAAAAGGAAGTTGCATTAGCACCGAAGTCTGCTTTGTCCAGCCACCTGGAGAGGGTTATTTGGGGCCTATTGAAAACAATTCTTGGCCTGGCTGGTGTAGCTCAGTGGATTGAGCGCGGGCCTGCAAACTACACAATCGAGGTTCGATTCCCAGTCAGGCCACATGCCTGGGTTGCAGGCCAGTTCCCGGCAGGGGACTCATGAGAGGCAACCATACATTGATATTTCTCTCCTTCTCTCCTTCCTTTCCCCTCTAAAGATAAATAAATAAAATCTTTAAAAAAAGAATAACTAGGGACTGATAAGGACCCTGTCATTGAGATCATCTGCTCAAGGACCTACCAGGAGCTGCAGGAAATTAACAGAGCCTACAAGGAAATGAACAAGACTGGCCTAGAGGACGTTATTTCTAACACATCTGGTGACTTCCACAAGCTGATGGTTGCTCTCACAAAGGGTAGAGGAGCAGAAGATGGCTCTGTCATTGATTCTGAACTGATAGACCAATATGCCTGGGATCTCGGTGATGCTGGAGTGAAGAGGAAAGGAACTGATCTTCCCGAGTGGATTAGCATCATGACTGAGCAGAGGGTATGTCACCTCCAGAAAGTATTTGAAAGGTATAAGAGCTACAGCTCTTATGACATGTTGGAGAGCAGCAGTGGAAGTCAAGGGAGACCTGGAAAATGCTTTCCTGAACATGGCCCAGTGTAGCCAGAACAAGCCCCTGTATTTGCTGACTGACCGTATGACTCTATGAAAGGCAAGGGGACATGCAACAAGGTCTTGATCAGAATCATGATCTCCTGCAAGGAAGTGGACATGTCAGATCTGAATTCAAGAAAAAGTATAGCAAGTCCTCGTACTATTACACGCAGCAAGACACCAAGGGTGACTACCAGAAAGTGCTGCTATGCCTGTGTAGTGGGGACCACTGAGGCCCAAGATGGCTTGAGTGTCCAGGAATTGTGCTCCTGTACTTCCAGCAAACAATTCTAGAAAATCAGTTTGTGATTAATAGTCCCCTGTGCCTGTCCCTGTGAGGATGATGTTAGTATTTCTCCTGCCCCGACCGTATTTCAGTTGCCTAAGCATTGTTTGGATTTCCCATCTAGTCTCTCCTTTTAGCCCAAAAATGAACATTACAAGGAGTTGGAAGTGAAATCTATGATGTGAGACATTTTACCCGTTGTGTATTGTGTCAAAAGCAGGTGAATCAACTGAATTTTTACTTCAGAAGCAAAAAAATAAAATAAATAAGTAAGTAAGTAAATAAATAAATAAATGGTAGAATGGTCTATAATTAATTTATTAAAAAACAATGATTTTCTTAAATTTCTGAGTAACTAAAAATGTTAACATATAAATAAATTATGCACATATTTTTAGTGTAATGCTATTTTTAAATGGTGGTAAACTTTATATAACACTAGTTATACATTATCATTTTAAATTAAGTGCATTTTTATTCCTATAATTTTTGTTCCCAGTCTTTTTAGCATGTCTATTCCATTTTTACCCAGCCCTAGTTGGAAGGTTAAATGGACAGTGTCAGAGTCAGGCTGCTGCTTCTGCCAGACACCTGTGAAATCAGTTTCCTAGGTACCCTGCCACAAAGTTCCACCAACTGCGTTATTAAAAAAAATACCCAGAGCTGTGGAGGCTAGAAATCTGAAATTAGGGTGCTGACCTGGCTGTGTTCATTCTGAAATTGTTCAAGGAGAATGTCTTCTTGCTTCTTTCTAGTTTCTAGTGTTTTTCTGACAGTCCTTGGCATTCCTTGGCTTGCAGCTACAGCACTTTAGTCTCTGTCTTCATTGTCACATGGCGTTGTTCCTGTGTCTCTGTCTTCACATAGTGCTTTCTTCTTATAGGGACAACAGTCACATATTATTACAGCCAGCTCTAAGGAAGACAGATTGATTATATTTGCAAACACCCTACTTCCAAATAAGGTCACATTCCTGGGTGCTGGTGCATAGGACTTCAACATATCCGTTTTGAAGGAGACATTTTAACCCGTAACACATGTTGACATCATTTTATGGGTTGACACCAATTCATTACTACACAAGTCACTGCTCATTTGTGTACAATAAATCTACCAGCATTAATCTGATAATAATTCTTAGCATTCAATACATATTTCTCCATTGTAGAAAAGGACCTGAAAAGAGAACTATTAGTGGGCTCACTGAAGTTCCCTGTAAGCTTTGTCTCTTTGATACTAGACAAGTCCTGTAATTCTCTCAGAGCCAAATCTGAGTGGAATGTGGCAAGTCAATTGCAGACATTTTTGGTGGCTGCCATCTTTTCTAGCTACTCACCATTCATTCCTTTAGTAATCCATCTTTGCATTCTGTGGTTTGTTTGCCAAACCAGCAACTTCCATTTGAAAGTGAAACTGACATTGGCTTCTTTCCAGTTTTTAGATTCCTTTGCCCTTCTCAAAGATTTCTCATAATGGAAGGATGGTTGTTGAGTGATTTCATTTTATAAGTTCTCTTAGAACATTGGGACACAATCCATCTCAGCCAAATGACTTCAATTCATATAAAACAACTTTACTACCTTTGGATTTTGTATTCCCTTATGAATGCTTGTTTTATACTTGGCAGAGAAATCAGAAGCAAAACCAGAAATTTAGATGTTTTCTTTCTATCAAACTTCAATATAACACCCTTTCCCATAACAATGGGCCTGGCCCTCTTTCTTTCACCTTCTTATTTGTAAAATAACATTTTAAAAAGTTTTGTTATCCTTAGCAGTTAATAAACTTAAATCCACTTATTTTGGACAGCATCTACAATACTATGGTTTCATACACATCTACAATTATTTGTGTTATTCCCCATTCTTGTGGTATTTACTTTCTCCCTTGTTTCTTTCTTCTAAGATTATTTGCTATTCCATAATTGCATCAATAACAGCTTCCGAATTTTCTTAAGATCAACCATTCAAGAGTCATTCTTGGATTCACATACAAGAGAACCACGAATTATAGTATCTTTGAATATGCCTCTTTAAGTATCTCAGCGGGCTTTTGATCAACAGGCTTTTAACAGACTTTGCTCAACCTTTTCCGCTATAATTAAACAAAATTTTTTAAATTTAATTGTTGTTCAAGTACAGTTTTCTGTCTTTTACTCCCATCCCAGCTGCCTCCCCCAAGTGCTTCCACCTCCCTCCTATTTCCACCCCCCTTAGTTGTTGTCCACGTGTCCTTTATACTAGTTTTTGTAAATCCCTCCCTTTTCCCCCCTGAAATTCCCTCCCCTCTTCCCTCTGGTCACTGTCTGCCTGATCTCTATTTCAGTGTCTTTGTTTTTATTTTGCTTGCTTGTTTGTTTTGTTGTTTAGCTTCCTGTTAAAGGTGAGATCATATGGTGTTTGTCTTTCAACGCCTGGCTTATTTCACTCAGCATAATGTTTTCCATTTCCATTCTTTTCCACTATAATTTAATATGATAGGAATGTTCTCTTCCAAGACTTTTATCATGTTCTTATCACCAAATAACTCCTGGTTAAAATTAGGTCAAGAATAGTTGTTCTTCAGGTCATTTCTTCTACGATCAAAGAATTGAGAGTAACAGAAAGACTGGACAAGAACTTGTCAGAACTGTTATTTTTAGACAAATAAGATTTGCTGCCTCTCTGTGGGCAAATAAATGTTTGATTATTGCTATATTTTTCTTGTTTCTTTGCCAAGAAGGAGAAGGAGGTAAGAAAGGTACTACATGAAAAATTGTTTAGAGATGAATATTCTTTGTTGTCCACCTCGCATGAGGTATGTGTGTGTATGTGTACATGCCCATGGTGTGGTCATTTCTGTTTTTTTATTTAAAAAAAAAAACCTCCAGGAAGGAAGGCTTTTCAGACAGGATACTAAACACCCAATGCACCCAACACCCAACACCCAACACCTAAAATATCTGATTATTTTTCAATGTCACTGTAAAAAAGGAAAAATTCTCCTCTAGCCCCTTAGTGTCTCCAACTGAGCCTTAGCATTAGGTTTTTTTCCCATTTTTTTCATTGTATTTTTTTCCTATTACTATTTAGTCTTCTTATATCTCCCCTCCCCCACAACCATCACACTGTTGTCCATGTCCACTAGTCCTTTTTCTTTTTTGCTAGATTCCTCCACCCCTTACCTTCCCACCCCTCCCTTTTCTGTCATCCTGCTCTCTATTTATGAGTCTGGCTCTATTTTGTGTGTTAGTTCAGTGTGTTCATGAGATTCCACATATGAGTGAAATCATATGGTATTTGTCATTCTTAGACTGGCTTATTTCACTTAGCATAAAGTTCCCCAGATCCATCCATATTGTTACAAAGGGCAAAACTTTCTTCTTTTTTTGTGGCTGAGTAGTATTCCATTGTGTAAATGCCCATAGTTGTTTTACCCACTCATTTACTGATGGACACTTGGGCTGCTTCCATATCTTGGCAGTTGTAAATAATGCTGCAATGAACATAGGGGTGCTTATGTTTTTTTGAATTAGTGTTTTGGGTTCCTTCAGATATATTCCCAGAAGTGGGCTTGCTGGGTCAAAAGGCAGACTCATTTTTAATTTTTTTGAGGTATTTTCATACTGCTTTCCACAGTCTGCATCAATCTGCATTTCTGCCAACAGTGCCCAGGGTTCCCCTTTCTCTACATCCTCCCTAGCACTTATTGTTTATTGATTTATTGATGATTGCCACTCTGACATATGTGAGATGATATCTTATTGTGATTTTAATTTGAGTTTTTCTGATGATTTGTAATGTTGAGCATCTTTTCATATGTCTATTGGCCATACAGTTCTTTTTAGAGAAGTGTCTATTCAGGTCCTTTGCCCATGTTTGTTTATTTGGTATTGAGTTTTGTAAGTTCTTTATAAATTTTGGATATTAATCCCTTACCAGATGTATGGGAGAGTATGTTCTCCCATTATATGGGTTGCCTTTTTTTTGGTAAAGTTTGCCTTTGCTGTGAAAAAACTTTTTAGCTTGAGATAATCCCATTTGTTTATTTTTTGTTTTGTTTCCCTTGCCTGGGGAGATATAGCTAATAAAATATTGCTATCCGTAATGTTTCCAATGTTGCTACCTATGTTTTTTTCTATGACTTTAATGGTTTCTGGTCTAACATTTAAATCTAATCCATTTTGAATTTATTTTTGTGTGTGATATAAGAAGATAGCTTGGTTTCATTTTTCTGCATGCAATCAAGTGGGATCAGTTCTGGGAATACAAGATTGATACAACATTGACAAAACAATAAATGCGCTTCACCGCATAGAAAAATGAAGGATAAAAACCATATGATCATACGAGTAAATGCAGAAAAACATTTGATAAAATTTAGCACCCATCCATGATAAAATCTCTCAGAAAAGTGAGAATAAAGGGAACATTCCTAAACATAATAAAAGCCTTTTATGACAAATCCATGACCAGCATCTTACTCAACAGGCAAAAATTACAAGTATTTCCCTTAAGATCAGGAACAAGACAGAGGTGGCCACTTTCACCTCTTTTATTCAACATAGTTCTGGAAGTCCCAAGAAAGAACAAAGTTGGAGGAATCACATTATTTAATAACAAACTATACTATAAGGCCATCAAAGTAATCAAAACAGCATGATACTGCCATAAAAAACAGACACATAGATCAAGGGTACAGAATAGAGAACCCAGAAATAAACCCATACCTTTATAGACAATTAATATTCGACAGAGATCCCTGGCTGGTGTGGCTCAGTGGTTGAGTGCTGGCCTGTGAAGCAAAGGGTTGCCGGTTTGATTCCCAGTCAGGGCACATGCCTGGGTTGCAGGCCAGGTCCCCAGTAGGGGATGTGCAAGAGGCAACCACACATTGATGTTTCTGTACCCCTCTCTCTCCCCTCTCTAAAAAATAAAATAAATAAAATCTTTAAAAAATATTTGACAAGGAAATTAAATGATTTAGCACATAAAATAGGCTAAAGATAGTTTCTTTAATAAGTGGAATTGGAAAAACTGGGTCTAAGAATTAAACCGACAGAAGACAGATTAACAAGAGAAAAGCATATACCTTTTATTAAATTTTTACCTACATATGGGGTTCTTCATAGAAGAATGAGGACATGAAGAAGGTGATCAGAGCAGGAATTTTTTTATACCTTTTAGACAAAGAAATGATGACTTTGTGAAGAAATGACAAGACATAGTATCTGGGCTAGTAGCAGCCAATTGGTGGGAAGTGACTAGGAGATGTATGTGGAGGCGGTGGTAAAACTGGTGGAAGATAGGGGCTATTTCGTTAAGTTTGCACAGATCCATTTCAGCATTGGCTCCTGGTCCCTAGTGATAAGGACATTCTTCTCTTCCTTTCTCTTGGGAAATTTTATGACCTATTTTTTATATAAAATTTGATGATGTAATTCAGAGAAACCAACAGAGTTTAGTGACCTCACAATTCTCATTAAAGAAAACATTCTCTAGAAACTTTGCAATGTGATTATATCAATAAGCTTTAGCAACTTATTACAATTTTACTTTATTGTTCTCTGAGAAAAATAAAGACACATTATATTTTTTATATCCCTTTTGATGTTTTCATTAGGCTAGGAATGCTTTTGAATCTTGACTTATTTCTTCCTAAATGTCAGAGCCAGATATTTTGTGTCATTTTTAAAGTAAAAAAGGAAAATGTACTTTTCAAGTCCTTAATATTTGAGTTTGGATGATGAGAAAAAAATTTCTCTTTGCCCAGAAAATCTGTCATATATACAGAACACATTTATTTCAGTGAAATTACAGAAATCCTATTGTCTTTTATTTGCTTTGAGGTTTTCCTTCTTTCTTTTTTTCTTTTTTTTGCATTTCATGTCCAAGATAATTTAATGTACAAAGAGCAATACTTGTGTTATCCATTATATCCTAGTGAAATTAATGAAATAATATCGCGGACTCAAAAACAAATGAATTATTCTGGCAATGGTCCGCCATAATTATGGGTAGACCTTGATTTTTAACAAGGAATGCAGGTCATTAATATGCAAACTCTTATTTCTTTGTCTTTTATTCTGAGGGAAGAATGTAAACAGGAGCTCAGACACTTAAGGTCCTTTTTCAGTGAGTGGTTTAATTTGAGTCCTACCTTTCTGGGTAGAACTACAGTCTTGGGGCAGAAAACCTGTTTGGAAGCAGTCTGGAACGTTGGCTGTAACTCCTCATTTCCTCAGGGTTGTTATCCAGATGCGGACTATTTGTGCTTTTGCCTCACTGCGCTCAGCTGAGCATGGCTGCTCTCTCGATCCTTTACATTTCACACGACTGAGCTTGACTGTTCACCAGTCCATAGTTGCTCTCTTGTACCATTACTCACACTGATATTCTAGCCTTCTGATCCCAGCCAAAACCAATCCCTCAAGAATCACAAATGACAAATCATTAGAGGGCATGCAAAATACCCAGAATATCAACAGCTCACTGAAGCTGTTTCTGCCAAGTGAATCTGTAATACAACAGGCTTGACCATTGAATTTTGAAGTTATAATCCTCAACTGAGCCATTTGATCAACAAACTGACTCAGTGATTATAATGGAGAGAGAGGTTCACAAAAAGTTCTAGCATACTGATCTGGAATGTTTTTTCACACATTGGCTCTATTTGAGATAATAAGTCCATCTCCTGTTTATACTGACAAATTGACAACCTGACTTCTTTTTAACTTTTTGTAGTGTTTTTGTTTCTCCTTTCTGATGGTTGATATAATTCTGCCATTTGTATGGGCTTATAAGAAAGATTAGTTCTTAGACTTATTCTAAGTGTCCAAAATCTCAACTGCCTTCTATGCTTGTTCAAGATGAACAAAACACTGAAAATATTGGAAATCTTTACCCATTCATTCATTTATTACTTAATATGTCTTGAGTGCCTATTATGTACTAGTGACTCTGTCATATAACAGAAATACAAGGAATGATTGCTTAGTTTTTGCAACATCATGGGATGTGTAGTTTTAATATCAGTTAAACATGCATTTGTATTAAACAGTTAATTGTGTTTAAGCATTATGTAACATACTATTTCGTATTAAATGTCAATATTTAAGCACCAGTATTGATCTAGATGCCATAAGGAAGTATACTGGACTTTTCTCAATACCCAACCTAAATTTTTACACCACTTTATCTGCCCACCTCTTTCATGATCTGCTTTTGTGTTATTTAACATATCCATATAAAAACATACCTTGAGCCCTGGCTGGTGTAGTTCAGTGGATTGAGCGCGGGCCTGTGAAGCAGAGGGTCGCCAGTTTGATTCCCAGTCAGGGCACATGCCTGGGTTGCAGGCCAGGTCCCCAATAGGGGATACGTGAAGGCAACCATACATTGATGTTTCTCTCCCACTTTCTCCTTCCCTTCCCCTCTCTCTAAAAACAAATAAATAAGATATAAAAAAATAATAAAATAAAAACATACCTTCAATGTTCTCATATAACACGGTAAACTCCCCGAGGAAAGGCTAACAGCTGATTAACATTTATAACATCAATACTTAATATTCACTTAATATTTCTTGAGTAAACTCTGGAGGTGGCAGCTTATAATATACAGCACTGACACAGTAAAGGAGGGGTCACTAATGACTTAATTATTCAAGCAGTCTTATAGTCTGAACTCTCTAGCTCACTCATTTGACTAATTTTGATCTCAGAGTGGGAATCAGAAGACTTTGGTTTTTAGTGCTGGGTCTCTCACTGACTGTGTAATCTTTAGAAAGTCAAGCAACATTTTTGCACCTCAGTTTGCCCATTAGTTTATGAAAACAATGGCCAATTTAATTCAAATTCTATCGATGAATACATGTGTTCTTTTGTAGTAAGAAGAACCAAAATAGGCCACTTCTAGCTTGCTTTAGAGAGCATTAGTAGAAATAGATGTTATTAGGCTTTCTCTATTTTTAATGTTGAGAATTTAGG
Organism: Sturnira hondurensis; assembly: GCF_014824575.4. Classification (NCBI taxonomy): domain Eukaryota; kingdom Metazoa; phylum Chordata; class Mammalia; order Chiroptera; family Phyllostomidae; genus Sturnira; species Sturnira hondurensis. Next base: position 140,759 of record NW_028093273.1, read on the forward strand.
AACTCCTTCCCCAGATATATTTTCAAAGTAAAAGATAGAGTACACCTTACCATGATCTTCAGGGTCTTAACTTATAGACCGCATAGGAATGCAAAAGTAAAAGAGGAAAGTAGGAAAATCACCTGTGAATTAGATGGAAATGGTGGTTGCATTTACCAGAGAGAAATCTTGCTGTGGAATGGAGATTTATCTAGTCCTGGTGGTCCTGAACGACATCCCATTTTCCTGCCGGAGCAGAGCGTTCACATTTCCTAAGGTCAGAGTGACCTTGACTTTCTCTATGATGAGGACAAATGCATTTTACTTTTTTCCTAAGATGTGTCTTTAAAAATACATTTCCAAAAACTTTTTTCCCTCATAGGAGAAAAAGTGCAAGTCATTTTATAAATATATATTTTCATAGCTAAAGACCACATTTAAAATTATATGTATGCACTAATGTGCTTGCATTCATTAAACAAACTTTTGTATGTATGTTTAGCAACACTTTTCATAATCAAATATTTTAAAACGTTATTATGAAAGAAAGATATTTTTCTTCTTTACACATAACATGGAAACACATATTCATGGAGTATGGTGAGCTCAGTAGAATAGGCACCAGTATTTTTAGACCAACTGACCTAGGCTCTCCTATAAATGTTGTGAATTTCATTGATCACAATGCGTATTTTGTCAATAGGAGGTACTAATCTGAGATATATTTTCACTCTTTATAATTTCTTTACTCCAATTACTATCATTTAAATTATGGATTCATGGAGGAAAATAGATGTTTTAAATTTAATGTGCCTGGAGATAAATATATTAAACATTCATTTTATTTTAAGGCTCTAAATTCCTATATCTTATAATTTACCTTACATAGCTTAACCATGGTGCATTTATTTTCACATTTAAGTTTATTTAACTCCCAATTTTTACAGCAAGTTCATAGGAAGTATCAGAATGTCATTATTATTGGCTTGGCTCAGGGGCTAAGTGGTTAGTCTAGGGTTTCCCACGTTACATGTAGCTTGTATATTCCAGTCCAATATCTTGAACTTATTAAAAAGTTGATAAAGTTGACTTCCAGATAAATTAACTATGAGTAAAATTTTCACATGACTTTTGAAGAGATCATCTCCACAGTTAAGATTTGACAAATTCATGTACCAGAGGTAAAAAGCACAAATCTAAAAAAAAAAATCCAAAAGACGTACATAGACCAGTAAGGGTAATGTGAGAAAGCAGTATTCTCATCACTCAGGGTTAATTAGTAGGTACTGTGGTGGTGATACTTCAGAATAACAATAGGGACAACCTAGAGCCAGAAAACAGTGCTCAAGGAGCATAAAAGTCCATGGGAAACAAAAGAAAATATGAAAAGTAAGATGCTTTAACACTCTTAGACACCAGGAATATGCTAATTAAATCATAATCACAAGAAATCTCTGCTGCAGCCATTTGAATGGCAAAAATTGAAAGCACTGACAATATGAAACATGAACAAGGATGTGGAGCAAGTGGAACCCTCATCCTCCACTAGTGTTAGTGTACAATGCCACAACTGCTTTGGAAATCTGTTTGAAAGTTTCTTAAATGTCTGATATATACTTATCACATCACTCAGCCATTTCACTTTTAGTATAGACCCTCCAAAATAAAAGCATATATGGTTATACAAAAACTTGCATGTCAACTGTCATAGCAGTGTTGTTCACAACATACAAAAGCAACTCAAAGGTCTATCACACTGATTGATTCTATTTATATAAAATTTTAGAGCATTTTAGGTTTTCTAGTGATAAAACTCAGATTGGTACTCACCTGGGGCTACAGCGCAGGAGGTTGGGGTGGATTACAATAGGGCTCAAGGAAACCTTTGATGGTAACATATAAGCTCTGTATGTTGAATGTGGTTTCATGGGTGCATACATGTGTCATCGATACATACATGTGTCAAAATTCATTAAACTGTACATTTTAAATGGATAGTGTCTCTTGTATATTGAACTTCAATAAAATTGATGTAAAGTCATCAGTCAATTAAAGACCCTGGATGGACAGCTATGACCAAAAAAAAATCAAGATACAAATAAGAATACATCCTAGAGTAAGAAACTACACTTTAAATAATAATTGCATTTGTAATTTATAGACTGCTTATCATGTGACAGAATATACTATTGATGCTCTAAAATGTGTGTTCCATGTGTTTAGACTTAAAGTTGAGGGGTTACAGGGAAGTCTTTTATAATTTCTTGACTTTCTTTTTTCCCCCCTCATATTTCCCCCCTTTTACTTTCAGCTGCTTAAGGAATAATTCTTTGTCTTTTTCCTACAGGGTAGTTTGCACATTCAGGCCTCTTGGGATCTTATCTGTTATTCCAATCAGTTTTTCAAGAAGTTTCCTTTAAAACAAAACCAAAACCAAAAATAATTCCTTCCATGACTGAAGAGGCTTCTAGGAAATTCAGTTTTCTTGATCTGGAGTCATATGTAAACAGGCCAAAATTAGGATTTATTTTTAACCTCTACAATAGCCCCAGGGCATAGAGACAATAGTCCTTATTTTCTTATGGGGCAATTGAAGTGGTAAAGATTAAGAGACACTGGCTGAGGTCATACAAATAGTGAGTGATGAATCAAGAATATGGTTTCAGACCTTTCTGGCGTCAAACAATGCACTGTCCACTCCTTCAACTTAGTCATCAAGTGGAATTTGGGACTTTGCCCAGCTTCAGTCAGCGGTGGCCAAAGGCAGCCAATGCCAGTAACTGACGGAGAGATAGTATATTTAGATTAGTAATTTTTTGAGAAATACAAGAATCGTGGCTCAGGGAGGGGTGTGGAATAATATATCAAAGTACAAAGATGAGGTTGCCTTAATTGATGAGAAAACTTCTCTATTTTTTCACAATGTGCAAAGCATCTTCTCAGGCCCTGACTGATGTGGCTCAGTTGGCTGGGTGTTCCGTAAAGCGAAAGGACACTGTTTGATTCCAGGTCAGGGCACATGCTTATGTTACGGGTTTGGACCCCTGTTGGGGCATGTGTGAGAGACAACCAGTCAATGTGTCTCTCACACATCAATGTTTCTTTCCCTCCCTTCCTCTCTCTCTAAAACTAAATGAATAAAATTCTTTTTTTAAAAAGACACCTTATCAGGCCCTGAAGATCCAGCATCAAACTCACAACATCTGAGCCTCCTGTGAGTCTCTAGTTGAGAGTAGGATGACAGCCCCTTGGAACCATGTTTGTAAGTCGGTACTTTGCAATGCAGGTATGCACAGGATGCTGCTGGGCTTAGATGTGGCCATCTCAGTCACACTGCAAGAGCCAGAGAAAGCATTTCAGAAAAGATGGGGGTTAAAGCACACGTGATCAGGTGAAGTGTGACCAAAAGGCATTTCAGGAAAACCCAGCAGGTTCTGCTCATGCAGAGCTAGTTGATGTAAAATGGAGTTGTTCAGGGACTTGGAAGCCATTTATCAGGGCTGGAGTGGAGGGTGAGTGTGAATGAGGTACGTGTTATGAGCTGAGGGAGGGAGGCTGGAGTAACGACTCCAAAGATGTCTTGTGTGTTACATTAAGGAGTTTCAACTTTTTCCTTAAAACTTGGCGAACCACAGAAGAACCCCCAACAGATGAATGTTATGATCTATATTTATGATATTGGCACTCTGAAAAGATGGCCTGCAATCCTCATAAAGATATAGTTGCCCTGGCCAGGTGGCTCGGTTGTTGGAGCGTCACCCCATACAACAAAAAAGTATGGGTTCAGCCCCAGTCATGGCACATAGTAGGTTGCAGGTTCAATCCCTGCTCAGGGCCCATACAGGAGGCAACTGATTGATGTTTTTCTCTGGCAGAAATGTTTCTCTCTCTCCCTCTTTCTCGGAAATCAATAAACTTATACTTGGGTGAGGGTTAAGAGATAATAATGAAGATATATACTCAGCATTTTCAGCCTGCCTCTTTGTGGTGCCCTGAGCAAGTTGTGAGGGTGCTTTGACTGTATTATCTAGGGACACATGGGTTGCTGGGGATGATTCTGTACGATTGTCCAAGTGTACTTTTGAGACTGGGGATAAAAAAAGTGGCTAACATTTAATGAATTCTAAGTATGTGCCTGACCCTAGGTTCTTACTGTAAGTTATTTTATATAATTGTTATAAACACTCTGTATACTCAGATATTTAGATACCTAAGCAGGTAAATACTATGATATCAGATGGATAGTAAGTGTTCCCTATATTTCCTAGTTAGGCTGACTCACAGCAATGCTTTGTCTGAGAGACTGGAAGCAGAAATAACAAGTGCCACTTTGAAATGAGGCAGGTAAGAGCTGGCATGTATCTTTATCTCTTTATTTACTTACCATAGTGAACTTGGAAGTATCATTTTTTTCAAATGACATAAGTTCAAGTTGGAGAATAGTCAGCTAACTTCTACGAGACACTGACTCTTTAGAGTTATTTATTACTGCACTTTACTATAAACTATTCTCATTCTCACTAATATAGTGTCCTTTCAAATGGATATTATTTGTTTGTGCATTTTTGTTTGGATTGATCTATACCTATATGTATGTGTATATTCTAACCATGTCTACTGAGGACCCTGGCAGCTTTGGTCAAAAGAAAACCAAGAGCATGTCACTAGTTTCACCAAAAGCCATATTTGGAGACTTGAGTCAACTAGAACCAAAAGCTTCCATTAAATCCATTGAGCTTATAGTGCTGTTACAGATCAGAACTGAGAGTAGCCTATGTGTAGTCTACTACACAGCCCTAGGGTATTGATGAGAAAACTGAGGTAAAGTGAATTAACTTGCTCAAGGTCAAATATTTAAGAAATAATACAAAATATATTTGAATTAGTTTATGTTATTATTACAACTTATCTGACTTCAGAGGTCATTGTCTTTCCAGTATTCCAGTCTAGATTATTATTTGTATTATTGAGTTGTCCAACAAAGAAAGTTTCTTAATGTATAGTTGTATTAGTATTAACTTTTTTCCCTGTGTCTGCTTACTTTATATCATCTGGTCCTCACACCTATCATCCTTTGCCCCAGCTTGAAGGTGGATAAGCCAAGTGGTAGCAGGGTTTTTAAAGAAAGCAGTGACTTGCTGAAGCAGAGGTACAGTCAGTTAGTGAGTGGTGAGACCATCGTCATAAACCCTGTGCCTGACATTCTAACAGGAATTTTTCCCCTGCAGGAAGGCAATGTTGGAGTGTGTTTTTTCCCTCTCTCTTTCTGTCCTGCAATGCCACCTTTGTATGCTGGGTTCTGTAAACTTGTTGTAGAATGACACTCAACTGTACTTTTATTTACACCCAAATTAATAAATAACTTTGGGCTGTTTACTCATAGCTCACAATTTGGTTCACACAAACACTCTTTCAGACTAGAAACCATGGCAGAATGAGAGACTTTTGAGCTGTGTAGGCACCCATTTCAACTTATTTGAATAGATGTTTCTGTGGAGATGAGGGAAGACATTTTGGTTGCTCTTTTCATAGGTCCAAGATGCCCAGAACTGACTTATCTGCAAATTTCAAAGATTTGGTGGACACCTAAGCGGAGTGAAAAAAATCAGCTTGGGAATTTGCAAATGATAAGTTTGTATTTTATGTTTATCTGAAGCAGCTCAGTTAAACTCTCTTAGTCTCTGTTTTCCCAGCTCTAAAATAAAGACAGGGTTATATGTGAATGTTCTTCTAAAGCAATTCCTCCTGGAGTGAGCTGTGGTAGCCTTTGACACTAAGAGAGATATGAACTTCAATTCTAGAGGGCTTGAATGAGGAGGTCTTGGGAAAAAGCCTAACTCTTGACCCAGAATGTGGCCAAGTCCTTAGCTCCTTATGATCCTGGCACCAGGGTCACACCCAGGAAAGTGCTCTGCCCGCATTTCATAGAAGCTATTCGTGCAGTGGGATCAGGACTCAGCATGACAACAGGGAGAGAAAGCATCATATTTCTGTATGTTGACAAACACTGAGTATTCAAAATATTCAGTTGTAAGAACTTCCTCAGTGACATCACTGAGAAAAACGGAGGCCACTGGATTAGCTGTCCAAAGATCAGCCATCATAGTGACTGACCCCCATGCCTGTGACTAAATTATTACAGCCCCTTCTTGGACAAAGGCAGAGGCAAGAAGCAACGAGAAGGATAATTTATAATCTACATAAGCATTCCTTGGGTTCTGAGTAATCCCTTAGAGCAGAAAAGCCTGGAGAAGAATAAATTTTTTATTGTAGGAATGTGATGAAATATTTCAATTTGAATATAATTGTCCCTTTTGTATTCCATGTTGGCCAAATTGAGCCAATGGCTACAATAACATCTTCCATTTATTAGGTTTGTCGTAAGAATTAGAGATAATATAGTCCATAGCTCAGCATAGTTACAGTTCTAGCCTAGCATAGTGAGGTAATACAGTTCATAGCCTCATACCCACTAGGCAGTCAATAAATGGTGGCAATCATTATTATTATTTTAAAAATTAAATTCATTTTATCTGATACTATGTTTATGACAGTGTCAGCATCACTAAGTTGTATGTCTACAAGGCCTAAATTTTATGCAATATTATTCTTTTAAAATACTTATTTTATTGATCTTTAGGAACATTTTTCTACTTTTTCTGCTCACATTATCAGTAGCTGTCTGTGATCCTTCCCTTCTTAATCTTCTGAACCCAACATATCACTTACTGCCTTGAATATTTTAAATATACAGTAGTCTTACCTCTTCAGCTATACTGTAAGCTCACAGAGCACTGAGAACCATATCTATGTTCAATGGTGATGTTCAAAATATTTACAGACCCCATTAACCACAGTGGGCTCTGGGCACAAGCAATCTGTTTGGTGATATTGGCCCATGTCAGAGGAGTACTGGCCCACTTTATATTTCTTTGAATCCTTCATAGTGCCTTTTACATGAAAGAGGCTCAACAATATTTATTTGTAATTAAAGGTAGGAGGTTTTTATTGAAGTTGCATCAGGAGAGGCTGACTGGCTGCTAAATATGCCCCTAAGATTATGATGACCTTGAAAAACTTACTCTAATTAGGTTGCCATCTTTGTGGGTTCTAAAACTTAGGTTAGCTGAACTTACAAATTTGTGTATGAATTGGAATTCCAGTTAATTTTTCTAAAGTGAGAAATATGCATTGATGTTCACACTAGCCATAGTAGTGCATTCCTTGAATAAAAGCTGATTTATGTAGGTGGTCAAGTTATCATGCGAGGATACTGTGATTTGTATGATATCAAGGGAGAAATCCTTAACATTTATGGCTTATTGCTTTTCAACAAAGGTGCTAAAGCTATTCAGTGAAGGATGAGGTAGTCTTTTCATCTGGGAAAATTGAGTATCTACACACAAAAAGTGAGCCTTCTCCTTATGTCATACCACACATACACAATATTGGCATGAAATAGATAATAGTTGCAACTACAAAACTTGTAGGAGAAAACACAGGAGACACAAGGTCTTCGTGACTTTGGGTTAGGCAACAATTTCCTAGATCAATAAAATAAATAATTGATTTAAATTTGACTTAATAAAAATTTTCAACAATCTTTTTCATTTTAAGAGAAAGAAAATGTAAAGACCAGTAATAGACTGGGAGAAAAATATTTGCAACATACACAACTGATAAAGGACTTGTAATTAAAATATAAAGAATATTTATCACTTAATAAGAAGGCAAGCAACTTAATGGGCAACATATTTTAATAGATATTTCACAAAAAGATCTATAAATTTCCAGTAAGCACATGAAACTTAATATCATTAGTTATTGGAGAAATGCAAATTAAAACCACAATGAGATAACCTCTTCATACCCACTAGAATGGTGATAATCCAAAAGATTTATACTGTAGCACTAAGTGTTGGGGAGGATTTGGAGAAACTGAAATCCTTATACATTGCTAGTGAGTATGGCCTAGTCATGTATATATACTTATATCTGGTAAAGAAATTCCACTCCTAGGTGTCTACCCAAGAGAAATTGAAACTCGTGTCCACACAAAAACTTGTTAGTTAATGACAGGTTATTTATACAATCTGAATGTCCCCAAACTGGTGAATAGATAACATGTATATCTGTACAACAAAATGCTATTCAGCTATTTAAAAAGTGATCTACTAGTACCTAACAACATGACTGATGTTCAAAAATAGTATGCTAAATGAAAGAAGCTCACTACAAAAGACTATATGTTGTATGATTTCATTTACATGAATTTCCAGAAAAGCTAAATCTATAAGAGACAGAAGGCAAATTTATTATTGTCTGGGGCTGAGAGTACGAGTGGAAATCGATTACAGATGGGCATAAAAAACAAAACTTTTCAGGTGACGGAAATGTTCTAAAACTGGGTTGTAGTCATGATGACACAACTGTGCACATTTACTAAATATAATTCAACTGTACACTTATAAGGAGTAGCTCTTATAACTCAAGTTGTGAAGGGTTCAAGGGCAGGAGACTGGGCTGCTGGGTAAAACCTCTGAGACAGCATCTCTGAGGCCTGGCTGTGCTGCACCTGCAACAGACGTTTTTGCTTCCCAGAGAAATGCCTGACTACACTCATCTTGAATGGTGAAGAAAGGAATTAGAAGCATACTCTGTGATTATATTCATTTAAAATTCTTCATTGACCAAACCCCATTTGTATGAACATATTCTGTTTCATATTATGTTGGTATAATCAATATTGTTCTGGTCTGAGAAACATTTTGTCTGAGATGATTTGGCATATTTCTGCTCTGCTTCATTTTTGGCCACTTTATGGTTTAACAATAAAAGGGTACTTTTAATTCTAGCAGTTGGTAGCTTAAATGATATTTGGAAAGGCTAAGTTATTTCTAAGTTCCCTTACCTCCAAGTTACTGGAGAAAGTTTAAGTGTGCTTACATGTACAACTACACACACAGATACACACGTATAACCACTTCATTAATAACCTACAAAGCTCTTTTTTTCATAGACAAATATTATCTGGCTTTCTCACAGACTTACAAATAAATCCTTACTATATTTGAGTTTCAGAGACGTGGAAAATAATATTTAAAATGGGGAATATATGCCACAGTAATCTTTATGGGCATACATAAATTTCTCCAAGCAGAGGTAAAACACTGAGTTGTGTTTTTTATTCATTCTTTGAAACTAGAAAGGGTGGAAAAGAGATGGAAATTAGGAATATGTATGTAAATTAGGACATTCACTTCCCCAAAATGTAAATGAACTATTTTGGAAGAAAAGATTAAAAAAATAAGAGTTTGTAAGTGTTGGTTGGTTGTTTATAAATTTGTTTTCCCAATCAACAAGATGATTAAAGCCAACATTCTGGTGGATGGAACATTACTTTCCAACAGATAGATTCAGAATGTGATTGCAATAGCCTTTTCAAAACTGGCTTCTTTTACCAAAAAAAAAAAAAAAAAAAAAAAAAGACAGTGGAGAGAGTGAGTGGACTCTTTTCTGAGGCTCCTTTATCATTCTACTACTACTACAGTGGGAATCATGCATCCATACGTCCAGGGCTGGTTCGAGAAAAGTGACACTGACAAACAGGTCAGGTTAAGACACATCATAAATCCGACACGATGCATCCCAGTGCAAAAGGCCAAAGCAGTGGCAAGCCCGGGAAACCATGATATCATTCTAAGGGTGATGCATGTGGAGGATGTGCAAAGAGGTTGCCGATTGCTGCTGCCCCGGCGAAACTTCTTTCTCACATTAATGATGAGGCTCAAGTCAACGTTGCTCTTTGCAGCTTCTCTTTTGCTTGTGTGTGTGAGCCAGGAGCACATGGCATCCTGAGAAGCTGTTGACTCACTCAGTTCAGGGGTTCTTCATTTTGCAGTTCTTACCAGTTAACTTTGTAAGTGGGCTCCCATAAGACTATTGGTATTGCTCCCCAAATGTTTCCTTTTTGTGCTGTTGAAATGTTTATTACTTGGTAAAGCGTTCACAGCAGTGGTCTCCAAAGAGGGGTGGGGGCATGTAGCCGGAGGAGTAAGCCAGATGATCCATTAGGGTGTGGGGACACAACATACTAGAGCCTTCTATCTCAATTTTTAGCTCACCTACAAGATTACGTAAGCCTCATTAGTATTTGATATATAGATTGGAACTGGCATACTCACCTAGTCGCTGTGTGAGCTGGTCACAAACGGCTAATGAAGTACTCTGAGGGAAGACAGGAGTCCCACATTTTGGAGGGAATGATCTAGTATCATGGTTGCTTATTCATTATGCAGTACAAATAATAAACACTAACATGACGGCTATAGTTCTAGCAGTAGCTCTTTGGAACCACACCAGGAAGTAAGAATAATGGTTATATAACTCTATCTGTTGAGAAGATGGCCAATTAATTTTCTAAATATGAAGAAAATTTATTGAAACAAAATTTTACATTCACCTCTGTTATAAGAAACAATGTGTTGCAGCTTAATTAATGACAGCAACGCATACAGCACATATACATATTGAGGTAATTTCTTTTCCTGATTAGATACTTAGTCAAGCCATTTGGAGTCCACTTAGGAAGAAATATTACTCAGAATTCGTGTACCTGATTATGGATATTTCTGGCTGAGAAAACATGTATTCGGGATAATAGCAAGGAAACTGGCAACTATCAAATATCAGAAGTAGGTGGATTCTGTGGTTTAATTGTATTATTAAGACTCTGAATGTGTTAACCATGATCCTGCATTGGTCTCTAAGTGTCTGGGCATGGCTGTCAAAACCTGATCTGCTCTTCCTGTGTTCCACATCACTGAGAGGAGTGATGCTCTGCTACTCCGTGTGTGAGTTCACGCAGTGGACAAGGATAAGTAACACAAAGCTACAAGCAGAGTAAAAAAAATCTCATTAAGTTCTCATGAAGTAAAAGACTAGCCAGGAAAGCCTAAAATATTACAATGACTTATTTATGATTACAAATTCTTACATGTTGGGGAAAAAAGACATCTAGATTAACTGAGATATTTCTACTAGTGATCGTCAACCAAAAGACTCCAACTTAATTTACATCACTTTTAATTACTTTCATTTAAGTGCATATTTAGGAAATGCCTAAGTGAGGAGTGCTAGAAGTAATTGATGCTACTTGAGAATTTTCTGTGCCTGGTGCTGGGCTAAACTTGTTAAATATGTTATTTTGATTAATTCTTACAACTTTTAAAGTAGATGTTATAATTATAATTACAAAGATAAGAAAATGAGGTATAAAGAGGTCAAATAACTGGCCCAATTCTAAACAAGAGTTTCTGGAACAACCCCAGCTCTGTCTACACAAAGCTAGTTAGTCTCCTCGATGGGTGCAAACTATAGGGAGAGTGGAGCAATGAGAAAAAGAGGAAAGAAGAACCTTGGAAGGTAGAGAAGAGGAGAGGAGCAGCCTCTCCTTTCAAGCTATTTTCTTATGAAAACTGCCTGGTACCTCACCCTTAGATATCTCTAGCTATGTGGTTTATATATTATTTTTTTAAACTTTCACTAAGCTCTAGATGCAGTCTGACACCATGGAGGGAAAATAGAAGTCTTCTATAGCGGTAGCTCGGTTAGTGTTTCAGGACTATGCCAGTCTTGCAGTTCTCCCCACTCTGATCTTAACTTCATGGCCTCCCAGGATTGGGCCTTCTGCTAGTCCCTATGGTTGCTCCTCCTCAGAAGCTGTCAGAGACTAAAGTCTTTGATATCTATTGGCAGATGTTTCTCAGGCTCTCCATAGCTCTCTTGGGTTTTTGTTTATGGACGATACAAGACGAAGGTCCAAGAGGCTCTCAGCACTCTCCTAAACCCATTACCTACCCTGTTTTGTGACTAAATTCTCCACATCTCTGCTCTTCTTAAACAGAGGGTACTGGTGTTTTTTCTAACTTGGGCTTCCTGAGAAGTTGGCCCATCCCTGAACTGAAGGTCAGCTTGCTCTGCTGCCCTGCATAAAAGTCTTCTTTTTAGGCTGATTGAACTGCGTCATCTGAAATCTTCCTTCTTCCATTCCTTAATATGACTTCCTTCTCACACCTGAGCCTCATTTAAAATAGGGCAGGTCCCTTTCAAAATTGTGACATCTGTCTTGACTCCTCCCCTTTGTGTGCTCTACTTTTTGAGATTCAGGCTTTAAAAGCATCATTGTTATCATCATTACTGTCATCCCCATCATCATCCCCATCATCATCCCCATCATCATCCCCATCATCATCCCCATCATTTGTGTTCAATACATTTGTTTAGTTTAAATAAAACACAAATAAAAGTGCAGTCCTTGTTCTTCTATTCAGTCTCTCTGCTCCTTTTCTCTCTCACATTGAATATTACGAATTCTCATTGATATGATTATATTTTTCTACACATATGTGTTCATATATAATGAATAATGACCCATATTTATTGAGCACTTCATATACACCTGGCACCTGACAGGCTCTAAGTTGTTCACACGTATTCCTTCCTTGACTTTGAAAACAGCCCTATGAAATATGTACTACTATTATTTCCATTTTAAAATTGAGACACCAGAGCTTAAATATCTTATACAAGGTCACACACCTAAGAAGTGGTAAAGCTGGAATTCAAATGTAGGCATCTGACTCCAGAACCAGTGGACTTCATATAATCTAATGCTTTTAACTACTCTAAACTTACACCACCTTTTGTAATATTGCTTAAATTAATGTTTTAAATTCTTAAAAGTCTATTTAAAATTTTTCTCCACTTGTTTTCCCTCTGAACAATGTACTTTTTAGATACATATTAAACTAATCATTATATTTTTCTGATATGTAATATTCTATCAAAAATATCCACCATGATTTTCTGTATTCTCCTTGAGGGGCATCTAGAGTGGCTGATTTTTTGTTACTACAAGCCAAACTGCCATGAATATTCTTGTAAATGTCCCCTTATAAACTGTTCCTTTCCCCTGCAATTTCAATCTGGCCATTTAACCAATGCCTTTGTCAGTCGTAGGTGAAGCATGAAGTGGCTTATTTAAATCCTACTAATATCTGATCGATTAATAATACTTTAATCCTTTGCTGGACTTTGCAGCATTTTTAAGAGACTCACTTGATAGCTGAAATAATTTAACCTATAATGGTCGATAAAATGCTAGGAAGAATTTCTGAAAATACAAAGAGAGTGGATTCAAAGATTACATACAGGGAGATGGTCCCAGTGCCTTTAGGACTCCTGTTACCCATCCAGTAAGGTTAACTTTTTCTGAAAACGTGGATCTCCATGGAAGCCTTTGTTTTAGTACCAATATTCTGAAGCGATTCAGAAGCTTGAACTACTTGAACTATTTTCAGTGGGTTTTTTCTACCTTGTAAATTATAAATACATAGAGTATCTATTAATTTCAAATGCTCTAGGGTATGATGGCCATGTGCTTTCAATATATAGGCAGACATGTTTTAAATCTTGAAAACTATGGGGTGAACACCAAACAGGATTTCCTCTGCTGTCCAAGCAGCCTTGATCTTCAGTATTTTAAGTTTCTTGCCACCACTGTACCTTCAGTGCACACACTGCTTGCCCTTTGATGGGAGATCGTCCAAGTGGGAACATCAGAGAGCTACCTACCAGAAGCCTGAGAATAATTTGAGTTGTGACAAGTACAGTCTTTTATTCTTGGAGAAAGTTCACTAGAATAACATATTTTTTTTCTGGATGAACTCATTGTGAATGCACTCAGTTGCCCATTTGTTATTTTTATATTTTATATGCATGTGATCATTCATATACATCTTGGTGCATGGCACAGATGTCTTGGAAAAGAAGACCCACTGGCCCCAAACAAGAAGAAAGCGGATTTTTCCATTAACAGCACAGCAATAAAGAGGCACATTGGGCATGGAATTAGAACACCTAGTTCTAATTCTAACACTCATTTGGTGAAACTGGATAAGTTATTGTAAATGGGAATCCTAGCATTACTGATCTCATCATGTTGTAAGATGATTATGATCATACCTTCTAAATTAGTATGATTTAACCCAATGAAATTTAAAAAAAATCTAACCTTTTTCTAAAACACTGAGTGACATACCTGGTGCATACCTAGAAAAAATCCTTTACAAATTTAAAATGTAAAATGGAGATCCAGGTATCCCATTCATAGAGTCGCTGTGGGAAGAAAAATGGCTTGATATGTGTACAGTATTATATGTCAAGGATTAAGGATGATCACTTAGAAAATGCTGAGCCACTGAACTTATGGAGTATCAATTTTTGAGGCTTAAACATAGAAAAACTGGCCAGAGACATGGGACAAAGTTTAAAGAGAAAATCCCAGGGTGAAGCCTGCATGTCTACGTTTTGTATGGCAAGGATATATAAGTGGGATCTACTCACTGAAGTGAGTAGGTGACTGAGTCTTAAGATTTTTTTTCAATCCCTGCCCTTCCAGATGTTACCCATTGGGCACAGGAAGCCTAGGAGTAAGGGGATATGAGGCAGATCACCTGGGATGGGCAGGAGGTGAGGAGGAAGAGGCTGAGCCTCAGTCCAATTTTCCACACCAGGGAGTTGTACATGGAGAAACCCATGGAGGTCCTATGTGAGGACCCATAAAGGTCTTCTGTGTGGAAATCAGTATTTGGTGAAAAGAGGAAAATGAAGGCCAGCAGACAGTGGCCCTTTGACAAAGAAGAGAGGCTGATTTACCATAAGCAGTCACTTATGGAATGTCTTCCTTCTGCAACTCGTCCCTGTTCCAATTTCAGGACAGGAATGATGGCAAAGCATTAAGGGATGGCACATGAGAGAAGCCCCCAGCCCCTCCCTCCCTCCTGCTCCACCCACAGAGTCGCTTGTCTAGTCTATCTCAGATCGTATTAGAAAAGATCTGTCAATTGAATATGAGATTGAAATTGTTCAATGGAGACCAACAAAATCAGTCTGAAAACGTATGGAATTGGGCAGAAATACCACCAGAGAGCCTGAAACCCAATGGAATGGAGGCTTGACAAGGAATTTGTTATTTAAAAAAGTACAACTTTTTCATGATTATACTACAAGTTGATACACCTTGATGCAGTTAAACTAGTTATTAATAATTCATTATAAGTGTTTGTCCTTATATCTATTATAAATATTTCTGTCTTCTTCTGAGCTTTGTACTCAGTCTTGACAGAGATGAGACTTGGCCTTCCTTCTGTATGGCTAATCTTAAATTGTTCATGCATTTGTTCATTGATTCAGTCTACGTTTATTGAACATTTAGTGTGCCAGATACTGAACTACTGGATCAGATTCTTAGGATAATTAAGCAGGCCAAATACTCATTTCACATGGAATAAAGCCTTTTTTTAAAGCTCTCAAGGCACTGGCAGGTACTGCACAAAGTAAAATGGGGACTTTACAACCAAATAGCGTTCTGAGCTGCCTGGTAGAAATAATGGTGACTGCGCATTCTGGGTTTTCCAGAACAATTTTGGTTTCTTTTAATTTCATTGTTTGTCGATAAAGTAAATTTATTCAATATGTAGCTCAATGCAATTTATGTTTTATGGCTTGGTAACACTTTTCACTTAAATTAATAAATGATAAAACATCCTTTGTTAGATCACATGCCCCAAGAGCATTTGAAAAATGTAGACACAATGCTTTTCAGATTTAAAAAAAAAATCAAAGCTACATCTAGATTATGGTGACAAAAATATGAAAGTTATTTCCTTTAGGTCTAGAATATGATGACAAAAATATGAAAGTTATTGTTTCCTGGAAACCCAGCTTTCCTGGCAGTTAGATCTCTCGGCATCAGACATTGTTTTTCAGGGTGTAACAAGCTGCAGCTAAAACAACAGTTTGCCTTATGCCCATTTGACCCCGCCGTGATGTCTTGTTCATCGATTTCCTGTGCTTTCGAAGGCAGTGAACTGATGCACTCCGAGTCCTCACTCAGATCGTACTTGCTGCAAACGAAAGTGAAAGGGAGCGACGGGAGGGGGGGAAACGGAGACAGACAGACTTAGGCAAGGATAGAGGAGAGAGCGCCATGGTGTAGTAATTTGTAACCACCTCAGTTCTCGTCTCAAAATAATTTTTTTGCACAAGCCATTAAAGAAGCATGATGAGGATCAACATCAGCTGTTGTTTTTGGATCCCTTTTAGTTTTATGATGGGATAATTTAATTAAAATACATTTTATTACTCTCTACTGCTGTAATTTCCTCAAGAGGGGAGGTATGACATCCTGTGGAATCCCTAGTAGCTTTTCAATCATCAATCCATATCTTCTGAATTAGTTCCGATTTGCCAAAGGAACCCTTTTCTTACTTAGCATTCTTGTCACTGAAAATAAGTGGTCTGATTACCTGATGTAGTACACTGTTATGGGAAATTTTTCTTTAACTTTTTTATCTTCTCAATCTTGATACCTTTAGAAAACAGCTATCTAGCAGTAAGAAATTTCTTTTAAATACATGCTTTCCACTTTCCTAAGTGTGGTAGACAGAATAATGGTCCCTTAAAGATGTCGACATTTTGATCCTGAGAATATGAACCTCTGAATATGTTACTTACCTCTTTGCAGAACCTGAGAATATAGCAAAACCTTATATAGCAAAAGGGACTTTGCATATGTGATTAATTTAAGGAGCTTGTGATGTGAGATTAACTTACATCACAGGTGGTAAACACGAGGCCCTCAGCCAAATGAGGCTTGCGGCCAAATCTGGCCCTATACCTTGTTTTATCTGGCCCAGCACCTTGTTCTACCAGGCGGCAGCACCGAGCTCTTATTTAACTGTTAAGGAGTAGTTACATTTATACAGTCCTAAAATTATATTTGGCCCTTTGAAGGCAACCATGAGGCTGAGATGGCCCCTGGTGGGCCCCCCTGACTTAGATAATCAGAATTATACAGGTGGGTCCACTATACTCACAGGGCCTTAAAAATGAAAGAGTGAGGCAGCAGTGAGGTCAGAAAAAAAGAAGTGATGAGGAAACCAGTTGGAGAGATGCCATGCTGCTGGCTTTGAAGACAAATACCTCTAGAAGGTGAAAAAAATCAAAAACAAACTATCCCCTCCAGAGATTTCAGAAGGAATGCAGCCTTGTTGACATCTTGATTTTAGCCCAGTGAAACGTGCGTTGAACTTTGAACTTATACCACACTGTAAGATAATGAGTATATAATTGTAAAACAATAACTTTGTAACTTAATCCACTAAGTTACAGCAGCAATAGGAGGCTAATACACAAATACCATTTTTGTGTAAAGCTTGAATCCCTAATGTATTTATTAGCTTTTAGTTGTATTATTTAATAAAAGTCTTCCTTAACCTCACTAGCTTTTAAGTGAGATATTTTGTATAATCTAAGATGCAGTATTGCCAGCAAGTTTCTCATGTCTCCGCACTTTACTTTTAATTGATGCTCTTTTTTAGAATGTGGCCACCAGTTTTCAGTGGCAACATTCTTATACACAGACAGGTCCATTACCGCTCATCCTCAGGTCTAATTGTAATCAGATTCATTGTAGGCAGAATACCCACGCCAGACAGGGCTTTATGAATTCTGTAACAGTTGATGAAGTAGGAAGGAACACTCTTTTTCCTAGTATATTTGGAAAGTTTCTCTTACTTTGAATTATAAGAGTGAAATCTGCCAAGATAACTTTTATGTTGTACTGTCCTGGTGAATATTCTACGGCCATTAATGATATCTACCAAGGAAGACGCTTCTCTGCAGCAAATACTAGTGCCTGAGACAATGAGAATCTCGGTATAATTTGGTTCGCAACTTCACTAACTGGGAGATGCAGAGCAATGTGAACCTGAGATTCAGTTCCCAGGTTCTTCAAGCACTTTGTTTTACCCGTCACACATTTTTCTTTATTACTCTAACACATTGAAGTTTAAACACCTCTCACTTAGGTTTCTTGGACACTCACACCAGATATATGGAAAAGTAAGAAAAGAAGAATGTGTGGCTGCTTTTTTCCTTTTAGTTTTAGTAGAGGATTTGTAAAGGCTTTGGATTAAGGCAGTGTCTCTGGTACACGTTCAGTTGTGATGAACAGAGACAACAGCACTCCAGGGAGGTCTTTGTGCAGATCTGGCACATGTCAGGCGGGATTTTTTTAGGTTCCTTTGTTAGTGGGATTTCCACTGTGATTTTAACTGTAAAACTGTGGCAGCAGATTGAATTGTAATGGCGATATACACATAGCTTTCAATTTGTTAAAGAGTTGACTAGTATGATGGTGTATGCGAGTGTGTATATGTGTGTGCATGTGAGAGAGAGACCTTAATGAAACATAAAATGGTCCTTCCAAAGGAACCTGACAGTAATTCAAGGACACACTTTCTAATTTGAAACCAGGGCACTCCGAATAAGAAGCGAAATAACGCAATCATTGAAAACCTGAGTTGCAAGCGTCCTGCCCTGCTGCTTTCCACCTCCCTTCATTTCTCACCCCACTCCCCCCCACGCTGTTCTTCACTCTCCTCAGGAGGAGCAGCTTGACTTTGCAGAGAACTTAGAAGCCTTCACAAGATACCTTTGTTACCTCCTTAACAATGACAAAGTTCCTTCCTAATAGCAGACACTCATCAATTCGTATCTATCCCGTCTTTCTGATTTTTCATTATGATGGAAATATCCCTACTATCTAAAACTTTGAATTGACTTCCTGTGATTTGCTCCAGAACATTATGTGATTGCTTGTTTCTTCTCACTCTTGTATAGTAAACCTTTCCCTCTTAATTGGATACTTTCTGTCAACTTTCAAGCATGCTTCTCTCTCATATTTTAAGAATGACAACAAAGACCTCTTTACCCTTCAGATACTGCATTCTCTTTTCTTCCCCTTTAAAGCAGAATTTCTTCCAATTGCTTCTGAGTTCACATCTATTTGGCTTTTGATCCCCTGACTCCACCAAAATTGCTCTCATTTATGTCATTGATATTGTCCATTTCACTAAATCGAATGGACACTTTTACTTCCCTTTCTGACTTCTCAGCAGCATTGGACACATCCTCTTTCTCAAAACACTTTCTTGGCATTTCTCCTACCCATCTGTTTATTCTTTTTCTGTTTCTGTATTAGTCTCTACATTCTCCTTCTAGGCAATCTAAGTCTTGCCCATACATTCAATAACCATTTCTGGGCTGATGAATCCCAAATATCTTTTTCTAGTTCAGTCTATTCCTTTGTTTCACACCTTAATATCCATATACCTACTTGACACTTTCTCTTAAGTAGCTCGAAGTTACCCAAAGCAAATATGTTCAAGAATATACTCACAAGTACTCTGTTGTATCCTTCATCTTTTCCTAGCAAATGCCATCAGTCATGCTGTTAATGAATATTCCGACCTCCTCTCAGGTATGCAAGCTAGGAGGTCAGAATCATTTTTGAGAAATCTGTCTAACTCATTAATGCCAACCCCACTCAGCATTGTCTTTTTTACTTTTCTATACATCACTCAGATACACCTACGACTCATGATTTCTATCAATTTCAAACTAGTCTAAGCTACCATGGTAACTATTTTCCTTCCAATGACTTTCTTATAACATAGCTAGAGTGATCTTTACATAATGCAGATCGGAACACATAGCCTTTCAGATTAAAGCCTTTGATGGATAGAAACCGCATTATTTTACATGCTCTGTGGACATTTGTATTCCAGCTCCTGACTGTCTTCACTGTCAGTGTGCACCCCACTTACATCCCCTTTAAAAGGCTCCCGGCCCCTTGTCCTTCTTACACATGCCATGCTCCTCCAGCCACAAGGCTTTTGCACGTGCTTAGCCACTCTTTTCTCATCTCTTTCCCTGTTGAACTCCTACCTATCAAGATTCATCTCCTTACGGAAGGCTTTTCTGGTTCCTCTAACTAGACAAAATCACCCTCATGAAATTATATATTTCTCCTTCATATCACTTAGAACAGTTACAATTTGATATACATTTGTCTGTTTGATTAATAACCATAGCATCTTGCACCATAAGATGTACAGGAGTTACAATGCTAAATCACTGTATTCTTTGTGCTTAGTTGAAGTCAGTTAGCAAACATGCCTGGGAAACATATTTTTTGAACGTGAAAAGTACTTGTAAATTATTCTAATCTGTTTTACAGAGGAGGAGACAGAGTCTTAGAAGACTCATTAAGACTAAAACTCAAGTTTAATAACTCTAATATTGGGACAAATTTATGATAAAATATTGATATGTTTTAAAATGTGCTTTATGTTCTATTTATGCATTAATACAAACATAAATGGAGTTAGTATCAATTATTTTATAGTGGTGGCACTGGAAGAATTACAGGTAAAGTCTATATTCAACACCTCCTGTAAGTAGTTATGTTTTTTAGACAGTGACCCCAAAACAAACTTTCTTATCATAATTCCTGTAGATTTTGAAGTTTCTTTATGAAATCAAACTCTCTACCTTGGATTAAACTGGTGATATATACATGACACAGAAAGTAACTAGACACAAGGAATTCTAGCTAATTTGAATCGACCTGGTCAAAACTCCACATTGGATGATGGCCAATTCTTCCCATTGTTCTTCTCCTTGTGGCAGCTTGCCAGTCACTTGCTTACTTGTGTTCAGATTTACTGCGTATTCCAATTTCTATTCTGTTTGGAATACGGAATTGCTAACTAAGGAATTGCTAAGTATTAGGTAGGGTCAGCCCATGGGAAGAGAAGATGGAAGACAAGAGGGAGCGGGTTTCGGGTTATTTCTCCTTTCATGGAGGTGGTCTCTCTGGCAGCAGCTGCATCTCCTCCTTGACTCTAGCTCCTGGCAGATCACTCCTTATTCAGCGGTCCCAACTCCCACAGGCAGCTCCTCTTGTGGTTCTTGCCCCCATTACATAAAGCTTTGGGGCTTTAGTGAAATTACTTCTTTCTCCAACCCTATGGGGTGATAGTGGCTTTCCTGCTGTTGCTAATCGGTGGGTTGTTTCATGATCTCTTAAGTTTCTGAGCTGTACCACACATGTGCAACCAATTGCTTGTATTAAATTTCTTTTATTTGAAATACTTAAATAGATTTTTATGTTCCTGGTTGGACCTTGATTGATACATTTTTTTTTAATCCTAGGAAACAGATCCCGAAGAACAAATTCTGAGTTTATATTGCTTGCTTCTTTTAGCTCGAGCATGGTGTAAAACTTCTTTCAGGTGGAAAATGGGATACTATAATCATTCTGTCTCATCCAGCAGCATCACAATTACTTAAATTATAACCTGGTTTGTTTGGGGTGATGAAAGCCGGGCTCTGAGGAAACAAGGAGCTGTTGCACTTGACTACAAAATTGGGATGGCTGTTTCTGATTGTGCTGGACCACTTAAGGAAAGACAGTGACAAGCCTAGAGCCTTAAACTCTTAGCTAAGGCACACTGCTAGAAACCCAGAGAGCTGCTATGGCATCCTTAGACGTCTTCATGTCGGGAGGGAAATCACAGTTGAAGATCAGAACCTGAAAACACAGACCGATCGATTTATTATATTAGTATAAAAACATTAATTTTAAAGGATGGATTTCTGAGAATTTGGGTGCAGGAGATTTAAGCAGATGAAGCTGAATATATGAATCAAGAACTCGACATATCCCTGAGGTTCCATTACCAGCAGATGCAATTATGTGTGATGACAACCGTCTTCAGACTAAGAACCTATAATATCTTTTTATTAAAGTATAGTTGACATACAATATTTTATTGGTTTCAGGTGTACAACATTGTGGTTCAACATTTATATACCATATAAAGTGGTTACTATAAGTCTAGTAACCATGTGTCACTATATCTAGTTATTATTATAATATTACTGACTACATTCTCTATGCTGTCCATTACATTCTCATGACTTATTTATTTTATAACTGGAAGCTTGTATGTTCTAATCCCCTTGACTTTTTTTTTGTCCATCCTTCACCCTCCTCTCCTCTGGCAATAATCAGTTTATTTGCTGTGCCTAGGAGTCTGTTTTTGTTTTATGTTATTTGTTTTGTTAGGTTCTACATAGAAGGGAAGTCATACAGTATTTGTCTTTGGCGTATTTCACTTAGCATAATACTTCTAGGTCCATCTATCCATGTTTTTGCAAATGCCAACATTTCATTCTTTATATGGTAAGTAATATACATTATATTCCATTATAACAATGTTATATGTTATAATGGAATATAATATAAAACACATATTTTTATCCATTCATCCACGGACACTTAGATTGTGATAGTTCTATTTTTAGTTTTTCAGGAACCGTCATACTATTTTTCATAGTGGTTGTACCAATTTACAATCTCACCAACAGTGCACTAGGGTGTCCTTTTCTCCACATCTTTGCCAGTACTTGGTATTTGTTGTCTGTTTTGATAATAGCCATTTTGACAGGTGTGAGGTGGTATCTCATTGAGGTTTTGATTTTCATTTCAATGATTAGTTTTATTGAACATCTTTTCATATATCTGTTGGCCCTCTATATGTCTTCTTTGGGAAATGTCTGTTCAATTCCTCTGACTGTGTTTTAAATTAATTCAGTATATTTGTTTATTTATTTTTCATTAAATTTGTTGGGGTCACACTGGTTAACTGGGTTTTGTGCTATTGAATTGCATGAGTTTTTATTTTTTTAATGTTATTGTTAAATGTTATTGTTTATTTTTATCCTCATCTGAGGACACGCTTATTGATTTTAGAGAGAAGGGAAGGAAGAGAGAGTGAGGGAGAGAAGCACTGATGTGACAGAGAAATATCTATTGGTTGCTTCTTGAATGCCCCAACTGGGAACTGAACCCGCAACTTAGGCATCTGCCCTGACTGGGAATTGTATTTGTGAACTTTTGGTTTGTGGGATAATGCTCTGATCAACTGAGCCACTCTGACCAGTGAGTTTTTGATATATTTTGAATATTAACCCCTTATCAGATATATCATTTGCAAATATCTTCTCCCATTCAGTAGGGTACCATTTTATATTGCCAATGGTTTCCTTCACTGTGAAAAAGCTTTTTAGTTTGACACAGTTGTTTATTTTTGTTTTTGTTGCCCTTGCCTGAGGAGACACATCCAAAAACATATCTAAGAGCAATGCCAAAATGTTTACTGCCTACATTTCTTTTCTTTTCTTTTTCTTCTCTTCTCTTTTCTCTCCTCCCCCTCCCACCTCCTCCTCCCTCTTCTCCCTCTCCTCCTTCTCTTTCTCTTTCTCCTTCTCCTTCTTTTTCTCCTCCCCCCACCTCCTCCTTCTTTTGAATGCAGCAGTCCAGTTTCCTTAGCAGTATTTATTCTTCATCATATATTCTTGCTTAATTTGTTGCACATTAATTGACCAATAAGTATGGATTTATTTCTAGACTTTGAGGAACTTACCTTAAAAGTTGCTTTGAAAAGAGATATACATTTCCCTTAAGACTCATCAGAAATCTCTATTTCCTCCAAATTCATATTGGAGTCAGATGTGAGCATGCCTCAGGTGGAGAATTGCAGGTCTGATCCATTAATAAGTATAAACTGAAAGAATTATAAGTTTTGCTAATTTTATTAGCAGGCCCCTGGAAAACATGTGTGGGGATGGAATTTACATAATACTAAGGAGGGTAGGATATAATATAGGACTGATCAACATTTAGCAATGTAGGTGTATTTACCTGAGGATCCAGATTAAGTGTGCTAGCTCAAATAGTTGAAAATCATACTAAAATATTGCTTGATTGTTTTACTAAGATGTGGAATTACAAGTGGCCTGTAACTGAGAAGGATAAAATGCAGAACTTTCCTAGAATAAAGCTGAAGAAGAATTCAAAAGAATAAGGAAGTGAAAATGTTGGAATGATTTTTTATTCAGTGTACGCACTCTCCCCCTATTTCCTGTAAAAGAACCAAGAGGATGCTTCTTTTACTAAACCGTTACTAATTGCATTAATTCGAAGAGCTTCAGCTTCCTTAAATGTCTATGGTGATTTTCATTTGCGGGCTCTAGATGACAGTGAGAGATAATGCCTTTGAAATAAACTAATTTGGGCAGGAAGAAGACATCTTGGAATGTCAAGAATCAGGTGGCAATAGCATTTTATTGGTAGAAAAGAGGTGAACGCATTACTTTAAAGACCAAGAAGGACTGAGAGGCGACAAGATGTTTTCCCCTGGAGGGCTAGTAACTAATTGATCATAGTTTGTCTAGGAATTAAATAGAAAGACAGAAAGACAGGCTACAAAATAATTATTTGACCTACATAACCAGAAAATACCAGGTGTGAAAAAAAAATGTAACTAGCGAGGGGATAAACACTAACTAAACTTATTTTAGTAACCATTTTATAATATAAACCTAAGACTAATATAATGTTATGTGTTACTCATATCTCAATAAAGTAGAATAAAATAAAATCTATAATAAAAATAAAAATGTAAGAATAAAGTAAACCAGGAAATTTCCCTTCTTTCTGGGAAAAGAAAGTCAGGGCTTCACAAAAGTACGTTAGAACATTTTTGCTCTTACTTATGTAAGGTAAGTACAAGATAATAATACTTAAGGAAAATCCATCCTCACAGAAGGAGTTATCTTAGAAGTAGTATATGGAAGAAATCACTAGTGACAAATAGAATACTCAAAATTGAGAACAATGGAGAATTAATTCCCAAATGAGTTTTGATGTCAACGCAAAGCTCAGAGTATAATTGTACCTAAGATTTATAATAAACTAAATAAATAACAATAAAAAACTATCTTGAATAAGTGCAACAGGAAATTACAACCTCTCTTCGTCTGAGACCTGAGCCTTTTCATAGATCCAGGGCCTAAGGAGGAACCAGGTTACCTTGAAGTATTGGGGAGCACTGCCACAAATATACACTGTCAATCCTTGGTTATCCATGGAGAATTGGTTCTATTCTAGGATACCCCTTCCCTCTGCTGACAGATACCAAAATCTATAAATGCTCAAGTCCCTTATATAACATGCATAGCATTTGCATACAGCCCATGCAATCCTCCCACAAACTTTAAATAATCCCTAGATTACTTATAATATCTAATACAATGTAAATAGTTATATAAATAGTTGCTTTACTGCATTGTTTAGGGGTCAACTTTCTGGAATTTTTACTGTCTAAAATAATACCAAAAAATCAATGAAACCAAGAACTGGTTCTTTGAAAAGATAAACAAGATTGACAAACCTTTAACAAGATTCATCAAAAAAAAAAAAAAAGAGAGAGAGAGAGAGAGAGGACCCAAATAAGTAGAAGTAGAAATGAAAGAGAAGTAACAACTAACATAAAAAAATACAAGGGATTGTATGAAAATTCTATTAACAACTATATGTCAACAGATTGAACAATCTGGAAAAAATGAATAAATTCCTAGAAACATACAATCTTCCAAAACTGAAACAGGAAAAATCAGAGAATCTTAGTAGACTGATTACAAGTACTGAAATTGAAGCAGTAATTAAAAAACTCCCAACAAACAAAAGTCCTGGACGAGATGTCTTCACATGTGAATTTTACCAAACTTTCAAAGAACTATCCTTCTCAAGTTATTCTAAAAAAATTCAAGAGGAGAGAAAGCTCCCAACCTCATTTTATGAGGCCAGAATTATACTAATTCAGAAACCAGATAAAGATACTACAAAAAGAGAAAATTATAGGCCAATATTTTTGGTGAATATAGATGTTAAAATTCTCAACAAAATATTAGCAAATTGGATGTAGTGATCTTTAAAAAGATCATACACCATGATCAAGTGGGATTTATACTGGGGATGCAAGATTGGTACCATATTCACAAACCAATAAATGTGATACATTACACAAACAAAATGGAAAATAAAAATCACATAATCATATCAACAGATGCACAAAAGGCATTTTAGAAAATCCAGCACCCATTTATGATAAGACTCAGCACAGTGGGACTAGGGCAAACACACCTCAACATAATAAAGGCTGTATATGGCAAGCTGACAGGTAATATCATAGCCAGTGGGTACAAATTAAAAGTGTTTCCCTTGAGATCAGTAACACACCCGGGTGTCCACTTTACCACTCTTATTCAACATAGTACTGGAATCAGACCAGAAGAAGAAAGAAAAGCATCCAATTTGGAAATGAAGAAGTAAAACTGTTATTATTTGCAGCTGACATGGTACTGTTACAATTACAGACTATACAACTGTTCATATTTGTTATGAGTATATTATTCTGTTTTTTAAAAAGGTATTCTCCCCACTATTTTGTTCCAAAGATGTTGGTAATGATTACTTCTATAAATGAGTCCATAGGTCACTGGACTAGTGCAGGCACAAAGTGAAGGACTTCTACTACACGGAGATACTTTAATTCAATGTGAACCTGGTGATTGACGGGCCTTTACATCTCCTCATTTGAGAAGGGCATGAAGATGTGTTCATTTTTGGCAGAACAGTCATTCTTTTGATTCTGTAAATAGTAGTCTTTGAAACAGGAGGATGCGGTTGCTGTGGTCTGAGAGTTCACTGTGAGTAGAAGAATGCAATGAGTGCTGGGTAGCAAAAGAGGGGTGGGCTGTGTAGGTCGTAGGCTGCCTCCTCTTGTATTTACTCTACTTCTCCTGCACTTCTTTGTGTCACAAGAAAAGTCATTTTCCGTATTTCCTTGACTACTAGCCTTTGAGTTGTTCGACCAAGGGGAAGTAGTAGGAGAGAAGTGGAGTAAAAGGAAGAAATCAGTATTTTTTTTCTTTTTCACTCTGGTGGCATCTTGAATCAGGGGCACCTCCTCTGTGGTTCCAGCTCCTGCCAGGGAGCCCATCTCTGTCTTCTAGACCTGTGAGAGGGAGCTCCTGCCAGGGTGTTAGTTCCAACCAAACATCCTCCGCTTCTGGGTTTCTGCACACAGTAATCTTCTGCTGTTGCTCATTTCTAGGTTGCTTCACTGTCTCAATTTGGCTTTTTAACTTTGTCATCACTTACATAAACCATGCCATGTATTAAAGTCTCTTAGAAAAAAGAATTCTTTTTGTTTGAAATACCTGGGCCTGATTGATACAAGAAGTGAAAATGCTGGAAAAACAAAGAGCACGTTTGTTACTTCAATTTCGGCTCAGGCTGTCATCTCAAGTGGTACTGAGTAAACTTGTTAGTTCTCTTTGATGTGACATAAAGTGGAAGTTCCTTCATTGTCACACAGGGACCTCCCTCATACAGCTTCTGCCTATCTCTTCAACTTGTCTTCTGACACCCCCTGCCTCACCCCACGATTCAGCCACTCAGCATCACTTGCCCTTCAAGGAGTGGATGAGCTGTTTTTCCCCGCCTCCATGGCTCTCTGGAAGGCCACTGTCTCTGCATCCTGACTCACTTTCTCAAGACTCAATTCAAGTACCTTGTATAGTGTTGGAACAGGAGGGTCTGGCTAGATTGCCGGTGGGGGAGACACCCCAAGGCCCCCTAAGGCAGCATGAAATGCTGTCTTTCCTCCAGTAGGAGAAGGGAGAAGTGGCGCAATAGAGCCTGCCTTCCCTGGGAGAAGGGGAGGGCCGTAGGAGGAAGCTGGCTGAAGCAACAGTAAACAAGTTAATGCAGCACGTGAACCAGTCCAGCGCGCCAGCATGCGTTGCCCTGGCAACTGAGAAGCACGGTGTGACAGCAGAAGGGAGCCCACAGAAACTGTGCCCCTGCGCGTAGCTAGGAAAACCTCCTACCCACTTCCGGATCATGGTGGCAGGAGGAAGGGCAAAATCGCTTTGTGGAATGACATGTATGATGGACGTTAGCCTAGATTGGCTGGCAAGCTGGACACTCCCACAGCATGCAGGATTTGGGGGCAGAAGACTTAGATGGAGGACATGAAGTCTTGGCCGTTTCGGCATTCTCCTCCTTTGCCTGGTTTTGGGGTGCTGGAACATTTGTGGGACCCAGCGGATGTCAGGTGCCACTCACGGAAGGCTCTTGAGTTGCCCTTGCACCCCAAGCCAAAAACAGGCCTGTGGGGAATACCCACCTCACCAGCAGTGAGTCTACGTGGTGCTGTGGCATCATGCTGCAGGTGACCTGTACCGCACCCCTTCTCAGTGTACAGATGTGGGGGCTGGGAATGTTTGCCAGCCCTACAGGCACAGGCAGCCTTGGACACTAGAGTCCTGTGGATGGAGCCCTTTGTATGACCAGCTGCAGAGATCTGGCAGTGTGTCCTGGCCCTGGGAGAGGGAGGAAGCTGAGGCGAAGCAGTAGAGACACGCCTGGAGCAGGAGAGATGGAGACCCAATCGTGTAACAGCCTTGAGCCTTAGGAGGACAAATAAGAATGGAGCAATGCATATGGACACTGATTCTGGTCCTGGGGGTGGCTGGCTTCTTTCTGTGTTTTGCAGAAGAGAATGGCTTGGAGTCAGAGAGTTTCCATTCCCCCAAATTGGGCAACCTTGTAATATAAACCTTTTTTCCCCACCAATTATTGTGTTATGGTGAATGGTGACAGGTGGCTGAAACNAGGAGAGATGGAGACCCAATCGTGTAACAGCCTTGAGCCTTAGGAGGACAAATAAGAATGGAGCAATGCATATGGACACTGATTCTGGTCCTGGGGGTGGCTGGCTTCTTTCTGTGTTTTGCAGAAGAGAATGGCTTGGAGTCAGAGAGTTTCCATTCCCCCAAATTGGGCAACCTTGTAATATAAACCTTTTTTCTCCACTAATTATTGTGTTATGCTTGTGAATGGTGACAGGTGGCTGAATCCCACTTTGTTCAGTAACAGTGTGACATCTTTCCTGACACCTAGACAGAATGGCTCACTCATCTCTTTGTGACCCTACTGTATTCTACATATTTACATACACATTTACTCATGCAAGATACCATAAGCTCCTTGAGGATAAGACATTAGTCATCTCCATATCCTAGCACATGGTAGAGCTCTTTATTTAATGAGTGAATCATCGAAAAATGGTAATGAGTGGTGTTTGCATTTGTACCACGTATTTCTTAAAGATCAACCCATTATTTTCCAGGTAGTGGGGTAAATAATTTTTACTTATCAAAAGTTATTGAGGACTAAAAATATTAAAGAGTAGCCGATGGCCAGAGCCTGCCTTCTGTATAAAGAAGCAGAGCCAATTTGGACAACATTTGCACATCACCTGGGCTCTCTAACTAGATAAAGTAACAGTCTGCCAGAAGTTTGCTTGTTTCATAGTGCCTTCTTTTCCAGCCCATAGGATGTTGGCCATAATCTCAATTCAAAAAATGGTGATCAGGCTGAAGGAGGGCAGGCTGTGGAACGGAATAAACAGCAGCCCTCTAACATGCTGGGATAAGGCATATCTTGTATCTTTGGCACTCCCATTAACAGCCATTGTAGATTTTTGAGCAGGCTTTTGTTTTCTGTTTAGTGGAATATTGCAGTTGCCTTCAGGGGACTGAAGCTACTGCTCTGGCAACACAGTTCAATCACGCTGGCCCCTTCACTGACAGTGACGTAACCGCGGTGGTGCTCTCCAGGAATCTTTCCTTCTTTCTCCAGATCTAGTGCAGCAGGAGTGTTTCTCTTGGTTAAGAGGTAAAAATGGTTTGTAGAAACCTGTAAAGGCCAGGGGGCCCAGTTTTCTACCGCTTTAGTGACGATTTATACTTTATGATCCTGAAATGCTGCACTCTGAGAAGGTTTGCAGTTTTGTGGTTCTGTTGGTTTCAGACCAAGAAGCAGGGTTGGAGGTCACAAGTACTTGCCCTCCCTCCCCCTCCCCTCCCCTCCCCTCCCCCTCCCCTCCCCCTCCCCCTGTCCTCCTGCTCCAAATAAGACCCAGGTGAAAAATGCTGCATGGGAGGCCTGCTTCAGAAGCCGCCTGTCAGACTTCTGATACTCATCAGCATTTCTGAGATACAATTGAAAAGTGTGTTTTGGCTTAGCCATGGGGAGGATGTGTGATGTCCTCATAATGTTTCTACTGTGCGGAAATACCCAGTCTTGTGCCTGGGGCCAAGAGCATTAAAAAGAAGAGCCCTCCTGTCACCTGCTTCAAATTGTTTTTGCTCGTAGCATGTAAGAGAAGTGTCTGTGTTGAAGAGAGAGGAGACAGGGGAGGAGGGGCCGCCTTTTCATGCCAGCCAGCAGAGAGAGGCCAGGAATGTTTAATGTGTAGGAGACAAAACCTTTGCAACTAAAATCAAGGGGTAATGAAGTGAATTACTCTCACCAAGCAGCAATTGTCAAACACTGCTCTCCCTTCTAGTTACTATTTTTTTCATCCTGATTCAATATTCTATTTTAGAAATCGGTAATCCCTCTCTCAAGATAATTGTAGGCGCCTGGAGTATATGTGTTCCCCAAACTGTATTCTTTGACGTAGGTATTTCAGGCAATACAATGTTCAGCTATAAATAAGTAAAAAAGCAAAGACTTATTATCCTTCTGTACTTATTTTATATAGTACTGTGACATTATCACAACTTGAGAGCTTTAAAACAACACAGATTTATTTTCTTACAGTTCCGGAGGTCAGAAGTTTAAGATACTAGTCACTGGACTCAAATCAAGATGTTGGCAGGGCTGTGTTCCTTCTAGGAGATTGAGGGTAGTATCCATCCCCTTGTCTTCTCCAGCTTCTAGAGTCTGCCCACAACCTTGGACTGTGGCCTTGAACCAGTCTGACCTCTGACCTCTGCCTTCTCCATCATATCATCACATCTCTGATCCCGACATTCCTGTCTCTTTTTTTATGAGGACCTTGTGATTACATTAGACCCACTGGGATAATCCAGGATAAATAATCTCCCATCTCCAGATGCTCAGTTTAATCACATTTCAAAAGTCCTTGTTGCCTTGTAAGGTAAGGTTTTGGGATCAGGACATGGGTGTTTTAGGGGTTGTTATTCTGCCTACTGTACTCATTTACCAAACTCAAAATGCTTGATAGTTCATTAAAGGTTCGGCAAAGCCTTTGAAGGAATTATATTTTATTTTCCTTAATGCAGAGAGTCCCAAACTTACTTCCCTTTTCTCTTTAGTTCTAAGAACACATAGTCTTATATGGAACACATCTTAAGAATTGGAAGAACAAAATAATTCCAACTTGAATAATTTAATGTGTGTGATTGTATTGCCACATTTCTACCCATTCTTAAGTCAATGGGGCAGGAAAGGGATAAAAATTTGGCTCTGGTACTGTTTTCACATGAGATTGAACAAATCATATAGAATCCCAGAGCCTCAGTTTCTTCATCTGTGAGATGGAGGTAAGGATGAGATGCTTTGCGGGGTTATTATAAGGATTTTTTGGCAATGATATGTGATAAATTTCCATGGAAATGATAGAAAGTTAAATAACACAAATTTTTAATATTCTATAATAAATAAACTATTATATAATTAAGTTGCAACAACATTTTTATAATAATTCCACCCATCTACCTGGTTTAGTTATTGGTTAGTACTAGTAACGTAGTTGACTGTTATAATATTTTTTGAGATATTCTAGAAGTCTTGGATATTCTTGATTGTTGATTTTAATTATTATACTGCTTTAATCTAGAAACCAGGAATCTGTGGTATATAAAATATTTATATGCATTTAACCACCTGTTATCATAGTGACTAATTTGGGGATAATTTGAAAAGTGTTTTTCATCCCTGATTCCATTGTTATTGTGAACCACACTCACCTGCTAGGCTTTTTTCATTTTCATTGGTATCTACCCATAAACTAAAAATGAGTTTTAAATGAATTATAACCAAATTATTAAATTATCTAGTATTTAGGGTAAACGTCACTCATGCTTGTTTTTGCTTTGTGGGTATAGGAAAATTTTGATTGTTTTGTCTCTTCTCTTTCCAGACACATGGTAGGTTAGTGCTTCCCCATCCCCTGTGAATTCAGGCGGATCGATGCAACTCACTCTGGCCCCTAGATGTGAGTGGAGGAGACTTGCGTCACTTTCAGGTGGGAGCTTTAAGAGCCTGTGTGCAGTTCAGCGACTTCCTATTGATGACCTTAGAGCCCATGGTGGTACATACACCCTCTCGGCCTGCATCCCCAAAGAATTAGAAAGAAGTCCTATTTGTTGACTCATTTTGGACTTGGATATGTGGGAGAGAAACAGTTTTGTTGGTTATACCCACCAAGATTTTGAGGTTCCCTTTGCTGTAGTTCACCTGGTGGAAACCATGTAAAATCCTTTAACGGATCCCTGTTGCTCTAAGCACAGGAAAGTGTATCTATGAAAGTTCTTGGTAAACCATAAAAAGGACTGGAGGAGTTTCTTTGGTTAGCATAGAGAAAATTGAGAGCTAAAGTAAAAGGAAAATTTGCAAGGAGACTAGAAAGATTACGGTATATGGATCAGACGACCTGGTCCTGGTTTTACTTTCATTCTTATTCACCTTTTATCTAAATTTTATAAATCGAATGACATTAAAGCATTATTTAATTTTTAAAAATATTATTCCTACCTGTAAAAGTGATTCATAGGGTGTGGAAGGATTCTTACAATTAATTTCCATGGCCTTGTAAAGACATACTAAAATTTTACTTGTTCTCAGAAACTGTTTAGTGAGTGATGTGATAAAATTATTTTTGTGCCTCATTTTCAGCTATCTTTAAATCCCTTTCTTGATCTCTATTTTGATTAAAATAAAATATCTCGCCATGGCTGGTGTAGCTCAGTGGATTGACGCGGGCCTGCAAACCACACGATTGCTGTTCGATTCCCAGTCAGGGCACATGCCTGGGTTGCAGGCCAGTTCCCAGCAGGGGACTCACGAGAGGCAACCATACATTGATCATTCTCTCCTTCTCTCCTTCCCTTCCCCTCTAAAGATGAATAAATAAAATCATTTTTAAAAAGCCCATTTACAGATTTTCACTTTCAAAAAAATAAAGTATCTCTTGGGATTGATTTATGACCAAGTGGCTGCTGCCTCCATTATTTGTCTTGGGGGAATGG
This sequence comes from Sturnira hondurensis, assembly GCF_014824575.4. Lineage (NCBI taxonomy): Eukaryota > Metazoa > Chordata > Mammalia > Chiroptera > Phyllostomidae > Sturnira > Sturnira hondurensis. Next base: position 173,684 of record NW_028093273.1, read on the forward strand.
CAATAAAGAGAGGAGGGGAAGGAGCTGGAAATGCAGGGACTTCCTAGAGCAGAAGCCCCTCTGGGAAACCCTGAACCTGAGTGTGAGTGGCACATAGTGTCATCATACACGGGAGCCACTTTGTAATGAGGCAGTGAAAGTGGCAGTGACGTCTCGGTGCAAAAGAGGAGTGTGAGGTTGTGGCCATCTAGACTTTCAAGAAACTGTGAGGACAGCAGTTGTGGGGGGGAGAGGAAGGAGGAGGTGGCAGATGAGCTGGGGAGCTCCGGAGTGAGGAAAGAGAGAAAAGATTTGAACTCTACACTTGATCTTAGTCAAAGGCCAAGACCTGAGGACTCGGATTCTAGAAGATAAGCTTCCTACTCCGGAAATTTGCCTAGGGCCACCCTCAGTGCGCTGAGCACTAGCCAGATACCGGAGGCAACGACGGACATTATAGCTCCTTCCTCTTTAATCTTCCCTAGGCTCTCTCAGGCCTGTGTTTGTTAGCAGCTCCCGAGAGGCACAGTGTCTGCTCGCCTGTCAAAGCCAGCTTGGGGGACTGAAAAGGATCAGAAGGCAGTGGCAGCTTGTATCCTTTCTCAGTGATTGTGGCTTTTTTTTAAAATCCCTGTCCTCCTCGTGAACTTTTCTACCTTTTAAATTGCATTAGGAAGCTAATGGCAGATAGTAGAAAGATGGACTTTGGAGTCAAATGGTCAGATGGCCAGGGCTCTAGTCTCACTTCCATTAGTTCCTTATGATGGCAACATACATATTTTTTAAAGGTTTAAATGCTGCTTCTGCTTAATCACATTACACATATGTTTCAAATAGTTCTGGTTGGTGACTTCCTTTAAAGACATCATGAAAATTAGGTCTTGGATTTTTCTGCCTGTGACTCTTAACTTGCCAGATCTGAATTGAATATGATCCATTTTAGCTTACTGAAAAGGCTAACTGGCATTATGGGAAATTTCCAGCAATTATTTACAGGTGTGTGGGTGAGGAGACTTGTATGGGTTTCACAGTGGCCCACTCTCTGTATTCCATCTGCTACAGAAGGCCCACACGGGACAAACAGGCGTAGGTGTGGGCTGAATTCCTTTGCAGTTAGCATTCTTGTTCCTTCCATGGGGCCCACCATACAGAGTGTTGCAAGCACGACATCTACGAGTGAGGAAAAATTTAGGATGTAAACTTTGGTTTTCTTGCTTCATCATGATGAGAAACAGGAAACCAGGGGATGACTATTCCAAATGCTATACAATTTATTGAAGCTAAATTTTGGACAAGCTTCTGTTGAGTTACTCTGGCAGATTAAAGGTGGACATAGATTCTTTGACACTCCCTCCATTGAGAGGAGGAATCTATGCATCCTCCCCTGGCATCTGGGATGGCTTGTGACTGCTTTGACCAACAGCATATGGCAAAATGATGTCATTCAAGTTTCAGATGATTAAAAGAGGGCAGGCAGCTTCTGTTTTGCTCTCTTGGAAGCCAGCTGCCAAGCAGGAAGGGAGACTTCCTTGAAACTATCGTATGGTGAGAGTCCTGAGGCACATGAATAAATCCTAGAGAATAAGACACCACGGGGAGAAAAGGGTGAGGGCGAGAAAGAATGTTGCGAAATCCTGGAGCTTCCGATAAATAGTATTGAGGCCATCTCGAAGGTGGTTGCAATCCCAGCCATTCCAGCTAATACCACGGGGGTCAGAGACAACCTCCTCCGGAATGCCTGAACACAAAACTGCGGGCAAGTGAAGTGGTCGCTTGAAATCATCGGGAGTAGTCATCAAAGTTTTGGGGTAGTTTGTCACGCAGGAATAGATAATCTGATACATTGGTTTTATAGTCCCAATGCTGATCATTTGTTAAAATTTAGCATTCGTTTTTCATCCTGAATTCCTTAGGGATGGTTACCCCACTTAATGAAGAAAACCCTGGATTTCTTCACAATTTGTTCCAAGGAATCAGGAGGTCAGTGTGTCTTCAGAAACGTGGAGTGGCAGCAGGGAGACTAAGGCAGCTTCAGAGTCTGGGGAAAATAGGAGGAGTCAGAGTGAATGACACAGGGCCTGAGAAATGCTCGATGTGCGTGGCGATACTCTGTCCTGCATTCCCCAGCCACCTCTGCATTCTACTGCTTGAGGTATACGGAGTTTCGATCAGAAGCATTTGTTCTTAACAACTGGCTTTTACCTTGGTCCCCTTCCATAATGAGCTTGGCCAAGCAGTAGAATGGAATCTGTATCTTATGCTATTTCTTCTGTTGAAAAATCCTTCCTATTTTTTTTCTAACAGATCAGCCCTGGCTGGTTGGCTAAGTTGGTTGGAGTGTCATCCTGTACACCAAACGGCTGCAGGTCAGGACATATGCCTGGTTTGTGGGTTCAATCCTCCATCAGGGCGGGTGCAGGAGGCGGCAAATTGATGTTACTCTTTCACATTGGTGTTCCTCTCTCTCTCCCCTCCTCTCTCTCTAAAATCAATAATAATAAAGAGTATCCTCAGGGGGGGAAAACAAAACCTGATCAGTCCTTACCTATCATGTGCAATGGCCCTGGGACAACGCCTAGCGGCTTTTCCAGGTGCCCTCCCTCCTCTGTGCTCCCCTGGCAACCTGAGCTCACCTCTTTCATTTAAAATAACACATTGAATCATTTTCCAATGTTTTGGTCCCTTCCAGGAATAGCAGGTTTCCCAAGGACAGGAAAAGTTTCCCACTCATTCCAGTGTCGACTAAGTGTACAGAAAGGAGCGTGTAGCACAGGTGCTCAGGGAGTGCTCCACTGCACAGAACTGCATTGCAGGGCTCGTCTTGTGCAGAGGTCATTTGCCTTGTGGTTTCGGAACCATTGAGCACATTGTGCTAAGCAGGCTAAGTCAGATAGAGAAGGCAAATATTGTATGATATAGCTCATATGTGGAATTCAAAAAAGTTAAACCTGTAAAAAAGGAAAAGTAAAATGGTATTTGCCAGGGCATGGGAGTTGGATAAGAGTGATGATATTTGAGGGTAGCAAGTTGTAACAAGTAGTAAATAAGACATAGAGATCTAATGTACAGTATAATGAACATTATTGTATAAATATAACCATATTGTACTGTAATTATGTAATGTGATAAACATGGCTACAGTGGCAATCATATGACAACATACAAAAGTATGAAAGCAACATGCTATACATCTTAAACTTACACAATGTTACACACCAGATTTATTCAGTTCAAAAATGATGTTGAGGTCTTGGGACACCTGCCTTTTGAGAGTAGGTAGGCTTTCTCTGAAGTCAGAGCTTACTGGAAAGAGGTAATTCTCGGCTTCCTCCGCACCACCCTCATTTTCTGGAAGTTTGTCTCTGTCTTTGTGAGGAGGTGGCATGGCTGCCACCAGACCGTGAGGGAGGATGACTTAATGGTAACTCAACTACATGCCACCCTCAGGAAGCCCAACAGTCTCCATGCCTGCCATTCTTTCATTCTCTTTTTCCTCTTCCTCCTCTTTCTCTCTTGCCTCTTCCCGTAGAACCATTTTCCCCCATATTCTTTCTTTCTTTCTCCAGAATGGGGCACAATGAGATAAGACTGGTCATTTGCTGTTTCTCTTCTTCATTGGGGATGAAACTGCATGGGCATCTCAGGCTTCACTCCAGTCCCTGACAGCAGAGACTCTCTGGTCTCCATTTCCTCAGCTGTAAAAGAGACACGATAATTATATACCTCTCAGACCAGTGAATGGATAGATGCAGTTTTGAGGTAAAATAGTAGGTGTCGAAGCACTTTGCAAAGTGAGCTGATATGTAAATATTTGGTGCATTGTGTGAGTTCAGCTAGTCTCTGTCTATCACTATCTAATTGTGTAATTGACCCCCTACTATACTCACCTGGTGTTTCTGACCACAAATCCTTGAGACAATTAAAGTCGTCAAGTCAGATTTGTCTTCAAGGATTTCTAGGGCCTGCCACCGTGGCATTAATGGACAGAACCAGAGAGGCGGAAGCAGTTCTTGATGAATGTACTTTAATTGCTCTTTGGTATGACATAATAATAGGAAATTCATATAATTGACAATGTAAAGGCCCCTACTGTTAGCAGCTGCTTTAAATTTAATGGAGCTGAGATTGTTAATAGTCTTTTCTTCACAGGGGTCTTTCCTTTGGCAGCCAATGCACAGAGCAAGCGTGTCCCATCATCTACACTTTCCCTCCAGGCCCACAGCCCAGCCTCACTGTGGCAGAAGATTATAGAGAATAAGTCCATTTGCACTTTTTTTCATCTGCTCATAATTATCTGGTGGAATCATTGGTGTGTGATACATGGCACTCCCTCCCTGTAAGACTTATCCTTATGCAACATGATGTTAATAGAAAGACAGTTCTGAGGCTAAACTGGGGTGTGCCACTTACTAGCTACAATTTTAGGCAAGTTACTTTAACATTTCTGAGCTGTCAGTATCTTCTAGACAGTGTATTAATCCCTGTGTATTATAAAACGACCAGCACCGGGCATGGGATGTGCTTATTAAATATCGGCTTCCTATTTTCTCTCTGCATGTTATACCAGATCTTTTAAAATAGCCAAGCCCTATGCTGTCAGTTTCTCTGCCTTCACTCTCTGTTTTGCCACTCTTGTTAACAAAACGGCACATAAAGCAATCTGACTTTGCACTACAAAACTCCTTCAAGCTGTCTCCCTTTCCCTCATTAGATCTACTTTGCTTTACCGAACAGCCAACATGCATCTTATGTTATGAAAAAAATAAACAAAAAATAAAGAAAAAAACCCTGTGGCAGATTCAGCACAGGAAGTCATATTGCTGGAAAATAAGGTCATTACCCCTGGATGAGGTTTATTGGCACAAAACTGATTCACAGGTTCAAGTCAAAGCCAGAGTAATTCTATTTAGAGATTGATGCATTTCTTGTAAATGAAAAACATCAGATTATAAAATTGTATATGTGAGGGTGTTTGTGTCCAAGAGAGAAGAGGGGCACAGGGGGAAGACAAGAAGGGGAGAGTTGAGAAATCTGCTGGGGCTGAGGTGCCTGCAGGAAGAAATATGTCTAATATGGGTTCTTGCTAGGTCTACCTTAATTGTTCCCCTTGGCTGCAGATAAAGCTCATTTTTTTTTTGTTCCTGTCACCAGCCTTCTCCAGGTAAACCAAAGCTACAGGTGCTGAATCAATCTCTCTGCAATCACTCAGACTGTTTTCTTGTGTGGTGCCTTTACAATTAGTCTTAACTGGGGATAAAACATCACTTATCCTGTGAACAGATGGATGTTAGGATGTGCCCAAATCAGACCAATGGAATGTTTATAAACTGCAGCTATAATGCTTCAGGAGGAATACTACAGTTTCATAACCTTCTCCTAAGAAGCAAATAAGTATATTATATTTACTTGGTTTAATTCCTGGTTTACTACTAAGTTTTTCCCTTACTGATTCCTTATCATGTGTGTTATTAAAACTAACCAACTTTTACAAGCCCTGTTTATTTTTTTCACGTCTCCCACTCATCTTTAATTAGAATATTCTGTAACCACAAAATCTTCTGCTGGAAGATTTTATTTGACATGAAAGCTATTATTAATGGCTAGTGTTAAACACTCTATGAAGCCCTTGTGTTCTGATGAGCTCTCTGATGTGGTGCATTATTTATAACTCTCAGAAGCATTTTTTCCCATGGAAAATGCAGATTTCATTTCACCACTGATACGTGCTTTTATTTATTCCTTTTATGATTTCTTATGAGTTGTTATCATCTGGAATTAGAACAACAGGTGGCAACAAGGTGTCACTCAACAAAGAAAAGACAATCAAAAGGCTGCCTTCAATTTCAGGGCAAGTAAAAGGTGAATGGCTATTTGGATGTGTACAGACATTTATATCTGAGATATGTCATTTGCCTGAAATTATGAGCACTTGGTGATATAAACCTGCATCTCTGATGAATTGATCTTTGCCAAGAGGCATCTTTAGACATGACCTTGCAAATATTTTGAGGAATCAGATGTGTAGGACAAATGTTTATTCTATTGGTGCAGTTTAGGGGTGTCCTGTTCATACCATATGTCATACTAATGTTTGGACACTCCTGTTAAGACAAAAGCAATTCTTTGGATATGGGGGCAATCCTGAGTTGTTATAAGACAATATTCATATGTACACTGCTTAATAGAGGCTATCTGGATGGGAAAGCAGGAGCATTCGTTACTATCAACTTCTTACATCTCTCATTACTTTCTACCTATGTTAAGTTTGTACCTTCTAAACAGAACTTCTTTAGAATTTTGGTTGGTTATATTTTGGAGTAAACTTAAAAAGAGAGGGTTACAGCCTTGTTAAGGTATATGACCTCTGTCCAGAAAAAGTCCAGCCATTGTTAATATAATGAGAACGGTTTATGCAACATTGAGATAAACTTGCAGTCAAGTAGAGTGGACTGGAATGCACGTGTGTGAACAATGATGACTTTACTGTACTAGTCAGTGGGGGAAGTAGATGCCATTGAGTGAGCATGTGTACTCTGTGGCCATCACATTAAAAATGACTGAGCGAGTACAGCAATGACTCTGCATCAAATTTTGTGTTAAGCTTGAACGTTCCTCCAAGAAAACTATTCAGATGATTCAGAAGGCTGCAGTTATGGGAAACTGGTGATTGACAGCTTTATTATGAAAATGAACCTGCTCATGCAACACATCTCATGCAACATATCTCATGCAGTTTTTGGTGCAACATCAAGTCATCCAGGTGATTCAGCCTCGCTATAGCCCAGATTTGGCACCCTGGGACTTCTGGCTTTTCCCAAAACTAAAATCACTTTTGAAATGGAAAAAAATTCAGACCATTGATGAGATTCAGGAAAACATAATGGGGTAGCAATGGCAGTTGTGAGAACTGTGAGGTCCCAAGGTGCCTACTCTGAAGGGGACTGAGATGTCATTATCCTATGTACAATGTTTCTTATACCTTGTATCTTCTTCGATAGATGTCTCTATTTTTCATGTTACATGGCTGGATACCTTCTGGACAGTTCTTGTATTCCCAGCAATAGAATTGCTGGATCAAAATGCAGTTCCATTTTTAGTTTTTTGAGGAAATTACATACTGTTTTCCACAGTGGATGCACTGGAAAACTTATGCACCTATGTTCATAGCAGCACTATTTACAATAGCCAGGCATTGAAAACAGCCTGACTGCCCATCAGTAGATGAATGGATAAAAAAACTGTGGTACATTTATACAATGGAATACTACATAGCTGAAAGAANTTTCATGTTACATGGCTGGATACCTTCTGGACAGTTCTTGTATTCCCAGCAATAGAATTGCTGGATCAAAATGCAGTTCCTAGCCCTGGCTGGTGTAGCTCAGTGGATTGAGCGCGGGCCTGTGAACCAGAGAATCGTGGTTCGATTCCCAGTCAGGGCACATGCCTGGGTTGCAGGCTGGTTCCCTGCAGGCCAACTCCCAGCAGGGGACGCACTAAAGGCAACCATACATTGATGTTTCTCTCCCTCTCTCTTTCCCCTCTAAAGATAAATAAATAAATTTTAAAAAAATGCAGTTCCATTTTTAGTTTTTTGAGGAAATTACATACTGTTTTCCACAGTGGATGCACTGGAGAACTTATGCACCTATGTTCATAGCAGCACTATTTACAATAGCCAGGCATTGAAAACAGCCTGACTACCCATCAGTAGATGAATGGATAAAAAAACTGTGGTACATTTATACAATGGAATACTACATAGCTGAAAGAAAGAAAGAATTCCAACTTTTTTGCAACAGCATGGATGAAAATGGAGACCATCATGCTAAGTGAAATAAGCCAGTCAGTGAAAGACAAGTAGCATATGATTTCACTTATAAGAGGAATCTAATGAGCAAAGCAAACTAATGAGGAAGACAGAACCAAAAACATGAAGACATGGAACAGACTGATAGCTGCCAGAGGGGTAGGGGAGGGGAGGAATGCTGGAGAGACGGGGAAGGGATTAGTCAAAGAATATGTTTGAATGACCCATGGGCATGGACAGTGGTGTGGGGATTGATTGTGGAATCAGGGGATGGGCTGAGTAGAGGAGGGCAAAGGTGGATAAATTGGGACAACTGTAATAGGATAAACAAGAATAATATTAAAAGAGGGTTAGTGAGACAAATCACAGTGTCTGCTGCTGCACCTTCTTAGGTAAAATGTGTTCATCTGAAATGCATTGGTTGACAGATAGACTGTCAGCCCTTGGATAGTGGTGCTACCTCAGAACATGTGGACAGGAAAGGCAAACCCATACCTGGAATGTGTTGATTCTAGTTAACGACAAATTGCCGCCACTACCAGGGAGAAGGCCAAGAACATTGACTTGCTACAAGTGGCTGCTTGGTTTTCTTGATGAGTGGTGCTCTTCCGAGGTTTCAGTTTTGTTCTCTTTTGCTAACAGGTAAGACGTTCAAAAGGGCAAGAGCTAGGTTAGCATGAGAGAGAGGGAGGTTGTGCTGACTCACAAATAGCCTCTATCTCTGCCACCACGCATGGCCACTCTCTTTATGAGTCTGGTGTGCAGCACTGGCATGGCCGAGGACAAAGGTTAGAAGCCATCCATAGTATTTGCCATGCTTTGATCATCAGATATAATTAATATGGTATTAATTTCCAAAAGACATCTAGACAATTGACCAGTAGCAGAATATACCACATCAAAGTATACCACTGTAGCATAAAGAAGAAACAAACACAAGAAAAGCTCTCTGCCCTCCCCACCCCATTTGCCTAAAAGTAGGACATAAACATGAGGAAGTGCAGAAATTAAGCACCAGAAAAAACCGTAGGCCTTCATCAGCCTGGAGATGGTAGCAAAGGGCTCTACATCACAAATCTTGCAACTAGACCTTACCTGCCATTAGTTAGCCCATATGTTTGCCTTCCCACAGTATGTCACCACCCCTAGAACTCAAAGTCCTTGCCTTTGTCACTTCTCTAAAAATGTATCAGAAATAGGGACAACTATAATTGAACAACAATAAAAAAAGATGCTATATAGTCCAAGTTATAAGCATCCCTTTGATTTACTCATATCTGAGTGTTCCCGTGTGCATGTGTGGTACACAGTTAATAAAGTTCTGGTTGTTTTCCTCTTTTTAAAAAGGGTTTTCATTTAAGATTTTGTTTATTTATTTTTAGAGAGAGGGGAAGGGAAGGAGAAAGAAAGGAAGAGAAACATCAATGTGTGGTTGCCTCTTCCACATCCTATACTGGGGACCTGGCCTGCAGTCCAGGCATGTGCTGTGAGTGGGAATCAAACCAGCAACCCTTTGATTGGCAGGCCCAAGCTCAATCCACCGAGCTATATAACAGCCAGGGCTGTTTTCCTCTTCTTAATCTGTTTTTTGTCAATCTCATTTACAGGGCCCCAAACAGTGAGCCTCACCGAGGTAGAGGAAAAACAGTTTTCTTCCCCTACACAGTCCAATTCCCTTCAATCTATAATATGATAGAGCTCATGAGAATTAACAGAAGCTTGGGATATGACAGTGAGTGTACATCCCATGTAAACCCTAATATTTTTTTGGTGGGTTATGTTTTGCCAGTTCAATTTCTACATGTTGTGTACTTGAGGCTATGTTAATCTTCTCTGATAAAGAGACCACATTTGGTACAGTGGATCTGACCAGTTTTTGCAGGGGGCAGACAAATGAATGACATGGAAATATGGTGAAGAACATTGCCTCTGCATGTTTTAAGTCTGAGTGTAGAACTGATCTGGTTATTGTGCTGTGATGTGATATTTTACTCTAATTTCTCAAGTGGATGGGGATAGTTTTAGGGGCTACCACTTGGCTTCCTTAGTACAGCCACCCCTACTTTATGGGTCAAGAAACCAATGTGAAGTTTTTGCCAACTTCTAAATATATTCAACTGCATTATATATTTGGGGACCAGGGAAATGATAACCAAGTTTGTCCATAGAGAAATTTGCTTTACTATGAAACAGATATGGATCAAAATTCTGTTTATTATCTTTATTACTTGAGCCCTTTATACCCCTTCTTTAATAGATGAAGACAGATGGCACTTTGGATACCTTGGTATCAGATTGAACTTGGAGGCTTTATGAAACAGGTCTTGAAAGATCTGGATATTCTCCTTTTCTACGTGTGCAATTACCCAAGTAAATGGCTATAGGTCCTACACTCACAACAGGAGAGGATGGGTTCATGGGGAAATGAAAAACATCTGCCCAAAGTACCAGCACCATCCCTATAGCAGATGGGTGTAGGTCCTGAGATTCTGCATTTGAAAACAACCCTCAAGTGATGCTAATACTGTTGGTCTAAGGACCACACATCGAATGGCAAAGAATGGATAATTTTGTTGTCAGGTTTTTCTTCTTTCTTTTTACTTCCTGCTCATCTTTTACTGTTCTTTCCCTCATCCTTCCTTCCTCCAGTCATGCTGATTCTACATCTGATCTTCAAACCAGTTTGTAGAACTGCATGCAGAGGATGTGGGCATCTTGCAGGATTTTTCATGAGGAAGGGAAGAAAAACTTTAATATTGGTCTATTTTTCTTTTGATACAGCCAGTTGTCTACAGTAAAGTTGACTTTAAGCAGGTTGTTTCTTTCACATGAATGGACAGGTTTTTAAAAAATATATTAAAATCTTAGAAGCTGATTTAAGAAATAAGACAAGACCCTCAGATTTTTGTAAACACACTGGGAATAGCAAAGATAAAGTAGGAACTGCAACCAATCTTTCAATATCAGTGTAGCCCTAAATGAGGCATTTACAAGCCTAATTATATCCAGCTTAAAAGTGCAAATACTGAGGGCCATAAAAGTTAAGGAATTTATTCAAGGTCACACAGGATGTGAGTGGTAAGATTTCAACTAGAACCAACACCTTGGACCTTCTGTTATTGTCTGTGCTACTATTAATTCGAAATTGTTCTCTTGAGCCTTGAAAGCAATGTCTAAGGTAGGACTGCTTACCACCATTTCTATACATATTCTTAGAGCACAGTGAACTAGAATATCAACATGTAAACATGAAAATATAAAGAAACATTATGTTAAAGACAAAAATTGGGAAGGTGAAAGACGTTCTAGAGTAGACTGAAAGGTCTGACTTTATTTAGAATGCCTAGGCTCACTTTAGAGAAAATTTTGCATTGTCCTCCCATCATCCTCCTTACTGTGGAAAGTTTTACGTTCAAGTATGATGTCTGCTTCATATTGGAGAAGAGCACTTCTCTTATTGCTGTCTGCTTTCCCTTAAGTGTTGCCATTTTTTGTGCAGGAGACTGAGAAGGAGAGTAAATCCAGTTGAGTCCACTAAAATTAGGGCATTATCAGCTCAATTATTAACATTGTCATCATTATTGTCATAATCTTCATAATCCTAATCATTAACACTTATTGAGGGCTGACTATGTACCAGGCAATGTGTTTTGAGCTTTAAATGCATTATTTTAAAATTTTAATGATAAAAACTTATTGTTATGTATGATGTAAGAAGATGGTCTACTTTCACTTTTTTGCATGTATCTGTACAATGTTCCCAACACCATTTATTGAATCAACTATCTTTAGCCCAAGTGTTGGTGAGGAAGGGGAGGAAAGGGAACCCTTGTGCTCTGTTGGTGGGAATGCAGATCGGTGCAGCCACTGTGGAAAGGGGTATGCAGATACCTCAAAAATTAAACATAGAACTGCCATTTGACCTGGCAATTTCACTTCTGGGGATACACATGAAGAAACCCAAAACACTAATTCGAAAGAACATATGCACCCAGTGTAAATTGTAACATTATTTGGATTGGATATAGCCCAAATACCAATTAGTAGATAAATGGATAAAATAGCTGTGGTACCTTTACACAATGGAATACTACTAAGCTATAGAAAAGAAGGAAACCTTACCCTTTGTGACACCATGGAATGACCTGGAGAGTATTATGCTAAGTGAAATGAGCCAGTCACAGAAAAACAAGTACCATATGATTTCACTTACATGTGGAACCTAAGAACAAAATAAACTAACAAACAAGATAGAAACAGACTCACAGGTAGAGAAAACAGACTGACAGCTATCAGAGGTGGGGTATTGGAGGACTGGATGAAGGGATTAAACAAAGAAAAAAATGTTATAGACACAGACAACAGGATGGTGATTACCAGAGGGAAAGGGGGGTGGTAGGAGTTAGAAGAGGTAAAGGGAGGATAAATGATGATAGAAGGAGACTTGACTTAGGTTGGTGAACACAATACAATATACAGATGATGTATTACAGAATGTGCACCTGAAACCTATATACTTTTATTCACCAGTGTCACCAAAAAATTCAATGAAAATTTCCTTGACAACAGATTCTGTTCTCAGAATAACGTTATTGAGAAATGTTTATGCAATTAAAGCACATGTCATCAGGCATAAAGTAACGTGATTTATTTAGATGTCTCCCACTTCCAGAGAAGTCTGAGGAGCGTGAGAGGAGTTTCTGCTCTGATAATGTGGTCAGATGATGTTGGACTTGCCCCAGGGCAGAAGGGGTTTTCCTGGGCCTGTATTCTCTAGAAATTTGTGGGTTCTGAAGAATTATGCTATCTTTTCCTTTTTTGTTCATAGTTTTTGTAAATCAACTAGAAGTATTGTGCATTCACACTGCTGCATTTCTTCGGTCTAATACCCCTGATGCATTGAAAAAAAGTATAGGGAAAAGTGTAGGTAAGTCAACATCACAGAACTCCTGTGTATAATATAGGGGAGTAAAAATAATTTTTCCTCTATTTTTTTAAGTTGTCAGCTGTGGCCCCTGTAACAAGAGGCAGATTAACAAGAGGAAAATAGAAGTTTGTGTGAACATGTATATCTCATATAGAGAGATATAGCTAGGAGAGCTATCCAGGCTAAAATGGGTAACTCTCAGAGGTGGCTGAGAGTTGGGGCTAAATACAGAAGAGGAAAGGGTGTGGGGGAGGTGAAGGGTATGGTCTGTTATGCAGATTTAGGTCAAAGCCTGCCCCACTGGTAAGATTCCTTTGTAATTTACACTCACCTTCTCTTCCTGAGACAGAGAAGGACATACCCTTACAAATGAAGATTTCCTTTATAATTGTAAATTCCCTTACAAAAGGGTGACTTCTCTGTATTCAGAGCTTTTCCTGTAGCTGATGTTTCCCAAAATAATCAGCTCAAAATAATTCTTATGCCAAAGGGGAATACTTAGGGATGGCATATTCTGCTACCCTTTGTTTATATTATTAATAATATAATATATATCAAACTGCTTTCATTGATTTCTTAGGTGATGGGAGGACTGGAATAAAATTTTTTACATATACCTGTTATTTGATTTCTTAAAATTATCTAAAGATTAACTTTTAGGCATGATTTTGACTATATTAACATTTGGATTATAACCATGAGTTTCTATGTATCACTTATAGTTTATCAATTTGAATATAACCAATGAGTGTAACATAATATACTTAATACCTACACAACAGTGAACCAGTTTACCATTTTATTAACAAGCAGATGCTTCCAGACTTTCTCTTACCAGTCATAAAAACAAATCTGGGTAATTTGAGCAAAAAACAAGTATTAGAAGTGTTGCCGAGAAAAACTTTCTTTTCTAGGTTCTTTGACTGGTATAAAAATTAAATTCACATAAGGCAGATGAATAGGAGAAACAACAAATGTGATGTTGTATGTATGGAAATCCCAAAGATGTGAGGCTCTTTGAGTTAGCAATTAAAGCTTATGTGTGTTGAGGGCAAAGGGGAACTAGCCAGAACATAGCTGTAAGGAAGCAAAAGGTGTTTTACTAACTAACGCAAAGAGGCTCCGGGACACGCTCGAAGAGCAGGGTGTGTTCCAGGATGTGGTTTAAGAGCAAAGGTTAGTCAGGCAGATAGCCATCTGGACAGTCACTAGGGAGGGAAATTTTACCCCTGTGCATGAGCTCAACTGACCAATCAGGTAAAGGAGCACGAGCCAGTGCAGCCCCTGTGCACGAGCTCGACTGACCAATCAAGTAAAGGAGCAGGAGCCAGTGCACAAGTTAACTCACCAATAATCAGTAACCCTATTGTGCCCCTGAGCCAACCGCTAACCGCCACATCTGCTTCTGTATCCAGCTTGCTTGCGTGCCTCCTTAAAACCCTAAGCCTGTAAGCATTTGGCGGGACTCTCATTTGCAGCCCTTGCGGGCACCGTGTCTCTGGACACTTTGGAGAGTTTGCCCCTGCGCAGGTTAAACTTGGCCAATAAAGTAACATCTTTGGTACCCCGAAAGTCTCCGACATTTGTTCTCGCGGTTGGTGAATGCAACAATGTGCAGGCCCCAAGCAAGGAGAAAGGACAGCGGTCTGGGGCTCAAAGGGGAGGAAGAGAATTATAAAGACTGGGAGGGCACAGGTTGGGTAAGCAGATATTTGCCTTGCTATTGCAGGTAAGTCTTTGTGATGTCCTGGGGGTGGCGAAAGGAGGTTTACAGTTGTGAGTACATGAAACACAGTTTGTTCTACTATCAATTAATTATTGTATGATCCATACAAATAACTATAAACCTACTTTTGCCGAACACTGTAAAAAGGTATCTCTAGTACTAGTTTTCTTTCTGGTATAGACCCCCTATATCTAAATTCTGTTAGGCAGTCCAGGGAGATACAAAAAGCTCTTCTTTAGTATGCTGTACCTTGATTGTCTTCAGCTCAAAATAATCCACATGCCAAAGTGGCACCTTCTGGAGGGGGCTTCCCTGATCCCCACCTGAAGGATATTGTGGAGATCACAGAATTAACATGGACTCTGTAGTAGGACTTAGCTCAGAAGCAAACAAACAGGAACAGTTCCCTGTGCCCAAGTGGTGAGAAGTTTTCAAAGGCTTTCCAAGGTCTCTTCAAATAAGTGAACATCCGCAATTTTGTTTTTTTACCACAAGGCTCAAAATTCAAGTTCTAGGAGGGAATCCTCTAATTGGTATGAGTCACAAGACAGGAGCTTGGTTAAAAGAGAGTACAGAACCTTAAGAGCCTCAACAGACTATATTCAAAAAAGGACTGGTAAGCATCTTATAGAACTCAGGGTACTTTCACCTAGGGCAGATGTAGTGGATGCTGGGAAGCCAAAACAAACAAACAAACAAATGAAAAGCAACAGCTGCCCTCTACAAGGTCATTTCAAGTCTTAGGTATTTAATTATTTGGTATTAAATTATTATCAGATTCTGTGGCTAGAAGTTATAGAGAGGAATCCACTTCAATCTAAACTTTAAGTGCCTGAGCCTGACTGAGAGTTAAGCCTTTAGAAAATATCATAAGCTAAATATATATAATTTATATATTTATATAATTCTTCTCAAGCAATATTTTGCAAAGCCAAACACTATCAGGCCCTTAATTTAATTATTTGTCATGCTTTTGCTGCTGATCAGAATATTCTAGTCTCAATGGCTAAATGCTGGGTCCACTGCTAGGAGTAAAGATATCCTGTGACTTGAAACAGGTCATAGTCTAACATGGGGAAAATAGGAAATGCTTTCGAGTTACTCTAATGCAGCGGTATGTGTGCATCCCTAGAAGAATGAATAAAGAAGCATCACAGTGGGGAAGGATGTGCGTAGGAGAGATTAATTCTTGGAATTGCTGAGGGAATGCTTCATGGAGAACATGATACTTGAAGTGAATCCTGAAAAAGAAACACTATTTTTTGTCTATTTGCTTGTTTTTCTGAGTTAATGCAGAGGTATGGGTATTCTAGGTAGAGGTGGCTATTGAAATAAATGCATAGATTCGTGAGAGGTCATGGTGGGTGCAGGGGCCTTGGAGCCAGCACACGGTATGTGGATGGAGGAAATGGTGGCTAGTGATCTAGAAAGTACACAGGATGCTATTCTAGGCACTTTGAACTTCATTTAAGAAATTAAAGGGTAGGCGTTGATGGTTCTAGAGAGGAGGGTGATGCGTTGAGATCCCCTGCTGGTGCAGGAGGGATATAAACTGTAGTGGGAAAGGACCGAATTCAGAGAGGTGAGATCCAAGGTTGTTGCAATAATCCAAGGGTAACATGATGGAGAACTGCAGTGAGGCAGGGGGCCTTCTGAGAGTCAATCAGTAATATTTGGAGACTGATTAGTTGTAACGTGAAAGAAGAAGACACAGTGAAAGCACGCGGATGCATGTCTACCTCTCTTTTCACAGGTTCATGATGACATTGTTAAGTAAAATAGAGAGACAGATTTGGGGTGAAGCAAACGAGCTTGATAAGACCCACAATGGTTATAAATTCATAGGTTCTGAGGATTTTTCCCTTTCATGTAACAGTTTATGAACTAGTTGTTTCTCTGTCAATAATAATAGGCATTAAAGAGATTACCCAGAAAGGACCACACATATGGCCCTCATCCTTCACAAGGCCCTGCTAGGACAGATGTCCTAGGCTGGGATGCAGGAGTGTGTATTTTAGAGAAAAGATCAATGTCTGGGTGGCCCATCATGAGAATGTAATAAATGAAAAGACCCAACGTGATCTAAGGTATGGCATCCATTTGCTAGACCCGGCGAGCTGGCTTTATTACGGACTGCCATAGGTTATCGGGGTGGACAGTGACAGATCATTTTGCAGGGCCCAGAGGCGAGCCAGATCCATCTGCCTAGAAAAACAAATAAATCCCAGTTCAGAACTGAGGTTAAAAAAGATTTACAAAGCACAGTGTGATGCATGAGCACCAGTCTGGGTGGGTGGTGGCGGCTAGCCACAGAAGGGCATCCTCCCTCCTTGGTTCACATCTCCCGCCACCTGGGGACACAGCAAGCCCCTGGGCTGGTATTACAGGACATCCTCCCATGTCCCATTCTATGATCTAGTTTGGGCAGAAAAATGGACGACAGGCTGGGGGAGGATAAAAAACACACAAGAGAGGGAAAAGAGTCTCTCTCTGAGCAATCTTATAAAACAAAGCATAAATCTTTAACTGCCTGACCTTTCAGCTCACATGATTCTCAGTACAGAAGGGATAAATCAGGGCTCATCTGGAGGTGGGGGGAGGGTGGCTCTCTGCCTTCCAACAGGAAGCAACCTATTTGCGGAAAGCACAGGGATGTGTCATTGTTTTTAATAGAAGCTCAATTGATTTCCTAGAAATTGAAATGTTTCCTTGGTTGGGAAATGAAATTTCTACTTGGTGTTCCACCTTTGGCAGCCCCTTGGTGGAAAGTCTTATTGCACATTGCTAGAATTAGCTGAGAAAGGTCAAGTGAAAGGTCTTGGGGTCAGACTTCCTCATAACTGGAGACCTAAATGCAAATAACACTGGCAAAAGTTGAGGGCTGCACAGATGCAGCTTCTTCAATATAATGCAGAGTACTGTTGTTAACCCTCCTTTTGCTGATCTCTATTTTCCCTGCCCTGTGTGGCTTTCTGGCCATCACAGCCCATAAATATTGCATTAGGGCCAAGGGTGGGTTCCTGGATTCAGCACGTATTTTCTACCCGAGGATCTTGCACTCCACTGCAGCTGGTCTCTTTATCTGAGCAGCCAAAGTAAGGGAGATGTTAAAAATATTTGTTTCTTAAATGCTCGGAAAAAAGAACATGCTTTCTCTCAGCAAGCTGACAAGCAACGTTATGAAATAACTGAAGTTTCCCCATTTAAGAGAAACTTAAAAAATTGTTTTGGGGAGGTGGTAATGGGGGTGGCACCCAGAAACAAAAAGACAGTTAACTAGTAATTTGAAAATAGATTTGGCAACCAGACTTCATTGGCAAAGCCGACTATTCCAGTTCATACCAGCAAAGAAGCATTTAGTTTGTTTAAATGCTATCTGTTAGCAGGTTATTTATGTTACCGAACAAGGGGTCCGAGGGGAGGGGGCAATGCTTGGCCCACCCAGGGATGCCAAAAACTGCTTCAGAAAACAGGGGCCCCTCCCAAGGACAGTATACTAATATCTATTAGGCTCTTCTGTCCGCCGCCAATTGGAAAGACATCTCTCAATGCCAGAGATTTGTGAAAAGGAAACAAATGTTTATTTAATGCTATTCAGGCCTAATGCCTTCCTTAAAATATTAAAGTCTTTAAGGGTATACACCTACACACACACACACAGCGCTCCCTTCTCCCACTGTCCCAACTCCGGGTACCGTAAATCAGGAAAACAGCGCACGTCTGTTTTTCAGGTAGCTGGCACATGAGCTGTGTTGCCTGTCTAGGCAGGATCTCCAATTAATCCAAAGTCATGCAGCACCTTCCACTGGCAAGAATTCTTTGTACCAAGTTCCAGTCAAAGTCTCTCCTGGTTTCCAGGCCACTCAGCCAAAGGGAGCACCCCAAAGCCGCGTGGGCCTCTTCTGCCAAAGCCGCACTCCACCAAAAGCGTGCGTCTTTCTTCTTCACCTGGCCGCAGGGATCTCTATTCTGGCAAAGCTGCCTGGTCTTCCCTTTCACCTTGCCAAGAGGGGGTCTGCACTCTGCTGAAACCGTGTGGCTCTCCCTCCTAATGGCTACAGGGGTCTACATCTTTCCAAAACAGCGTGGCTCTCCCCCTCACCTGGCCAAGAGGGGGTCCTCACTCTGCTAAAGCCACATGGCTCTCCCACAGGCACTATCTCAGAGAAGCAGACCCCAATTCCATCCTGGGTAGGTGCCACTCACTTCTCCCTGGCCCAAAACTTGGCCACAGCTATTTAACATATCTATGAAACCAGTTAAAGGTTATAGATATGTTAAATGACCATTCCAGAGGTTAGCTGCAAAACTGTTGCTATGCAAAACAGCTCTCAGTGGCCCTGCTCCATTCATCCCTTCCCCCAACTGACACCTTGGGGTGGGGGGCGGTGAGGACATCTTAATATTTCCTCCAATATTCCTGTACACTTTGAGTTTTGGACACCATTCCAAATCTTTTCTGGGTCCCCCCTTGGCTGCACCCTGTATCACTATTTCTTAAGATTTATTTATTTATGGCCTAGTAGGGACCCATTGGGCTGCAAGTGAGAATATCATTTTAGGTCTACAATTTACTTTTTGTTGACTCAGAATAATTTAGCCTCTATGTATCAGATACCAAGTCTATATATCTTAACTTGATGATAATTCATCTAATTTTAAAATTATTGGTTTTACCCATACATGTAAATAAATGGAATGCAATTAATATAATTTTTTAAAAACATAAAGAACACAATAACCAAAAAAACCCAAAGAAAACAAAAAACAGGCAGAAAGAGATTTCCACAGGGAATGACAAGTAAGTTTATATTTTCTCTTATTGATATCTTTTCTAAATACTTATTAATATTCAAGTAAGTGAGTTGGGTCCTGGATTTGAGAATAAATTTTCTATTGAACACATTTCATTCATTATCACAGTTCTAGTAGAAATATACCAAAAAGTGGTTCAAATTCTTAATAATGTATGAGAAAGGTCAGAGAAGAGCTTACTCTTTGAAAATGATTAACAAGCCTCTGTTTTAGATTATTTCTTCATTAATAAATTAAATTTAAGTGATAGTAGAATAGTCCTGTGATATTTTGAGAATCATGAGTAGGCCAAAGGCAGCCCTTGGCTAAAGGCCTTGTGTTTCAAACTTTTTCTAGCCACATCTTTTTTTCGCACAGTCAGTCCCGCCATGGAAACCAGTGCTATTTTATATGAAGCTCTTCAGTTTACTCATACATGTAGTTGGTGGGCTTTATAATATTTCACTAATCTTACCCTGCGGGAGCATCATGGTTAGGTTGCTAAGACAGGTACTCTGAAAACTGGGAAGAAGCAATAAAACCAGATACCCTTGTTCTTTCCTTAGAGCCAGAAGGATGCTTCTGCCTTATGAGTGTATGCCTATTTTCCCGCTCATCAGTCTCTGGGCAAATTATTCCCTGTTGGGAAAGCAGAGAGGGTCTGTTTTGTGAGCATGAGAGGCAAATACGCTGTTTATTTTGCCTCTGAATTGTCAAGAAGCATGCTAATTTTCCATCATTTGGAAAGGATTTGGGAGTATGATGGATAGTCATCACTTTGTTGATTAATGACTCAAGGGCCACCCGCAGTGGTTTGTAATGACAGAGCGGCTGCAAAGGCACATTTGCTCACCCTAACTTGCCCAAGTGCACCTTTCTGGGGATGGCTGTCTCCTCCTGGGTTGGTGGGGAGGGGCGGGCAGGATGAAAGTTAGCAGACTATGATGTCCTCCTAGGTGACTATGATGTCCTCCTAGGTAGCGGTTTCCAACAGATGTTTTCTCACTTCATTTTCCATGTGGGTCACTTCTTTTGTTGCTATTGTTGCTGTTTCTTTTCCTCTCTGCTATGGTTTCCTCCTAATTCATTCCCTCAGACAGGAGTAGTCTTTCAATTAGAAACATGAAGAAAACCACCAAGCCACAAAATAGCTCACTCAAACCACACTACCTATAAAAAGGATCTAGTTTGAGAGAATTGATGCAAGAACCCCTGCTGCTTCTTCAGTTCTCTGTTTCAAAGACGCTGCCTCTAACTTATCATTTTTTCCTCTTTGAGAAACTAAAAAACCAAATTAAAAGCGTCACATGTTTTCTTCCTGGAACGTGAATGTGTAGTTGGCCTGCCATTTGACAACCCTTCTTTTCTTGCATTGTCAAGATTAGTTATTCTGCACCAGGGCTTTGCAAGTGGAATAGGTAGGACGTTGACAAAGTGTTACAATTCTTAGCATGCAGACCTAAGAGGGAGTGCCCACGTTCACTTTCTTGACAACAGGGCCTGTGGACCTTTCGGTCCTTTAGTAAAGGATGAGTCCAAATGTGTTGTCTGCAAGAAAAGCCCTGCCCTGTTGGAACATTTTGGAAATATGTGCCCATCACTCACACCTCCCTCTGTACATTGTCAAAATGAAATTTTTTTTAATGCTTTCATTGCTGTAGCTCATTCAGGCACATCATTTATGTGGCATAGTTGGCAAGGTTTTACAAGCTAATGCAATTTGCATTAAAAATAGCTGAAAATGGTAATAGTCATTATAATGCCTATTTGACCAAGAACAAGTAATGGCTTGTGATTAATCAGTTGTAAAAATTGGTAATTGTTGCACCCTCTTAATCTTTTTCTCTCTCAACCAGAATGATTACACCTCGTTAAAATCTGAATAAAACATCATTATCCTGTATCATTAGGAACCCTCAGCCTCCCTTGCATAGTAATTTGTACTCAGCCTGAGCAAATGAATGGCCTGTGAGAAATGTTATTCTAATTCCAATTAGCTCTCCAACCCTGGCTCAGAGCCAACTCACAAAACAAAATAGCTGTTAATGTTATAGAAGGAGCATCCTCGCAGCAAACTGAAGTGCAATTAGGGATTCCTTTTAAATTCCACATCATAAATTGTTCCCTTATTAGCTATTTTAGATACTGTAATTTAACTAGTGTTTATTCACAGCCCCTAACAATTTATCACAATCAGGCCTTCAAGTTTTTTAAGAAGAGAAGAAGCATGTTGTCAAGACCCTTGGGATATGTTAGGGCAAAAGCTTGCAAAATAATGAGAATAGCAATTAAAGTGAAGCTTTAAAAAGGAAGCCCTCTGTTAATGTCAGGAGGTTCATTGTAATGAAATCTACATCTTAAATTAAAGGCAAAACGTACCCGTGCCCTACAGAATAAGAAAGCTTAAACATCAACGGAAAACACCAGCAGCTTGATCATTCCTTTGCCATCTGACAGACGAAGTAGGTTTAACACGTTTGTATCTTAGGGTTTGTGATTTCCTTGTTGTTTTTTTCCCTCCTTTCCCTGCCTATCTGAGGGTCGTCAAATAGTGATTACTAATCTCACACCTTGTATGAACCGAGCAGGCTTTCTTAGGTGACATAATTCATTTGGAAGGTTGAACCTGTGTGTGTACGTGTGTGTGTGTACATGTGGTACGTCACCTTGTGTGGCACCCCACTTTATGCACGTACAGTCTAGTTCCACATACATGCTGACAGGGTTTCCACAATGGGCCTGCACACCTGGGCATATTATTTTTCACCTCAATCAATTGCCTCTGGAAAGAGGTGCAGTAAAACCAGTTGTTCCACTTTATGGCCAACCCTGCTTTTAGAACATCCAGTGTGCAAATGCACAAACCACGCAGAGATGCATTTCTTCCAGCTGGAGCACACTTCACCAAGGTCTTTTTCAGCCTGATATCGATGGGCTTGGGGCTTCTGGAAAAGCCATAATCCTTTTTGTGTTGGACTTCCATGATGGCACATGCAGAGTGTGTGTGTGTGTGTGTGTGCTCTGCTCACAGACAGTTTTCAAGTCCAAATGATTATAAAGGAGCTGCTGTGGTAGACAGAATCAAGAGCCCCAAGGATATCCCATCCTACTACTCAAAACCTGCAAATATGTTACCTTATGTGACAATAGACACTTTGCAGGTGTGACTAAACTAAGCACTTTGAGTTGGTTGACCATTTTAGATTATCCGAGTGGGACTAATGTAATCACAAGGGTCCTAATAAAAGGGAGATGAGAAGGTCGAGAGAGAGAGAAAATGTAAGAACAAGAGCAGAGGTTAGAGATTGAGGGACTGGAAGGTCCCATATATGTGGCTGTCTTTGAGGATGAAGTAAGGGGCTGCAGGCCAAGTAATGTAGGTTGCTCTGGCGGCTGAAAAAGGGCAGAGAAATGGGTTCTTTCCCCAGAGCCACCAGGAGAAATCTTGGCTTTAGCCCAGTGAGACTGATTTTGGACTTCTGACCTCCAGAATTTATGGAGAATAAATTTGTGCTGCTTTAAGCCGTTCTGTTTGTGGTAATTTGTTATTGTAGCATAAGCTATTAATATCAATGCTTATAATGGCTTTTGTGTGTATTTTTGTAGTTCTTAGCAACTATGATGGATCATATTCCTTAAACCAGAAGAATGCACTGGGTAACAAAATAATACCGAGACAGAAAAGGATGAGAAGTGATGGAACATTTAGAATTATAGAAGTTTAACACAGTTAGAAGGAGTTTCAGTATCACTTAGAATAGTTGTTTCATACATATGGTGATAATTTATGACCATATACTTAATGACTAGTGCAGCTTCATGTCATATTCGAGGCTGATAGCCAGGCCTGAATTTTGAAGACACATGACAGGCACTAGTGACTAAAGTGCTTTTCTATTCCAGGCACTATTGAAAGTGCTTTCCACAGACCATTTTAATTCTCTTGACCCTGTGCTGAGCAATTATTAGCCTATTTTAGAGGCTCATAAAACTGAGGCTTAGAGACATTTAAGTAGGTTGTCCAATGTCATACAGCTTAGAAAGAGGCATGTTCCCTTCAGCGTAGTGTGAAATGGGATTACTATCAACTGTGGGGTTGGTTTTTGTTTTTTGTTTTTGACAATGATGCTTCCAGTTACTAATCAATGTCATGCTCATTTTTATATTGAGAATTCACACTAAGAATTAGTAAAAAAGAAATACAGTTTCCCCCCATGAGAAATCCTTAATCTCCCTGAATCCACTGTATAATTTTAGAGCTTTGAAACAGATACTTTTTGGATCCCTGAAGTCTGCATTATACCTGCTGTCACACGGTTGCTTCTCACTTCAGTTCAGAAAGCAAATGCGAGATTAGTGTAACCTTTGTACTTGTTTCCTGTAGGTGGGCACGTGAAGCTGATGAGCCCGTATAGCTGTGAGCTCTACTTGGTTATGCTCTAGGTATAGGCAGAAAAACACTTAGCAAACAGCCAACTTACTGTGTGCAATTTTTAATAGAGACAGAAGGTAAATAATCCGTATGAGCAGCAGTCTTTCATCAATATCTGCATTAAGAAATGCATGTAGGATATAATTCTACTATGGATACGAGTCTCCTTGTTACCAGATTTGTTATTCAGTTACCCGAGGAGCCTCAAGCACCATTGATTATTGGACTCTGGGATGGGCTTGCTGCACAAATATCCATGAATCCCCTCAGTGCCCTCGGGCATCCAGAATAGCTTCATCCCGGCCACAGTTCCTGGCTCAAGAGTTCGGCTTTCAGTCAGAGGGAGGGTTCATGGGCTGGGAAGCTTTTCACCAGAAATAACATGTAGCACAACATTTTGGATTTGAATGTAAATCCCTGATGTTTTGTCTTTGACCCTTTTTTTATGCCTTTTCCTTGCATAAACATTTTCCTGTAGTTGTTTTCTTATACCATAGCCATATTTCTACTACTAAAAGGAGCTGTATATTTGAAACCCAAGGTCAGAGCGCAAGTTTCAACAAAAGTTTTAGCACATGGTGAGGCAATGGCACAGATGTTGAAATTTGTGCTGACCTGGAAATTGATCTCCTTCTCAGCCTCAGCAGGACCAGAGAGAAACCCTGATGTTCTTCCTTTATTTACTGTGCAACAATGGCACCCTCCTCCATCTCCCTGGTTTTCTTTGTCTGGTGTCACATTTATCCCCTAGGTATCAAGTCCTCTGATCTAGCTACACACTTTAGTCACCAGGGGAGCTTTTAAAGAATAGTGTTCCCTGGACCCCATTCCAGACCCATTTAGTAAAAACCCTGGGGGCAGGTGGGCCCAGGTTGGATATTTTAAAAACCTCCTTCATTAAATGTAATGTGTACCTAAGTTTGAGGGCCACAGCCCTAGACCGACCCAGATACCCCTAAATATACCTAGATGCCTCCTTCTTACTGACCACCCACACCAAGCTGGTCAACCAGGACAAAACTGCCTTCTAAATAATTTTCCATTTCATCCTATGACCACGGCCTTACAATTTTCTTTGCTTGCACTTCTTAGTAGTTTGGTTTCCCTCTGATCCTTTCTTTTTCTTGTTGCCATGGCATGGTCTTTCTAGAATATGAATCTAATCATTCTACTCGTTCCTTTTCCTAAAATTCTTTATTGATGCATTCGAACTTCAGGACCAAGTCATGAAACTCTTTATTTTCTGACTACAGGCCTATCTGGCTTCCTATCTCATCACCCTCCTCCCTCCTCTACTCGCCATCAACCTAGCGATTAGCTTCCTCAGTCCTTCTGGTCTTTGCTCTCTCACTCCCCAGCTCCCTGCTCAGCTCTGGGTCTGAAGGCTGCAGTTCTTCCTCAGGCTGAGATAGGGCACTTCCCTCTGCACATGCTCTCTGTCCCCATTATACCTTGTGCCTAAGCCCACTATGCCACTTACCATGCTGACACAAAGCCCTGTACTGAGTGGGAGTTGTGAGGCTTGCTCACACCAATACCTAACACTGCGGCCCCCACCCTGCGACATAGTCAGTGCTCGACAAATCCATGTCCAGTGCATGGAGGAGTGAATAAATGAATGAACACACTAAATGGTGACCTGCTATCCATAGCCTCATTTTCACTGAGGGTTTCCCCATGCCAGGGCATGATTATCTGAAACTATGTAGTTGGAGAAATGACAACATCAAGAGGACAAGAGTTCTTAGTATACTTTTGGGGAGGATATTAATAACAACATTTATTTAAGCTGAGGTCGAAATGCATATACCATTTTGTAAGACCCTCAGAGGGAAGGGAGAGAATAGGCAGTTTCATGGCTGAAATCTTCTGCTGTTAAAAAAGTTAGCTATCTGAGAGAAATTTGTAGCTAGCTTGGGCATTAATGAATCTTGGGATGACAATGGCCTCATTGTCCTCTTCTGGGTGAATCACTCAGGAAAGTGGGCTTTTTCATAGCCTTGAATTTCGATGGCACGTGACACCACGCATTGGTAAATGGACAACTCTCCATAGTCACTTTGAATGTAAAAGTTCTTTGAATTATTTGGCATAACAGTGGGTAAGGACTACAGCATTCTGCCCCTGTCTCTTGCTCTTGGGAGGAATCAGTGCAAGTAATTCATCTTTTTGGCCATTTTCTGCCATTGCAACCTGACAGGGAACTCCACGCTTTCCTTTGCCGTTGCCAACCCAGCAGAAGCTCCTCTCTGACATCAGGATGTTTTTATGGCAGGATAACCATGGTCAGATGCCTGGCTTAGCATTTGGCAACAAGAGGCCAGGCTCGGTTTTCACTTTTCTGGCTAGGAGATCTACTTACTCCTTAAAACAAGTGATTCTAGGACTTTCTGGATAGTTTCAGTGTAGGAACTATCACTAAAGAAAATGTGGTGTCATTTTCCCCAGGTGTTTGGAAAATAAGTGTTTTTCAGGCTGAAATAGAACTCTTTTAGGGAAGGAGTTAACCTTAATAACTGCATACAATCACTGTCTTAGGAAGAGATATATTTCTTTGGGGAGGGCAGTTTATATCATTACTCAGTATGGCTTTTAAATGCTGGACCTGCCATTACCACTTGTTAGGATGTTGTCTGTAAAGTTAATAGAAGCAGGGAATCAGGAGGGAAATACTAAATGAGGTTTTGGGGGATAATTGTTCCCCCAATTGAGGAACTCTTTCCTCAAAATGTGGGCAGGAAGCTATACTGCCTTTTCATAAACTCTTTCAGCGATTGGGCCCCCACTGCTTTAGAGTTCACACATTTTTACTGCGGCTCAACTTTCACTGTTAGAAAGTTCTTACGATAAGGTAACAGTGAGAAAATCTGCATATCTCAGCCCATGTCTGGACTGCTTGTGGCCACACAGCTGGACCAGAACCTGGGTGAGCGTGCAGGTCGCCTGCAGAAGGAAGAGCAGCTCCCCAGTCGTCAGTGTTCCCTGGGCAGGAAAGGGAGTCTTGCAGAGGCAAGTCCAGGCATGAAAGTGGTTAGACAGCTTCCTCCTTTTTCCAAGGCCAAGGAGGAAATTTGACCTGCACCCCAAAGTTTGGAGACTTTCCCACAGTGAAAGGTGAAGTGCTCCTGGCCATGTGGGGGCTGAGAGAGAGGCAGGGAAGCATCTTCTCCAGATGGTTCGCTTTCGTCACGATGGGCCTGAGACTGGCCGGGTGGTTTTTATTTATCTGCACAGCATTTCTCTTCTACTGTGTTGAACCATCACTATTGTTTTATTGAAAATTTTACAGCATGTGTGGTTACACTGCATAGTTAGGGGAAGAATTAGGTCCATCAGTGAGGAAAGAGGCCCCGAGTGGTTGGTGAGAATATTTTTCTTTGTGAGTGGCAATGAGCTCTCCTAGGATTCTTCCTGTGCTCTAACTTTAGATTTTAATGTTAATGTTAACTTTAGGTTTAACATGTTTGAAAACCTTTCCCATGCTCACTCTCTCTCTCTTTCCAAGTCACTTCGATGTGGGAAATCCAACCTGTTTCCCCACTAGCATATCCTAGGCTGTAATTTTTTCCAGAGATTTTATTATTTATTTATTTTTAGAGATAGAGGAAGGGAGGGAGAAAAAGAGGGAAATAAACATTGATGTAAGAGAGAAACATCTATCAGCCACACATGCCCCACCTGGGAACCAAACCCATAACCTGCAACCTATGTGTGTACCCTTATCGGGACTTGAACCCGCGACCATTTACTTTGCAGGACCATGCCAACCAACTGAGCCACGCCAGTCAGCGTATCCTAGGCTGTCATTTTGAGATTTTTTGCAGCCCAGGTCATTGGCATCTGGACCCTTGGTAGATTGACCATGCCCCACATAAAAAGTAGCCAGAAGGGCACTCATGTATCCCCAAGTAAACAGAAGCACAAGTGCCAATAAAAAGAACACTGACAGCCCTGGCTGGTGTGGCTCAGTGGATTGAGTGCTGGACTGCAAAGCAGAGGGTCACTGGTTCGATTCCCAGTCAGGGCACATGCCTGGGTTGCAGGCCAGGTTCCCCAGTGTGGGGGGTGCAAGAGGCAACTACACTAGCAACTACTTGATGTTTCTCTTCCTGTCTTTCTCCCTCCCTTCCACTCTGTCTAAAAAAAAAAAAAAAGAACACTGACAATAAGATTATAATATTAACTTTATCGATGATAGGGCTATGTCAAGGTCCCAATTTAACTCCGCAGTTTCTACTGGAGTTAAGGCCCAGTGGCACAGGAGCTGCCACAGGTAAGCTGGAAAATGATGCCGGTGAAAAAGTTTTCATGAAAGCCATGAAAGCCGAAGCTTCTTTGGTGCTATATTCTAAGATATTTTTTTCTATTTTATGTTGTTAGTGAACTATTGACATCTTCTGGACTTTTATATCCAATAATTCTTTTTCTGAGAATTTGTATCCACTTGTCTGTGTAATTACATCGCTTAGTGCATAAAAGAATGAAATAAAAATAAAAATAACCCCTTGAGTACACAAGAACCTTGCCCAGATTTCTTGATAAGAGGTTATTAAATCATAAAACCATTGTTTTTCTTGGAATAGCTGCTAGAGTTTTATTTTGGCATCTAGGCATCTAGTGGCTGGTCTGAAAAATGCATCTAAAGGATTTCAAAGGAAAATGAATAAACGTTTCAAACCTAGAGGAAATTTCTCAAACGTGTTAGGAAAGAGGGACCAATAAAGGACAGTTCCTCTTGTTAAAAAGAGAAGGGAATTGGGACACACAATAAATGTGGCCAGGTTTATAGTCACATTTATGACATAAACCTCAGCAAGCTTAGAGTGTGCAGTGAATAGACAGTCTGTACTCTGAGAAGCAGAGCAAACCCTCAGGCAAGCCTGCAGTCCTATCACCTTTGCTCCCAAACAGAATTGGTGTCACAGATGGAAGAACTATTTGGAGGTTTAAACCCCATTCCAATGATTGCCTTACCCACAATAAAACTCTTCCACCAGTGGCTACAGCTGAAACTTGGTCCTGGAAATGCAAGAAATGGATCAATAGTTTGCCTGGGAAAGGCTGAGGAGTCTCTGAACTAACCTAGACCACTCACTCGTTCATTACTCTTCACCTTAAGTCAGCAGCATGATTTTCCCTAAGATGCAAAGCAAGGAAATATAATAATTAGAACCCAGAGTTCTTGTTGTTGGGGATTGCATAGTAAAGGTGATGTTCATTTCAGGTTCCTGTCCTCTGGGATATGACTGCATTACAGAGAGGACTCTCTTGTTTTCCTTCCTTGACACAGGCACCCTGGGCATTCTGAGTAATGCTAAGGATAACGTACAATGACACTGGACAATGAGCAAGAGACAAAGGTGTTTGGTAATTAAGACTTTATTTGTCCCTTCCTTTGTCCAATCTTAAAATCTGAAATATCTTGAGTTCTTAAACACGACCTCTAATATTTCAATACCCCTTTTGATACAATAACCTTTTATTTCTCTCCCAAAAGGCTGGAGTAGGCTAGCCAGTCACTAGCCCATACTCCAAATATGTGAAGATAAATGAGCACAGGCTTTTGAAGGTATACATCTGTGGATTTGTTTTGCTTGCCTTTGCTCTATGGGGTCACTGATGACACTAGTGAGAAATAATTTATTGGGTGATTCCCAGAGAAATTTCACCATTGTGTTGACTTTATCAGAACATGTCAGTGGGGGCGAGCATAAATTATTAATTAACTTAACAAATATTTATTTCATGCTTACTAGGTGCCAAACAATGAGCTAAGTGTTGGATGCTAATGGAGTTGTGTGAAAAGGGGCAAGATTGCGGAAATAGATCTTCCATTTGGAATAATAGAATGAATTAAAAAATAAACGTTATTTTATGTGGCTAGATAGGAATATTTGCCTTCGTTCTGATGTGGACATTCAATGTTCTTATGTCTGTATTGTGGGTGACATTTGGGCTTGTTCTAAAGAGGGACACCTTATCCAGGATGCAGTGCAAACATTCTTTCTAGAGAATGAAAACCAGCCAGTTCTTTCTTGTGTTGTTTTCAGGCTGTGAGCCTTTCCAACTCTGGAGGAATGTGGAAATAGTTGTTTTCCAGGACTAATGTGTTGTTTTAATTTTATTTAAAAATCATCTTACAGGAAAATTGATTTGGGGGGTATGTTTATATCCAGATTCATGAATTTTAACTGCTGCCACAAACAGGACATGGAAATGTCATCACCTTCGTAGCTAATAATTTTTCTCTGGTTCGTTTGAAGAACCTCTGCAGAAGGCACTGTTTGATCCTCAGTAACTAACCTCATCAAATACTCAGGCTTCTTGTGAGAGGGACTTCACTTTGGCAGCCCCCAGGGCATGAGTCCGCACATTGCTCCACCTTATACGAGTGGGATTTCTTCCTTCCGTCTACACCGAACGCACCAAGAGCTGACACATAGGAGTCACTAATCACTATTCGTAATTACTAATCGTCGTCCACCCCCTTTCAACTACTCTCAGTGCCTCCTGACAGCATCCTCAGGAAAACTGTCAGGCTGGAGGGGACCTGTCATATCTGGTGAGATGTGATAATCTGGATATTATATGGTGGTGCTGAAGGCTGAGGAACTTGGGGGACATCCTCACTTGTGTGGACACAAGAGCTTTGAACTAAGAATCTAGAGCTGGTACAGTGGGCAATGGATACAACTGCTGAAATTACAAAATATATTTACTTTAGGAAATTTGATAATTCCAACAAAAGGTTTTAAAATCTCTGGTGAATCCCATGATCAAAAAATAAGCATTATTAATATTTTGTTTTAATTCTTTTTACATCTACATTATATATATTATGTGTCTGAATGTCCAAACATCACCAAATATAAAGCAGTTATCATTTACTCAATAAAAGATTAAAGTAAAAGTCTTGACCAACTTGATTATTTAAGAGAGATGATATAATCAATGCCTAATGATGTTATTTAATGTATATTAAGATACATATTTAACTGATACCAAATAACATCATTAAGAAACATCGCTTTTTATTCATTTATTTTTTAAAATATATTTTATTGATTATGCCATTACACTTGTCCCATTTCCCACCCTTCATTCCCCTCCACCTGGTTATCCCCTCCCCTCATACTCCCCCCCTTTAGTTCATGTCCATGTGTCATAAGTTCTTTAGTTTCTACATTTCCCATACTATTCTTGCCTTCCCCCTGTCTATTTTCTCCTCACCGTCTATGCTACTTATTCTCTGTACTTTCCCCCCACTGTCCTCCTCCCACTCCCCTGCTGCTAACCCTCCATGTGATCTCCATTTCTGTGGTTCTGGTCCTGATCTAGCTGTCCTCTTAGTTTGCTTTTGTTTTAGGTGTGGTTGCTAATAACTGTGAGTTTGCTGTCCTTTCACTGTTCATATTTTTTATCTTCTTTTTCTTAGATAAGTTCCTTTAACATTTCATATAATAATGGCTTGGGGATGATGAACTCCTTGAATTTGACCTTATCTGAGAAGCACTTTATCTGCCCTTACATTCTAAATGAAAGCTTTGCTGGATAGAGCAATCTTGGATGTAGGTCTCTGGATTTTACGACTTGAAATACTTCTTTCCAGCCCCAGATTCTTACCTGTAAGGTCTCTTTTGAGAAATCAGCTGACAGTCTGATGGGAAGTCCTTTGTAGGTGACTGTCCCCTATCTCTTGCTGCTTCTAGAATTCTCTCCTTCATTTGAATCTTGGCTAATGTGCCTTGGTGTATTCCTCCTTGGGTCCAACTTCTTTGGGACTCTGTGAGCTTCCTGGACTTCCTGGAAGTTTATTTCCTTAGCCAGATTGGGGAAGTTCTCCTTTATTATTTTTTCAAATAAGTTTTCGACTTGTGGCTGTTCCTTTTCCCCTTTTGGTACCCCTATAATTCTGATGTTGGAATGTTTAAAGATGTCCTGGAGGTTCCTAAACCTCTCTTCATTTTTTTGAATTCTTGTACTTCATTCTTTTCTGTTTGATTGTTTCTTTCTTCCTTCTGGTCAACTCCACTGATTTGAGTCCCAGTTTTCTTCCCATCACTATTGGTTCCCTGTGTATTTTCCTTCATTTCACTTAGTGTAGCCTTCAGTTTTTCATGTAATTTGCGACCCAAATCAACCAGTTCTGTGAGCATCCTGACCACCAATATTTTGAACTGTGCATCTGATAGGTTGGCTATCTCTTGGTCACTTAAAAGTATTGGCTCTGAGGCTGTGATTTGCTCTTTCGTTTGACCCATAATTTTTTGGTCTGGTCACACCTGTTACATATGAGGGGCAGAAACTCAGGTGTTCACCAGGGTGGGGCAACCCAGTTGTTGGGTTGTGATGCTGTATGTGAGGGCGGGGTCAGAGAGAGAACAATGGCGCTTGTTGGGCTCTCTCTTGGATTTTAGTTCCCTCTACTGCTTCCCACAAGCAAATTGGGCCCTTCTGGTGCTGGTTCCTGGGTGGGTGCGCTTGTGTACATTCTAGGACACTATGGGTCTCTCCAACGAACTCTCCTGTGAGTCTGAGACCTTTTTTCAGCACCTCAACCCCCACAGGTGTTTTCAATTGGTGCTTTTAGGCTTTATTTTCTGGCGCTAAGCCCTGGGTTGCGCAGTCTGTCTCACTGCCCGTTTTTTTTTTTTTTTTGCCTGGTTTATCTGGGTGGGAATGTGTGTCCCAGGTCAGCCAACTGCCTTGCGCGCCTCACTGGGTTTGCTTGTTTCTTCCCTGAGCCCAGGTCTGCCAACACTGCCTTTTCCTGTTCCAACCCCTGTCTGCCAGCCGCCAACTGCTCCTCTTACCAGTCTGGATGAACGGTTCGTTTTTGTTGGACTTTGGTACAGCTCAATTTACTATCTGTTCTGGTTTGTTTTTGTTTCTAAATCTTTGTTGTCCTTAATTTTTGTTGTGTGAGGAGGCACAGTGTTTCCACCTATGCCTCCATCTTGGCCAGAAGTCTATTTATTTTTTTAAGTATACTTTATTGATTATACTTTTTTTAGATTTAGTTGTTGATAGTTGTGAGTTTGTTGTCATTTTACTGTTCATAGTTTTGATCTTCCTCTATTTCTTAGATAGTCCCTTTAACAATTCAGATAATAAGGGCTTTGTGATGGCAGATTCCTTTAACTTTACCTTATCTAGGAAGCATTTTATCTGCCCTTCCATTCTATATGATAGCTTTGCTGGATAGAGTAATCTTGGGTGTAGGTCCTTGCTTTTCATGACTTGAATACTTCTTTCCAGCCCCTTCTTGCCTGTAAGTTCTCTTTTGAGAAATCAGCTGATAGGATGGGCACTCCATTGTAGGTAACTCTCTTTTTCTTCTTGCTGTTTTTAAGATTCTCTCCTTATTTTTAATCTTGGGTAATGTAATTATGATGTGCCTTGGTGTGTGCTTGCTTGGGTTCTACTTTCTTTGGGAATCTATGAGCTTCCTGGACTTCCTGGGAGTCTATTTCCTTCACCAGATTGGGGAAGTTCTTCATTATTTGTTCAGATAATTTTTCAATTTTTTACTCTTCCTCTTCTTCTGGCACCCCTATGATTCAGATGTTGGAGCACTTAAAGTTGTCCCAGAGGTTCCTAAGTTTCTCCTCACTTTTTTGAATTCTCCTTTTGTCATTTTTTTCTGGTTGAATATTTATTTCTTCCGTTTGTTCCAAATCATTGATTTGAGTCCTGGTTTTCTTCCCTTCACTGTTGGTTCTCTGTATCTTTTTCTTCATTTTACTTTGTATAGCCTTCAGTTTTTCCTTCATTTTGCAACTGAACTAATTTCTGTGAGCATCCTAATTACCAGTTTTTTGAACTTTGCATCTGACAGGTTGTCTATCTCCTCTTCATTTAGTTCTTTTCCTGGTGTTTTGATCTGTTCTTCATTTGGGCCATATTTCTTTGTCTTGGCATTACATTGTAAGGGGAAGAATGTAATTCTCTAGGGTGGGGCAACCCTTTTTGCTGCATTGTGGTGCTGTCTGTTGTGGAGGGGTTAGAGAGGGACAAAATGCCTCTTGCTTGCTCTGCTCCAGCCCCTTTCTGTCACTTCCCTCACTTTCCACCTGCAGATTGTGCCCATTCAGGTGCTTATTTCTGAGTGGATGGGTTTATGTGCATTCTAGGTTCCCGCGGGCCTCTCCAATGAACTTTCCTGTGAAACTGAGAGTTTCTCCAGGCTTCACAACCCCCACAGATTTTACAGGAAGAGGTTTTGACTCTTTACTTTCCTGGTTTGCCAGCCCTTCCTCTCCCACATGGTCTGCTGGTGTGGGTCCTGTCCACCCATCTGCCTGCCTGTCTCTGCCCCTCCTACTGGCCTGGATGAATATTTCTTTAACTCTTTGGTTGTTGGAATTCCGTGCAGTTTGATTTTCTGACATTTCTGGCTGTTTATTATTCTTAAATTGATTGTTATCCTTCTTTCAGTTGTATAAAGAAGTGAAGTATTTCTACTTGTGCCTCCATCTTAACTAGAACTCTGGACTTATTTCAGTATTGTTGTTGTTGTCGTTGTTATTATTATTATTTGGAAGCTTCTTCCTGGAGCACCCTGTTCTCTTGCCTCTGTCTGGTTGGTCTAAATGAAACTATTTATTTATTTATTTAAGAGAAAGGGGAAAGGTGAGAAAAGGAGCAGGAGAGGGAGAGACACTTCAATATGATAGAGCAACTTCTATTGATTACCTTCTGTAAGCACCCTGACTGGGGAGGGAGCACAGAGTGTGCAACCCAGGCATGAGCCCTGACCCAGAATTGAACTGGTGACCTTTTGATTTGCGGGATGACACCCAACCAACTGATCCCTGATGACCAGGGCTTTTTAGTTTAGAAACGTATCTGACACTTTGCCACTCTTCAGTGCTGCATACTCCGAGTCTTGGATTTTTATGTTCATCTCTTTGGTTATTTTCATTAATTCATTCAAACACTTTCTGGTGGACCATGAGCAAGTACCTTACTTTCCTCATTCTCAGCTTCTTCATCAGTAAAATGAGAACAGTGCTTTCCATGCTTTGTTTCATAAAGTTTCTTTGTGAGGTAAATGAGATAATGGCTTTGGTCGCACTTTGTAACTTATGAGTTCAGAATAAAATAATGTAATAATGTGAGAGAATAAGAAGCCTTGGTCAGGAATGCAAAGTTACTATAGTGGATGCAAATGTGAACTTCTGCTTGGAATCTCTTTAAAGCAAAATTAAGACTTTAGGTGAGGGGCAGTGCAGTGGAGTGCTGGGAAAACTAAACTGAATTTGGAGATCTGGATCTTAGCCCTGGATCCACCATTGCTGTAGATGCGTGACTTTGGATAAGCCACTAGTTCTATGGGCTTAGATTTGCTCCTGTGTAAAATGGATGAAGAAGAGGGCATCTATATGCCCTTTAGAATTAAAATTATACTACATAATCCACTTCTACTTCAGAGAAAGGCAGTGTAGCTTAGACTGAATATATGATACAGACTTTTGCAATGGTAAAGGAATGGTTAAATTAATCTGTGACAACAAAGTCAAATAGCACTCACTAGTGGAGCTCTCAGGTTTCATTTTCTTCTCCTGAGTCGCAGGAAATGCTGTCTCTCACAAATAAGGTGATGGACCTGCACTGTCACTCCTTGCCTGGCTGCCTCTTGGAAGTGATGTCCAGACACGTTGGCCTCTAGACAGCATGCCTCCCCTCTGTACCAGTGTTTGGGGCCACCTGCGGCATGTCCATCTACCTCATTCCCCTATTGCAGTTACTAGAGCAGAGAAGATTAACTTTCTGAAAATGAAAAGGACAGAGAGAAGATGAGCTGCTTATCAAATATGCACATTTCAGATGGAACTTCACACTTGGTAGAAAGATGTTAGATTGCTGTTAGCTCTCTGGAGCGCTCCTGACAATGTGTTATCAGGTCCTGTTTGCATGACAGAGGCAGCCTGAGCAGGAAACATTAAGTCATATGACTCCTAAGACGGAATCAATCAAGTGAGCAGTACAGCTCCTGAAAACTAATTTCACCTTCATAAGGTCTGGTTATCTGTGCAGCAGACATGAGGTTTGTCAGCCCCATTTCAGTCTGACCAGGTTCAGCACTGCATCAGGAATTTTAATGAACCGACACTGTAATATGTATGAAAGATGACACTGAGATGAATTCATGAAAAGCCAAGTCCCCATGAAATATGAACAATTACTTGCAGGCTCCTTCGCCTACTTAGCTCATTCAAAATGTCCATTTCAAAGGCCTTTGTCTTTCTGTAGTTCATTTGCAAGTTTATGTACAGATTTTCATCATATTTAACCAGTTTAAAAAACAAAGAAACTATTCACAATCAAACAGTTCAGTGAGCTTTGGTTTGATGGAGGCAGCGCCAAGGCAAGCTAGAGCTTAAATCTTCATTTGGCTATAGATGAACAGATTTCCTTTTGTGGGTAGGAAAGGACTTAAAAAGATTGGATGCTAATGCTGACTTAGGTCCTTGGCATTCAGTGTGGCCCTATACAAGGTCTTAATTTGGGGTCCTAATGATGTCATACTCTTCCTGGTAATAAAAACATTTGTTAGTTTTCAGCTAAACAGGAAGTGTTGGTGAGTATGTGGAGAAAAGAAGACCCTAGTGCACTGTTGGTGGGAACGCAGACTGGTGTAGCCACTGTGGAAAACGGTATGGAGTTTTCACAAAAAAGTTAAAAATGGATTCTGCTTTTGACCCAGCAATTCCACCCCTGGGAATATGTCCTAAGAATTTCCAAACACTAATTTGAAGGAATATAAGCACCCCTTTCTGCATTGCAGCATTCCTTACACTAGCCAAGATTTGGAAACAGCCCAAGGAGCATCAGTAGGTGAGTTGTAAAAAACCTGTGGTATATTTACATAATGGAACACTATATGGCTGTATAAAAAAAGGAAATCTTAAATTTTTTGACAGCATGCATGGACCTGGAGATTATTATGCAAAGTGTCATAAGCCGGAGGCATGGTACGTAGAACAGACTGACAGCTGTCAGGGGTAGTGGTATTAGATGAAAGAAGGTGAAGGAATGAGCCAAAGAACATGTATGTATAACACATAGACGCAGACAACAGTGGGGTGATGGCCAGAGGGAAGAGGGGGCGGGGACTAGGTGGGGATGGGCAAGGAGGGGAAAGTAGGGACATCTGTAATAGTGTCAACAATAAAAACAAACTTTAAAAAACAGCACTCTCAGGGTTAGCCTTATTTTGGAAACTTTCCAAATTTGTCACTAGATACATGTTGAAATTAGAAATACCATTTTCCAGAAAATTTTGGCTTTTATTTTTTGCAAATGAAAGACCAATCCATTCTCCAAATCCCATATCCTTTTCACGAATCCCATTGCTGCCACGGATATGCATTTTATATGCTGATTCATATAACTTAGGATGGTCCATATACTATGAGCCACAATTCTTATGTTGCTCCCAGAGGTTACGGGCCACCTGTCGCCAAAGTCACTTAGCCCGACGCCCATGCCAGCCCTTCCTCTCGTGGCGGACATTGATTCCTACTTTACAGACACCGGAACTCCCCTAGTTCAAAGGCAAGGGCAATCCCTTTCTTTTGTCTTTTTTTTTCTATTTCTTTCCCTTACATGTAAGATATTTCAAGCATAGGTAATACATAGGAAATACAGAAGTGATTTAAATAACATTTATGTACTTACTATCCACTCAACTTTGACACACTCCTTAGAATTTATGAACAGAAAACAAGGGAGTTCATGGAGTATCTAAGTCAGTATCTTCCATGTAAAATACAGGCAAAAAATTTGTCTGTTCCCTCCTCCTTTCTGTGTCAGCCCTTCTCACTTTCCTTTTGCTTTGCCTCAGTATCCTTCTCCTTCATGTTTTACTTAACCTCTTCTTCTTCTTCCCCCTTCTTTCTCGTAATCCCATTCTTTTCCTTCCCTCTTTTACTCCTTCATGTTCTCTTCACACAAGATTAAATTAGACTATACAAGTAAATTTATTGGGGTGATTTGTACATATTGTAAGTGTACATATCTGTGATACTCGTTCTGTATATTGCGCTGTGTTCCCACCATCAAAGTCAAATCTTCTGTCACCATATAGTTGGCCCCCTTTACCCTTTATTACCCCCACCCCGTCCCCTCTGGTAACTATCATACTATTGTCTGCGTCTATGATTTTCAATTTTATATCTTACATATGAGTGAAATCAGTTGGTTCTTAGCTTTTCCTGACTGACCTATTTCATTTAGCCTAGTACTCTCATGGTCCATCCATGCTGTCACAGATGGCAGTGTTTCATCTTTTCTTATGGCTGAATAGTATTCTATGGTATACATGTACTACATCATCTTTACCAATCATCTATCAAAGGACACTTTCATTGTTTCCAGGTCTTGGCCACTGTGAATAATGCTGCAGTGAATATAGGGGTACATATATCTTTGCAAATAAATATTTTTAAACATTGTGTAGATATGCAGAAGAGGGATTGCTGGGTCATATGACACCTCTATTTTTAATTTTCTGAGGAACCTCCATACTGTTTTCTATAGTGGCTATAGTAGTTTAAACAATTTTTTCAAAGTAAATGTCAGCCTGTCACCTTGTTTGCTATCTCAGTCTAATTAAATTTTTCCACAAAACAAAATATAATTCTTTTAAAAATAATTTTCTTAAGATTTTATTTGTTTATCTTTAGATGGGAAGGGAAGGAGAGAGGGAGAGAATATCAATGTTTGGTTGCCTCTCATGAGTCCCCTGCTGGGAACTGGCCTGCCACCCAGGCATGTGCCCTGACTGGGAATTGAACCCCTATCCTTTGGTTTGTAGGCCCACACTCAATCCACTGAGCTACATCAGCCAGGGCAAAATATAATCCTTAATCATTAAATTTCTTCTTAAAACTGTGCATTAGGCCCAGTTTTAGTAAACACATATATCCACAGAAAAATTTGTACATGAATGTTTCTAGCATCATTATTCATTGTAGCCAAAAAGTGGAAACAACTCGTGTTCCTCAGTCAATGAAATGGTAAACAAAAGGTGGTATATCCATACAATGGGACACTATTTGGTCTTAAAACAAAATGATGTATTGATTTATGAATAACTAAACCTTGAAGATGTTACCTAAAAATCAGATTAAAAAGCCACATATTTTGTGATTTCTTTTATATGAAATGTTCAGAATAGTCAAATCCATAAAGACAGAAAGTAGGTTAGAGGTTGTGGGGCTGAGAAGAGGACGTCACGGAGAGTGATTGCTGATGGACCCCGGGTTTTCCTCTGGAGTGATTACAATGTTTTCAATTACCCAGTGGTGGCAATTGCACAATTCTGTGATTATACTAAACACCACTGGATTTTACACTTTAACAGGGTGAATTTTATAACATTTTAACTGTATCTCAAAAGAAGTATTATTAGCTAGATTTTTGCTGTAAGACAAAACCCAAACACATTTTTTGTCAAGAGATCAATTATTTAGCTTATATGTAAAAAACAAATAGAGCAACAAGCTTATCCCCATTACCCCCACTTTAGTAAAGCATGGCCTGATGACAAGTGACAGGCAGCCGTCTGGGCTGAACATACATTAAACCCTTAGGTGACAACGGTGTTACATTCAGTAATATGGCTGACCTTTAAGGGGATTTAATTGCAGCTCTAAATGACAGTCTACCCATGGTTTCAGCTTTACCCATTCCTTTCAACAAAGTTGTTGGAATGTCTTTATCTGCAGTGACACTCATTAAGTGAAAACGGTTTTGCATGCTTTTGCATGTTTGCCAGTATCGGGCTTCCTCTTGGGGTCTCCATGTGGGAGCTTGGTGGGGATATCCCTTTTAACAAATGAGTGTCAACTGTGTCAGCTGTAACTATAGCCTTTTTGCGACTTTTGAAAACATGATGTGGGCTGATGCAAAGCTGCATTTTTCTCTCCCTCCCTCTGACTGTGAATTATTCCATCTCAGAGAGTACAATCGTTTGTACAATCAGTTCGGTGGACACTTCTAACAGAAGGCAACAATGAGCTTCCCGAAGTTTTTATTCAAACTTTTCTAAATGAGAAACTTGATGGTTTGAGTGGAAACAGGCTCCTTTCATGGAAGAACTTGCGTTGACAGAACATATCAAGACTCTTGAGGGAACTCTGGTTCTATTGAATTTTTTTTTCCTTTTCACAAAGTCTATAAATATTAGGTAAATCCAGCTAATATTGAATTTTATATATAAAGCATTTCCAGAGAAAAACTAATATGGTGCCCAAACCTCAAAAGTGTGTCTCCAAAATGTCTGGGGTGAAAAGTATGAGTGAAAAAGTCTTAACATATTCAAGGGTCACATGCTTTTTCCCCACTTATATTACTTTTCTATTACTGCAAACTCAGTGGCTTAAAACAACAGAAATTTATTACCACCATTTTTTGTAGAGTAAGTATCTGGCATGGTATGACTGGTCTTGCCAAGCTAAAATTAAGGTGTCAGTCGGGTCAGTAGTTTTCATCTGGGCTTGGGGTCTTCTTTCAAACTCACTGGTTATTGGCAGCATTCATTTCCATGTGGATGCTGGACTCTGGGTGCCCGTTTTCCTTCTAGCTCTTCGCTGGGGACCACACGCAGTTCTCTCCCATGTGGGCCCAATACACAGTTCACTCCTGGAAGAATCCAGGCCAGCGGGAGAATGCCTCTCTGACCTCCTGTTCTGTGACCAGCTGGAGAAG
The DNA here is from genome assembly GCF_014824575.4 of Sturnira hondurensis. NCBI lineage: Eukaryota > Metazoa > Chordata > Mammalia > Chiroptera > Phyllostomidae > Sturnira > Sturnira hondurensis. Next base: position 214,068 of record NW_028093273.1, read on the forward strand.
AATCTTTTATCTTGTCAGGCCCATGTGGATGCTCTTATTTTAACATAACAAATTATGGGGAAAAACCCAACATACTCGCTGTCCTAGGGATTAGACAGGGCATGTACACCAGGGACATGGGGATGTTACAAGCCAGTTTAGAATTCTGCCTACTATACCATGCTTCCCATTTTCAAGAAATGAGGCAATATTGCACATCAAACAAAAGCTTTGGGCTTGGGGCTTAACTGCATATCTGTGTTTTATTTGTGTTAAAGTCCCAGGGTTTGGGCCAGGAAGGGGTAGGGTAGGTGAAAGATGAGAAAGACACAGCAGCACTGCTTTAATCACTTGTAAACAGAGGTTTAGTTCTCTCTGCATCTGCCTTTAAGGAATCTGAATCTGAGTCATGTCTGGAATGAAGCAGATCATAGGAACCCAATTATCTTTTCCTTTAAAAAGACACATATATTTTCATGACTGAGAGTTGTTAGATCGGAGCACTAGGAATTTAGGAAACTCCTTCACTGATGAAAATTTTATTGGCTTTCCTTCCTTTGAACAGTCTTTGAAAGTATGTGTTAATAGAAAGATTGGAAACTTGTGTTGAAGTCAACTTTCATTCCCCCCAAATAACACATCATCTATGAATTATGGAATCTACATATAAATGTTGTATATGTGAGAGGGCAAAGACAATTTTCCTCCTAGATATCTTTTTGTCAATCGAAGAGGGTGGCTGGTGTATTTCAAAGACTCTCGCGACTTCAGAGGATCTCTGGGACTCTACTTTCATGATTAGAATTTAAATTCGGTATAGCTAGCAAGCGGAGGCATTTTCCTGCCAGAATTAAGGAGGTGAGTTGAATGTTGAATGCAGAAAAAGGGGAAGGGCTGAGAAAAGGAACAAGATTAGGAGTTCTTCCCAGGGGACTGTTAAAGCTATGGCTAGAAAAATAACAAATGTGAAAATAAATTATACTAATCTATCCGTTAATGCCTAAAATTCCGAGCCCATTAAAACATGCCACAAAGGAGGCTTGGGATGACCTGTTCTGCCCAATTAGTTTTAAAGTATTGGAAATCAATTAGTTACAATGAAAAGACCAGTCCTCATTATTTTCCGCAGCTTGCGATTAGAAAGGTGATTGTATACAAGGCTTTAAGCATAAAGACATGCTGGCCCCGAGGAAGAATGCTGGGTACCCCTCATTGCTTTCATTCTATCAGGACCAGCTTCTAGTGGTGAATTCAAACTTTTACCAAGTGGTCTGCTTTTCACAGAACTGATTTAAATATTGAAACAGCGGATTTGTCCTTAGCAGTATGTACAACAGAAACTGAAATTCTTGTTTTTGTTTGCTCTGAGTTCAGCCTACAAGCGATGTAGAATAAAATGTGTTTAATCCTTTTCTTATTTCTTTTGGCCACGGAGGCACTAGGCTTGCCAAGGTACCCCCTCCTCAACACAACCAAAAAGGACTCATTGTTCCTAACTCATTAAATGCAGTAGATTTGCCTGATAGGCTCTGGTTGCTTGCCTGCCTAACTGGTGTGCTAACTACTTTGCATCTGCAGTTTCCAAGGTATTCATTTGCTCACCAGAAAAAAAAAATGATCAGGAAAAAAGCATGATCTGCATATTTCCTATGTTAGTACATTGATTCATTATGTCATTTCTAAAAGAGGGACAATATTATGACTCATGAGCATGAAGGGAAAAAATGAAACATTTTAGTTCTTTGTTGGTTCAATAAGTATACATTTGCTAGTGACATGAACTAATTGCATAGTTACCATGAAATAACATGTTTTATTTTTCTGTAATAATGTAGTAACTACATAGTAACTTCTTAGGAAACAATGGTAATTATATGGTAATGTGATAATAGTGCTGTTTTATTTTCCCCCACAGCTATGCAATTAACTGTACATAAAATACAAAATACCCCATTTCTGAACTAATGTGCACACTCGCCTAAAGCATTTCTTCCTTGGTTTTCTGGCCCCTAGCTGTCTCTCTCCCATATCAAGCCCAACACACTATTCAGAAACGGAAACCTAAATCCTTTTCATAATCTCTCTTCTTCAAACCCAACAAGCTCTGCATCCTTTAGAGTTCCATCATGAAGTATAGGACTAAAGCTAAAACTGAAACACTGTGTAGTGCTTTATGTTACGTGACCCAGAAGTGAGTTGAAACGGCGAGTATAGCAAAGCCCGAGAGGATGTCTTCAGCAGACTAGCTCCACACAAACTAACTGTAGTGAAGATCTGAGACCCTCCTGGCAGGTTTAACCCCGAGCTAAGCTAAGTCTGAAATGAGGGCGTGTGTTTAGCTTTCAGGATGAAGAGTTGAGGAAAGCACTCGCTGCATTTCCTTGGCTGAATGATCCAAGAAACATGCATAGTGCTGGAGAGAGGGGAGAGAAAAAGAGCTCTTCCTTTTCTTAGCAGGCAGAGGGACATTGCAGGCCTCTCGAGAAATAGCTTCTCTATAAAAAAAAGAATATATCAAAATGAAATTGCTCTAAGCGCTGTTGAAAGAGGGTGAGTGAGAGAGTCTCTTATAGGAACAAAGGCTCACATAGTTAAGAGTTGGGTATATGGCTAAGAAACCAGCACAGACAGGAATAAAGCACAGCTTGGTTCTGAGCCATCAGAGGTCGAAGTCCCAAGAACTCAGCTTCAAGCTAAGGTTAAAGTCATATCCTGATTGGACAAAAAAGTGGTGGAGGGGCTGCTCAGGGGACAGGGCCTAGAGTCAATATAGGCCCCCCCCACCCCACCACAGAGCATGGTTGATGCTGAGAGGATGTGAGGGAGCCATGCTTTCTGCTTCTGGAATGTGGGTGCTGAAGCTGGGTCTGGAGAGAGGAGGGGTCCTTCAGCCCCTCCTGTGCTGCAGGTGGCTCCTGTGCCTCCCACGGGAGTCCTGCTGGGCCCCACCTGAGCCCTCCGTGGCAGTGGGCTCTTTGGTGGCTCTGCCTGGAATATAGTCTGAGATCCTGAGCTCTTACAGAATGCCTTGGCAGTGAGCATATCAGCCATAGAATGGGCTTAGAGATGGTTAAAAAAAGCAGGCAGACCTAGAGGCAGCAAGAGAAGAAGAGGATGAACAATATAGATGGAGACAGAGTAAATGGCAAAGAGAAACACCGAGAAAGAGGCATAGAGAGAACCAGAAAACAGAACAGAGTAACAGAAACAGATGCAAAGAGAGAGAGAGAGAAAGAGAGAGAGAGAGAGAGAGATCGCAGAAATGATACCAAGGGACAAACAGAGAGAGAGACTCAAGGTGGAAAGAGGGTGAGAGGAAGGGAGGGAGAGAATCCTTTATCTAACCATTTTGGAGTGGTATGAGGGCCAGAGGCAAAGCTTCTGTTCATTATGACATTGCATTGCATTTTCAACTTCTGGTTTGGTACCAAAAAGTGAACCACACAGCCTGGGAGTACTGCTGTTTTTCTCTGTGGTCTAATTTAAATTCTCCATCAAACATCATTACAACAGTGACTTTTAACAATTTGCATGATTTATGCCATTAATGAGCAAAGAACCAGAGTGGGTTGGGGTGTTTTCTGTAAAGGGGATGGAGTGAAATAAAAATCTGCATACAGACCTTGCAGAAAGAATAGTTACAATTCTGAAGGGTCTCATCTAAACTGATCAGTTTAAGCACATGCTCCTACTTTATCACAAATGAAATAAAAGACATTTTTCACTGACTGGGGTGCATAGATAAAGGCATGTCCATAGAGGAGAACTAATGAAATGGGTAAAAAATACCTTAAAGGTAAAGAAAAACCACAATGTCATCTGACTGACTCCAAAAGACAAGCACTCTGTCCAACAGAAGACACAGAAACATTCAAATAACCTACGTGGGTTTGTTGAAGCCAAGTGTACTGGATTGTGGTGACCTAGAGGCCTAAATTATAGACTAAAAGTTTTGAATTTTGTTTGGAAAGGCTATTACCATGTGTTGAAGCAGTACTTTGCACTGGATTAAGAAAGGTATCAAGAATCCAAGTTCCTCAAATTTTTCCATGTGATCCTGTATAAGATGCTTTGACCTGAGCCACGTTATTCTGGATCCTAGACTTCTCTTCACCACCCCATCCCACTTTTCTCTTTGAATACACAGGTCCCTATTCTAAGCTTATTTTCAGTGTAAAATTGGTAGTTGATTCAAGGAGAATTTGAAAGAGAAAGAGGACTAGTTCAAGACCATCTACCCAACCAATAGGAACAGTGCCCCACTCCCTCCCTACCCCTCACTCCATGAGGAACGTGCTGGGCTTGTGACTCTGAAGGGAGCATGTGATCAGGGGTGCACAGTGCTTCCCTCTGGTTGGGGCATTATTATGGTTATGGGCTGTGGTCCCCAAGTTTATAGGTTAAAACCCTAACCTCCAGGACCTCAGAAAATGACTGCACTTTGACAGAGGTCTTTCCAGAAGTAATTAAATTAAATTGAGGTCATTAGATGGGTCCTATTCCAATGTGGGCAGTGTCTTTGTGAGATGAGGATACCAGGACCAAGACATGGACCATGTGGAGACATAGGGTGAGGACCTTTACAAGTCAGGGAGAGCAGTTTCAAAGGGAATCACGCCTTCCAATGCCTTGATCTAACCTCCAAAACTACGGGAAAATTAATGTGTCTTATATAAACCATCTAGTCTGTGGCACTTTGTTATGACAGTTCTAGCAAATGAATATCATCAGGTAGTTATCACTATCTGTGCCGAGGATCATTTTCAGAGTGTAGGTATTTCTTAACTAATGAAAGTTATTCTTCATTAATAATAGAAGTTTTTAGTAAAATATTTGAGTATAAATCATATTAACCAGCCATCTTAAAAGTGATATTTAAAACAACGGTGTACTCTCAAAATATACCTGGAAGCCTTCTCAACAAGCTGAAGTCTTCCCTGACCAATTAACTCATCCTAAAGGTGAGAAGCTCTTCGTTCTAGTCTGTGTCAGCTGCTTAGGGGAACATCCAAAGTCTCAGGTACCCTCTCTGAGCAATGCCGTTCTCTCTCCCTGTCCCAGCCACATGATCCCTATACGAGCAGAGAGGCTACTGTCCCTCCCTCTCTTTTTTCCTGATGACACTGCTCTCTTCGTAACATCCTTCGGTGGAAGCTATGCATTTTTCTGCCTTAGATGTTGATGTTGTTTGCTCTTTCCTTGGTGTTCGCCTTTCAGAGTTTTATTGGCAATCTCTTCTCTTTCAAAGTTGGATCAGTTCTATTCCACATGTTGATTATTAGTTTTGTTAACATTTCAGAAGGAGATAAGAAGCTTTCACCAGAATGTAAACTAATTATGCCACAAACCCCACTGTTTAGTGTGGTTCTTTAGCTAGAATTATTGTTATTTAAATAGTAGTAGTAGCAGTTAAAAGAAAACTTTCTCACAAAAAAGAAAAATTGTGTTTGTTCACATTCTGGTACCCACTACTTATCTCATCCAGGTTTGGTACTTTGAGTCACACTGGCCTACACATCTGCTTTTCTCCTTTATTCCATGTGTTTGCCTTACCCTTGAATCTCCAACAATCTGATTTCTTTTGTTCTGCAGTTTTTTTCCTCTGGTTCCAAAAAGAAGATGCTTCCTTGTTGTTGTTTTTTAACTTTGTTCCCCTGAATATCTCCTCCACCCCCTTGAGTCCTTTCCCAACTTACAGTACATTTTATGTATTATCAACAGCTATCCATGAGACATTGTCTGGTCATCCCATAATTCACACCAGAAGAAATGTCACATTGAGCTTTGTGCCAGATGTAGCTCTTACATGCTCTTAAAAACTTGTAATAGATGATCAATTCCTTTCACCCTCAGTAGTTCCATTTCACATTTTACTTCTCGTGCTTTGCCTAAACTTGTTCATTGGTTTCACTAAAATAGTAAGTATATCACACTATGCTATAATATGCCTTTTTATAATGTTTAAATTTGCTAAAAAAGAAAAAAGTGGGAAGAGTGCTCAGGTAACAGTATCTTCAATGGAAAAGACAGAGTTCTTTTTGTTTTATTTCGAATCCTCGTTATGAAGTTCTTTTTAGAATTCTATGCCCAATATCCATACCTGCATTAAGAAGTTGTGTTAATGACTTAGAATGCAGCCACTTGAGGAGCATCCTTGGGCTTACTCCCCACCTGTGCCTGTATCTATAATCAAGTACCTACTTGTTTCTCCCTCCAATGATCTTTGCAGGGAAATGTTCTGTTAAAGCTCTGCTCTCACTTCCTGTTCCTCCAAGCGTGCATAACCAACTAGTAGTGCAGTGAGAATAGAACATCAAACGACAGGCCCTGTGCTTTCTCTTTCCTTCCTTGCACTCTCTCCTTTATTGTTTTGTAGTTTTCTTTGTTTGTTACAGTTTCTCAGATTTGTCAGGACAACCCCGCTTCTGCTGCCTCCACAGGTCTCAACTTTCTCCAAGTTCTTAATGGCATTTACTCCAGTGCTTCTCTTATGCTTTTTAATACTTGTCCTCAAATGTTTTTTATTTTACCCATTTTTTCTGTGCAAATTCTTGATTTTTATCCTAATAATGCTACTAAGGTTAGATCCCTAAGGTGTCGTGCAGCCCATTATGTCCTGTTTGGTGGGAAGAAGTATTTTAATAGTTCATTTATTCTTAAAAAATAGCCCTGGCTCTGTGGCTCAGTGGATTGAGTAACAGCCTATGAACTGGAAGGTCGCTGGTTCAATTTCCTGTCAGGGCCCGTGCCTGCATTGCAGATCAGGCCCCCAGGTTGGGGCATGAAAAATGCACATGATTGCTGTATCTCTCACACATCGATATTTCTATCCCTCTCTTTCTCCCTCCCTTTCCCTCTCTCTGAAAATAAAGAAATAAAATCTTTACAAAAATAGTATGAATACCATGCAAAAACATAGCTTTAAGACTTCTTGGCTCAAATTCTCCTTGGTTCTGTCCTTCCTGTTGGGTTTGGCCATAGGAATCACAAAGTTTTTCAATAAATGGGATGGGTTGATTGGGTGGGGATTTGTGGTAGGTACTCTAGCAATGGATAGAATGAAATATCTGCAGTGAATGTCCTAACTTATTTCTCTGCCTGAAATAACCTGGATGCTTTATGAGATGCTTAAGGTCAACTTCCTATTGCTTATTCTATTCTAGTTAACATTGGATAATGTCTCATTAATTTTGTAATAAACCAATGTTGTTAAGCAGAGATCCTTACCCTGTGTTCTATTCCTGCTAGGAAACAGAACATAGCATCTTAGAACTTGGGCTTTAAAGTCAGATAGAATTGCATTCTAAATCTTGCTTTACTACTCATGAGCTATGTGGACAAGGGCCTCTCTTGGCCTTTGTTTCTCATGATATCAGATGAAGATAATAATGTCTTCTTTCAGGGTTCTAAGAATCTAAACTATACAAAACTTAATTTTCTGGACTTCCTGTTGGAAGAAAATGAGTCAAGAAATATTTGGTGTGATTCAAAAGATGCTTAGGTTACATGGTAGATGCAGAATTATGTTAGGACACCTTGAGGGAAAGGAAGCCTCAACTAGTCTTTATCCAGAGTAGCTGTTATGAAGATTCAGTGAACAGTTCTATTTGACTTCCTATAAAGAGAAATATGTTATATATATATATATATTAAGATTCTGGGAGCAATGGAAACATCAGCTCGTAATTAAAATAGAAACTCTAAATTAGAGTTACAATGGCAGCCAATCGTACTTTGCACTTCAGTAGCTTGTCGCAAGAGCAATTTCATGTGACTTCTTCAAGAGTGAGTGGCCCAGAGTTTTTAATTTAATAATTTTTCCCAGCAGAACTGAAGAGGCCAGACCAGATGGTGTGGTAATATTTTTAAGATGTTAGCACAGTGTCCAGCATATAGGAAATGGTAAGAAATTATAGCTATGAGATGGTGTTTAGTTAATATAAGCTCTTCAAAGGGTCCGTAGAATGCTCTGAAATTGAATATTGATTTTTAGGCATCATGTGCATTTTTTAAGGGAGAACAACATATTCATACTCTCACATGGTCCATACTCATTACGTTTAGAGATATTTTAGCTTCTGTCTCAAATGTGGGTCCAACTCAGAGTCTCTGTTCATCGTTGAAGATGTCTCGAGACTGATATTTTAAACACGTGGAACTTCACTTTAAATTCAGAGTAAAGAAAAGTCAGATACGTGTCTACGATAAATCACTGTAAGATTCCAGAAACTGGCCTGAAACTGAAAAGATGTTTAGGTGTGAAGACGTCATATATCTGCTAGCTCAGCGTCCAGCTAGTCGCTCCTCCTGATGCATCAGGAAACCCATTTAATTGTTTTGTGGCCTAAGTCTAAGTTCTTTTCTTCACTGATGATCCTTGAAGTTGTCCCTTGAGAGCAGCTGGTAATTGTCAAGGGTTATGTGGTAAGACATAATTTTTTGGGTTCCCTGCAATACCTTAAATCCTTGCTTCGGGACATTGTATAATGACTCTAGGATGTGGAATCTTCCTTATCCCACTTTGAAAGCTCAAATTATATAGTCCATCTCCCAGGGGTCCCTCCCACACTGCCAGATGGCCATGTTTCATCAGACAAATGTGAATCTGGCACTTCCTACTATGATATGACCGTTTCTGAATGGTGATGTTTATTTCTCACAGAGGTTAAACACTTTTTCCCCTTTAAAAGTAAGTTAACTTCAGAATTCTATTTTCTACCCTTTTGAGCACAGGCCTTGCTAAACAATCTGACTGGTTGGGTTTTTGAACAGTGTTGCAGTCTGGGAGTTTTGTTTTTTACTCTTTTTTTTTTCATCTTCCAGTAGTAATTCTATGACATGATACATTTGCTGTCACCTTGGCTAACTATGTTCATGCATTCCTTTACACCTTCTAAAACTGTAAATATAATTCAACACACAGCTATTGGAGAAAGCCCGGGAAGTGGGATACTGCAAATCAGAGGTGTGGTAGGGGAGAGGAGTGTGTACAGCAGATAACTGTACTTGATTAGTTAGATTTAAATAGTGTCGGACGAATTTACCAGGTGAAAATAAAAATTGTCAGTTCAGTTTAATTTCATGGTGAATCAAACAAGGAAATTAGATTCTGCTACTCTGTCAGCTTGACATCCACCGTGAGTGACAATTAGAGATGATGAGAGAACTTATATTATTTACTTTGAAACTCTTGATTTCCTGATAGGCATGTAACTTTTATTTACCCTTACATTGCAGAAAAATGCGGCATGGCAGTGGCATTAGTAGAGGTTGCTAGAACATTCAGGATATAGGTGGAAGGGGCAGAAGGGGCAGTTAGAGAGGCCAGGGCTCACTTTCATTGCATGGCATAATCAGATAGAGCGGTACAGTGGAGAGGAAAAGCCCCTGTCTGTTAGGCCAGAAGAGTTTAGAGCTGAAATGCAGATAATAACACAGTGGTCACACCTCTTGCTTCAGCAGACAAGATTGTATGAGAGCAAGTCAAGGCTGGAAGTCAAGGAATGAAAGTACTCTGACTTGTACTGTAGCAGCCAGATCATTCAAGTTGATTTTTATTCTCTCTGTAAACCCACAACCAAAATATCCAGCGACTTACATTTAAACGCCAGTGCATTTATAGACATTCTCCCCGACCACTCCTAATATTAGAAAGTGAATATCAATTCCAAATTAGGGTTTAAAGAACACAGAAAAATTGCTAGATTTGAAGCATGAAATGATCACATGGGAAGTTGCTTCTTTGGAAAGAGGTAGGTCTCAACAGCAAGAGGAAATTATTTGCTACTTGAATTTACTTCCAAAGAAAGGGTTTCAAGGTTGACTGACTACCTTTGGCTAGTACACAATTTAGCACAGGGAGATAAAAAACAGAATGAGAGACAAACTATAGTTTGATCAAGGAAAGTGATAGAGATTAAGATACTCAACTTTGATTTAATGGATATATAGTCATTTTTAAAGAATCCTATATCTTGTGGGTATAGAATTCACAAGAAGACTTAGATAAGTCAATTCATACTTTTCTCCCAAGCTTTCCATGGACCTGAGGATTCGTAGGTCTCACCTCCTGATAGGGTCTCTCTCTCTCTCTCTTTCAATCTCTCTTTGGCTCTACTTGGTTAAGGAGGGACACAATTCTGACTTCAACTAGATAATTATTTTTCAAAAAACCCCCTAAAAACCAAGGTGTCAATGTTCAGAGCAAGTTTCTTATTTGCCTTTTCCCACATTAACCTTAAAAATTTTTATTATGATATAACCAGCACATACTAAGATTATAGAATGAAAGAAAGAATGAACAGAATATGAACAGATACTTTGTGTTCTAACATTTTGGAACTAGAAGACATGCTTGGGAGATTTATCAATTAAAAACTAAAATTCTGAATTAGGAAAATTTGCTGGCTATATGGAGCATATCTTTATAGTCACTGGTGATTTTGAATTTATTTCTTTAATCTAACAGATCAAAGTTAGAATGAAAAAGAGAGAAAAAGAACCCTCCATAATTTGAAGGTGATGATTTTAATTGCTAATTAAATAGGACATATGATATTATATCCTAATTACTTAGAAATGTGATAATTCATGGACATTGAGGACTGGAGAAAAGAAAATGAATCATTTCTTATCTTGTTCCTACCTTTCTTGGTACAAATTTAAAACAGAAATGGAAGCAACGTACATTGCCTCAGCTATATAAAATCCCTAATGATCTGATTAGTACTTATATCAAAATTCTAGTATAAATAGAGTACACTCATCCTAAGGTACTTGTTACATACAAATTCCAAACGCATCTGTTTAAAACCTTCTTCAACACTTTAAAAATGAGGTACAATAATAATAAACAACTTGAACTAGAAACAAATTAGTGGCACACAGATCGACAGCTTACATAAATCCTCATATTTTCACATCTTGTCTTTTATTAGAAGGCTAATTGATATTTGCATATGTCATCTGAATCATGTGAGCAAGATAAAAAGAAATGAAAAGTTGTGTAATACTTGCATCATTCAGAAAGGGACTTCCCTTCCTTGGTGTTAATACGAACTGTATTCCTCAACAACTAAACAGCTACTACCTACTTATGTAAAGTATAAGGTTATTTATCTCTATTTCATTTTTCTCTTCTCTTCTTTTCCTGTCACTTCATTTTATTTCTTTTTTCTTTTTTGCCAAAGTTTCTGAAGGGCAATGAAATCCTTACTGGGCCATAACCTGCAGTTCTATTTTATTGGTGGCAAATACTTGAAACTGAAATTTAATATATGTTCTTTAGTTAATATTTTTGAGAGGTCCCTGTAGGAAAATACAAGCATAAGGCTATATGAGCTGTGGCTTTAAAGAGTTACTCACTATAAAATGCTGGACAACATTTATCTTTGATGCTATCCTGTTCCACCTTGAAATCATCTGTGAAGGTCTATTAGCAAAAAAATGATGTAAATAGGATCTCTCTGTGGTTTATTAAAAAGTTTCATATTATGATTCCGACTTCCCTAAAATAAATACGTTTCACTGCTAGCATATTAATTGCCAATTGGAACATTCTATAGCTTGACCGTAACACAATGCCATGGTTCATTACCTGCTGATACTCCATTCAGTGAGCCACTGGTTACATGCATATATTCCAAATGACTTCATAAACACAGGAGCACATACTGTTAAGCAGTGATTAATTCCTACAAGACCATGTGATGCCCTGTAATTCTTTAATGGTGCCAAAGTGATCTATAGTGTGAGTACATATGTTGGCTAGCTCAGCACATGCCTAAGACAAGCATCAGGAACATCTCTCCTTGCAGGCCTTTTGTGGGGATTTTTTCGCCTTGGAAAAGGACCTATAACCTGCGGAGAAGAGATGCTTTAAGAATCTTGCAGTTGCTCAGGGGTAATAACAGGACATTTTTTTCCTCTTAAATATATATTATTCTTTTATCAAGTTCACACAATCATGACACCCAGCAAAAGGAAGCAGAAGAGCAGCCCTTTCTGTGTTTCTCTGGCATCATTGCTGGGAGAGACAGTAGGCCCTTTTTTATACATTTGGAGGTTCTTTATTCATTATATAAAAAGGTTCCTCTAAGGATACACATCAGCAGCCAGTTCCATCAACAGCAGAGCATGAACAGAATGCATTGAGAAACCAGTGAGGTTACGACAGCAATCAACGTTTTTCAGTGATGCGTTCCAATTTTAAATGAGAATTCTGGTGACTCTGTGATGTCAGACTGCATCCTTTGATTAAAATATTTTTTATTGATTTTTTTATGGATCCATTATTGGCATCCCTGGGTACATATAAACATTTTTTTAGGACGATGCAATTCAGCAGAGACGTGAGACTGGGGCCTGGAGTCATAAAATAAGAGACATTAAACCCACTGGCCAGGGAGTGCACAGTCGCCTAAACATCAGAATCAAAGTCACTATGTGAAATAAATTGGATGCTTTAGGGAAGAGTATGTATAATGGTGGGCAATGAAGATACGGTTAATGGTGAGGGGGTCTTATTTCTAACTACCATTTAATAGTTGAAGGAACCCAACATATTCTTGCTTGTATAGAATAAGGGGGCTCTGCTAAGCCCTGGATGGAGACACACAGCTCAAGTTCCAGGCTGATTTGAACACTTACTCTCTGGGGTTTTTTTGACAACTCAGATGAAATATCTGAGGTTCAGACGCTTCCTTGTAAATGAAGAGATAACAATACTTGCTGGGCTTGGGCATACCATGCATGACCAATCAAATGAGGGGAAAATGTATCTGCAAAACTCTGTATAAGACTGAAAGTGCATAATAAAAACAATTCACCTTTCTTTATTTGATGACAAGGAGGCCTTCAAAAGATTCTTTAAAAAGAAAACTCAAAGTCTGAGGCTCTGAAACTGCCTCTTCCTAAACTGAGCCATTGTTTCAAGGCCTGGCTGCCCTTTTATCTTACTTGAAATAGTTCAGAAAGTGATGAAATGGGTTCTGTGGAATTTCCCCAAAAGTGACACTTTGTTGCTAAGTAGGAAGGTTGTAGAGCTGGGAGTCAAGGCTCTGTGTTGAGAGCTGAGGCTGTTCTATGCTTGCTCTGAGAAACTCAGCTGCAACTCCAGGAAGTTGCTTGCAGTGGGCAGAGTTGTAAATAAAGAGGTACATGCAGTTCACATTTTATTGGAGAGGAAATCATAATTTGGGTCTTTTATTCTTGGCTTATTGCGATGATTTCCATGTTTTTTAAAATGTGGAGTGAAACTAAACCCAAATAATTTATGTGAATTTTGGAGAAATCACAGCTCTCTTTTCTTTAGACTCCCTCCTATTTCTGGGTGATCTGTGTGTGTGTGTGTGAGTGTGTGTGCACGCTTTATAGTGTAGATGGAAATGGGTAATTCTGGAACAAGACTACAGAAGCGATTCAAAGTAATGAGAACTTCTAAAGATAAGTAGATGGTTTGCCAGAGTCATCAACTGTTCAAGAAAGGTACTCAGTGGATGTGACCTCCTCAGAATTCAAGGGCAAGATTTCTGTAAATAGGGGAGCCATTTAGATGCCATTTCAGATCATAAAATACTGTTTTGATATCATTACAGTTTCTAAAGTGATTGTTAAAGGTAATTGTCATTGTTATTGATGTGTTTTGTAGTTATATATTAGGGTATGGTGGCTAAGATGTGGAACTTCTATAAAGAAGCATATGTACATGTGTGTATAACATTCTTTTCTGAAATGACTTCTGATTTGGAGAATGTTATAATCTACCTGATAAACAGTTCCATTGGCATTCCATCTTTTCATAATTTAAGGGATTAAAAAGCTATGTTGGGTTGACTTGGAAGAAGAAAACTCATGCTCCTGTATTACATATCCTTAATATTTAATCAGCTGGCATTTTATACATTTATTTCAACCCAAAACCTAAATTAAACAAATTGAAAAGTTTGATTTCATTGTATCAGTTGAGATAGAGTGATATATTCATTCTCAGGAAGTTTAAGTTTTAGTTTAATTTTAAAATTCAACAAACTTTTAGTGATCCTGGCCTGGGAGTGGTAGCTGGTAGGTTCTGGGAGTGAAAATTAAAGGATATGAAATTCTTCCTTCTAAGTTGCCTCTGGAAGAAGAAGGCCTTTAACTTTCCATTGCCAGGTTGAGGGCTCAGAATTTAGAAAGAAGTGAGCAGCAGCATTAACACGGAGATCACTGAGGTGATTTCACAGGCTCTGAGGGGCCAGGTGACCTTAGAGAGATACACTGCAGTGGTTCTGAGATCTGTCATTAGGCAGAGAGAAAAGAGAAAGAATGGGTGAGAATGAGGAGAAGGTGTCAATGGTCAAACAGGAGCTGAAGACAATTGACAAAATATTTACTGTATTGAATGCATAACAGATCTTGTCTTCAAGCACAGGTAGTTAGTTACACTGTTAAGATGCTTGTCAATTTGAAAAGTATTTTTATTTCTGATTTTTTGCTTTCATTCTTGACTCCTCAAATCGAACAAAAGTTCTTTTTAAAAAAATCAATCAAGCTTTACATTAATAGACTTCAAACTTTTTCAGTTTGAAGACATTTGGCGATCTAATTTATTTGGGACATGGGACCATTGCCTGTATTTTGTTTACATGAAAATAAAATGAATAAGGTGTTCTTTGTTAGTTGTGCTAATATGTGGTCAAAATAACTATCCTGGAACCCTTGAATGCCACCAGTCTCTAACGGTAAAAGTATAAGCACATGTCAATAAAAGCACCTTCTGTGTTATTTGCTTTGCCCCAGGTACTTACAGGCTCTCTTACTCAAATGAGCTTAGAATACTCCTTCCAGCTCTTTAGTACAGGGCCTAAAGATGTAATTGACCCAGTTTTTGCTTCCTTTCTCTGGGACCCAACTTGCTGGCTGCTTGGCCTTCTATCAGTACCCTTTTCTCCTCTCATGATGGAGGGTTCCCTGAGCCTATTTTACCTTTTTTGGCTGCATTTGATTATAGACAGATAGATGATAGATGGATAGATAGACAGACATATAGACAGCTGGAATACACTATTACATGGTAGAGAGGAAGACATGGTTTACCCAGCTCAACTCCACAAACCTCTTTGCTTGTGCTCTGGGACCTCCAATCCCAGTTAAGTTGGCTTAACTTGGTTTTAAGTGCTCCATTGGGTCCATAATCCAAAAGAGAGCTAACCTTTGTCCATTTGGAGATGAGTTTTCTGATGGAAACTCTTCCCAGGGCTTTTAGAGGTTCTTGGTAGTGTGTTAGTGCCTCACAGTCAGATGTGCATTGCTTAGTAAGTACAAGTTGACTAGAATCCTCTTTCATTTGTATGGGATGAATTTCAGTGTCAGTCAAATGACAAGTGGACAAATAATGAAGCTTTTGGGGAAAAAAGTAACTCCATTTAAAAAATGTAGCATTACACTCTCAACCTATAAGATTGGAAGTGAGTAAGATCAAGGAGATGCGCTGTTGCCAAGTTCATTTGTTGTATGTCCTTCAGAATGTGGTAGTTCAAGCAGCACTCTGGTACCTCGGGTCTAAGAAACAGTAATACAGGTAGTCATTGGGGCTAGCTGTAAAGCATAAAATTACTTTCAGTGTGTTAGGCTAGTTGACTTTGAAAAATCTTTTTTGGTGCTTCATTGTGCTTTGTTTTTCTTACATGGCAGGGTTCCTTTCAGCACTAAAGGTTTTGAAATAACACAAGGATTGAGGAAATCCACTGTTTTTCCCCATTGGGAATAATAGAACAGAAACCCATTTTTTTACTAATCTATCTGACATACAACTTTAGAACTTACACAGAATTGTTTTCTTCAGAATGTCAGCGTGTGAATAGCTATGATTGTTAGTGTTCTTGGATTTCAGGATGGCGTATTGTATAATTAACTATGTGCAAGTAACATGATGGGGAAGGGGGAGAAACCATCTTTTTCTCACGCCTGATCTTTTTATGTCGACATAACAATAATGAAGGCACAACTCCATTTCTATGGATAGATGAGCAATTTTCCCAAATATTAAGAAAGAAGTACATAGCATCTCTTAATCCTTCTTTTGACCTTGATTTTGAAAATGTCCTGATGTAAATCTCTACCTAGGTGAGTAAAATTTTGAGGTTAATGCCTTAAGGAGTGTTAGAAAAGGATTAAATTTGACTGTAAGGTTCTGTAGAATTTAATTCTGCTTGTTTTAAAAGTTTACTCTGTATAGTATAACATCATAAGGACCAAGGAAACTGCAAGAGATTTCTGAGCTTTAAAAATAGAATTTCTTTTTCTTTTGAGAACACTCTTTAGTTCTGAGATGGCTGCCTTGCTGCTGGTCTTCTCCATGAGAAAGGAGTGCCAGTGCTGATAAGCACTGCTCTTCCATCCTGGAATTAAGTCTTTGAAATAAAAACCATACAGCTGCAGTTGTGTGGGCCATGATTTTCCATTTAACCACATTAACCAAGTCATGTAAGTGCAGAGGATGCCCTTTATTTACATTTTAAAATCTCTCTCAGTTCTTCTTTTCCTTCCTTCCTTCCTTCCTTCCTTCCTTCCTTCCTTCCTTCCTTCCTTCCTTCCTTCCTTCTACCTTTCTATAATCTCATCTCTATATCTATCCATTCTCTCTCTATCTCAGTCCCTGCAAAATCTTTTTAAAAAGATTTTATTTATTTATCTTTTAGAGGGGAAAGAAAGGAGAGAGGGAGAAAAACATCAATGTATGGTTGCCTCTTGTGCATCCCCCTCTGGGAACTGGCCTGCAACCCAGGCATGTGCCCTGACTGAGAATTGAACTACAGTTGTTTGGTTTGCAGGACCCTGCTCAATCCACTGAGCCACACCAGCCAGGGCCCCCCAAAATCTTAAAGATGAAAATTCTGCTATTTCTAAAAGCAAAAGAAAAAAAATGGAACTCTTTCCCTTCATTTGAAAAATCAACACAGTTCTTTCCTTCATTACAAATTCTAATTTACAGGGTCATTGTTCCAAGTAAGTGCAGCTGGAATAGCAGTCGTATAACATTCATTGTGTCATTTTACTTTGTCCCTGAAAATCATAGCATAGATCACTTTTAGTTTTAGAGAAGTATAAGAAACCAAACTCACCAAGTTGTATACATTAATTATGTACAGTTTTTGTGTATCATCTATACCTCAAAAGCTGGAAAAAATATAAAAAAGAGAAAATGCACATTTTTCTGATCTATACTTCCCAATTAATGAGTTTAAAAATTTTGCTATATTTAAGAAATATAAGTTAATAATTACTCAAGAATGCATACTGATTTTTGGTATCATGTAAAATAATTTGGTTAAATGGTAGCACAATTTGAGGATTATTACAGAATAGTCTCTTGGCCTATATAGATTTTACTGGTATCCAGTTTTCACCAGACACTTCTCTGTGAGTAGTGTCAATATTATATATCTGTTGGCAGAGAAATTCATAATAAAAATGTGTTTTAGTTATGTTCAGATTTGTATTTCAATTCTCATTTTCAAGAAGACAAATTAAAAATAAAACTAAGAATAAGTTAATTTTTAAATTTTGAACTCTGGGTCCATTATAATTTATGTATACTGTTTCTTCTGAGAAGAAAAAATGACCAGTTAATTGGCTGTGCTGTTTAACCACTCAAGTTACCTATTGCTGCATCAAAAATCACTCCAAAATTTATCATTTTAAGACACATTTATTATCAACATCTCACTTTATTTTGGGGTTGACTGGAGTGGTTCCTGCTCTTGTTCTCTCCTGAGGCTGCAGTCAAAGGTGTCCACAATGTCCAATCAGACGCCTGATTTCAGTTGGACCTCAGTTGGAGTGTTAATCAGATCACCTGCGTGTGCTTCTCTATGTATAGAAATCCATGGAAAGTTATTTACTTTTTGTATCTACTGCCTTTCTGGGTTCAAATCTGTGTGGTGGTGATAGATAGGCTTGGGCTTACTGTTGGTTGTTATGACCAAAAGTTAGGAAG
The DNA here is from genome assembly GCF_014824575.4 of Sturnira hondurensis. Lineage (NCBI taxonomy): Eukaryota > Metazoa > Chordata > Mammalia > Chiroptera > Phyllostomidae > Sturnira > Sturnira hondurensis. The sequence goes on from NW_028093273.1 coordinate 232,024, forward strand.
GAAAGCTGGTTGCTGAGTAGAAGAAGAAGAGACACTGGAGCCCACAGGTAACTAACTTGCAGTGTGTCTATCCTTGCACTTAAACGATGTTGATATCCAGAGTGTGTGGCTGTTTTTTTCACTTGCACCTTTCAAATATCATGCAAACTCACTTTGAACTGAAACCACACAGAGTTAAAGAATCTTGGAAATGTTGCTCCTAATATAAACAAATTGACAAAAGAATAATCCAGCACATTTCCCTCCTTGTCAACTCAGTATCTATCCACTGCTCTTTTCATATCTATGTTTCAAATATAAACAGCACAATTATGCTTCTGCCTAATATGCATCTGTCTGCTTTACAATGGAAAATATGCTTATTTTCTCCCCAAAAGAAGATTTACAAAGCTCAACTGTATTTATTTTATTTATGATTGATGCTCATTCTTTTCCCAATACTGAGCTTATAGAAATAGCCTCCTTCTGAATGTTTCTTCTAGAAATAATAACAAGTATAAATAGCTTGAAATATAGAGGGAAATTGCCCATAATGTCACTATTAAAACTTTACAGCCTTATAAATTTATTATTCTCCTTTGTAATAATTTCTTAGTTCGATATATTATTATGTATCATGAATTAATGGTAAGCATTCAATTTTAATTTACCATCCAGTTTTTTTGCTAAATTGTCACAATGTTTTTAAGTTGTTTCATAACCTTCATGACAATGGCTGCATAAAAATCTACTCAGTGACTGTGGAGTCAGTTAATCTGCCCCCGTTCTACTGGTGCATATTTAGATTGCTTGCAATTTTCTGCGTGGTACAAATGGTGTCATGCAGTCAAATATAATGCAGTCTCAGACAGATCTGTGAAAGTGAAATTCATGAAATTTGTACAATATACTTACAAGTGGTATGGAAAATTCCATTCCCACAAGCTGAAAAATTTATGAAATTCATACCTATACTTCTTTTAAGACAATATGTTTCCAACAGTTATTCACAGGAAGCCTTTGTTCTTTCACCTTGCAGAATATTGTCAACAAGTTTAATTCTAGTGAGTAACTGATGGAAGCTTAAAAATTTTGTGATTTCTTCCTTTCTTTGTTAAACCAGTGTTTATTATTTGTCTCAGCAATTTTATCCTTATTATTTCTACTAATTTGTGCATAATTTATAAAAGAAATGAAACATCAATGATATAGTTTAAAAAACTAGACAAATTTGCTGAAGAGAAAAATTACAACACCATCAAATCTGAATGTTTCAGAGAAGAAGACTATAGCTTCAAGTGTTCATTCTTCATCTAATGTACAAATGGAAGAAAATTGAGGTAATAAAGCGATTTGGAATTGTTGTTGTGTAATAAGTATAGAAGTCTCACAAAAGTTGAAAGTATGAAAATGTGGATGTGTTCCTGGAATGTGTCGATCGCTTTTCGCCTTTCTCACATTGTGCAGTATTTTAGAATAAGTGGCTTAAATAATATAAACATCTTATTATATTTGATAAATGGGTATACAGTGGGGAGGCATATCGATTAGTCTATGATTAGGTGAAGAGAGAATTGTATTCTGAAAAATATAATGTTTAAGCTGAGTTCTGGAAGGGAAAAAGGAGTTAGGTGTTTCAAGGTAGTGGAGATAAGGAGGAGACAGCACTTCGGGGAGTCTGGAATGTAGAAACCACCAGCAGGTCTGGGGAACCGTTCGTGGCTCACACGGCTGCAGTGAAGCTTGCCTGTGCCCAGAGTGGGCAGTCAGAAGAAGGAGTCAGTGGAGTGGCTAGAAGAAAAAGGCATGGAAGTTTTCACATGAACTAAATTAATCACTGCTTTGGATCCTGGAAGAAGTGGCAAGCCCTTCCCAGAGGAATGGGATCAGCATATGCTGAGTTGTTTTCAGAAAGACTTTTTGCAGCTGTGAGCAGTAGACATTAGAGAAGCTAAAGAGAAGCCAGTCAGGGAAGTATTATTATAACCCAGGAAAGAGAAGGTAAAGGGATGAAGGAAGGCAGTAGCAGCAAGAAATGGAGAAGAGGGAAAGGAGATGGACAATATTATAGAGGTTAAATTCACCAGTACTGTGCCTGTGTGGATGTGGGGAGTGGGCAATGAATAGGAAGAGTCTAAAATGACTTCCAGACTCTCATTGACAACTGAATTCATGGAGATTTCTATGAGAAGGAGAATACAGGTGAAGAAGCAGTTTTAAGGTATATATATGGTGAATTCAGCTCCACCCACAGAGTTAGACACACCTATATGATATCTGAAGAGCAATAGCCACTAGATAGTTGGAGATATGAGTATGTGGATGGTGTTGGGGAAATAAACTTGGGTAGTAGTAATGGAAATTATTACTTCCTTATTTCCTTATTAATAATAAGGAAATTGTTTCCTTATTATTAATAAGGAAATTAATCTTGAAATAGCATTTGGATGAGTTAATTTAGAGGAAAGTATAGAAGAAGAACGCAGGAATTAAGGCCAATTCTTGGCATAGCACAGCCATTGTACAGCCATGGGAGGAATAGAAAATATTAAAAGAAGGCAGAGAAAAAGTTTGGGTAGAAGTAAAACCCTTTAAATATTTTATACGTAATATGTAGGGAGGCTTTCTAGTTTATGGGTCAGATAATCTACGCCCTTGTGCCGCTTCTAGGCGTGTGACTGTGGCTGTATCTTTTAACATTGCTGGCTCCTGCTGCCTGGCTTAAAGGTTTATATCAGATAAGGTGATATATGTGGAAGCACCTTGGGAACACTCCAAAACACCATATAAATGTAAAATTTTATTATGGTTTTCTAGATAATTATTTTTCTTAGCTACTTTTGCCCTTTCTTTCTTCTTTTCCACTGACTGAAATGTTGTGGATTTATAACTTCATTCTTCTGTTACTATGTCATCCTGGCACTGAAAGAAAAATCACTAAAAAATGTACAGGACTGCTAAATAGTCTGGGCTCAGAACTCTTATGATATAGACCAGAGGAGACACTGTATCTTTAAAGACTTACTATGTTACTGTGTTGTGACCATTCAAGGTCAGACTGGTTCATGGGATTCCGGCAGATGAAAGAATACTCACGGACCTCTTGGAATATCTGACATGCCCTTACTCAAGGATGGCTAGCCCTGGCTGGCATAGCTCAGTGGATTGATCATGGGCTGCGAACCAAAGGGTCTTAAGGATGGCTGATCCACACACACTACAAGCTATGCGTCCCCTGTGTGTTTCCTGTCTCGCAGTGTGGCACTCAGCTGGGAGCCGTACCACCTTAAATACCAGAGGCAAACAAAGCTGGGAGGGTACCAATAGATAATTATGCGACAGAGCTTTGTACTACACATGCAAGCCCACATTTATCAGACCAGATCTCAAGGCTAAGAGAACACTGCTTACCAGGCTCATTCTCAAGACTGTGGGAAACTGCTTCCCTTAGCTACACAGCTACCTGGGTGAGGAAACCAGGCTGCCTCCGTTTACCCTATGGCTGCACAGTTAAGATCAGTTTCACGTGGGGTCCTTATTGTACTATGAAAATCAGTCTTTGGAAATTTGGTTATGTGCTTGGCATCACAATAAAGGCAATTGGAGGGAAATTGGGTTTCTAATTCAAAATAGATGGCTAAGTGTAAATATATCTTAACAGTACCAAGGGGAGATGCACCAAAAATGGAGTTATCTTCTGAAGAGCACGCCCCTTGTATTATAGAATTCCCCCACTGAGTATTCTAGGAACCCATCTGTTTTGGTGCACCAGCTGACATTGTGAGAAGCTGTGCTCAGCTTCACTGAATTTTTTTGTAGACTTTTTCAGTGTGTTTGCCCATTTCATGATGGGTGACAATATAAGCACACAACACCATGCTGAGTGTTCAGTAGTGTTTGACCCAAAACAGCATGAACCCCATGCTCCACCCTCGTTATTCATAGGATCTCACCCCTAGTGACTATTTTTTGTTTCCCCAAGGAAAAAGAATAAAAAGGAAACATTTTGCTGATGTGGAAGAGGTGAAACAAAAAAACAGCAGAAGCACTAAGAGGTATCAAAGTAGATGAGTTTAAAAACTGGTTTGAGCAGTGGAAAAAACATTTCGATAGGTGTATTGCATAAAATGGAGAGTAATTTGAAGGTAACTGAAGTTTAAACATGTAAGCATAAATATACATTTAAAAATAAGTTCCTGTTTTATTTGGGTCGCTCTTTGTACATTGCAGTGGCAGGGATGCCTACAGGCAAAGTTCAAGTCAGCAGAATTTGTCTTACTACCAAATTCCAGTTTTTTACAAATCTCCCTCCTATTTTCATCCTGTCTAGAACATCTTCCATAGTTACTGCCACTGTAAAGAATTTTTCTGAACCTGGGAAATATAATATCATGAACTCACTCATTTTCAAGTATTAAAAATATGATTATGTTATTTTTTAAAAGCAGTGTTTCTCAAAGAGTGAAAGTCTGTGCACTAACTGCTCAGACTGACTCAGGTGAGTTTGACCCTCAGTCCCAATTGGAGAAGCACTGCTTTAAAAGGATCTGTCTCTTTGACAAAAATGCAAGAAAAATTTGATAGTATTACAAAAGAAACGAAAGAAACATTCTCATAATGTAATGGGAATAATGCTTGGAATTAAAAAAAAACTTGGTTGTTTTCTTACTAACTAGATTTGCAGTGTTCTTAGCCAAGACACTAAATCTCTTTGAAATTCCAGTTGTCCATCTTTACAATGGGTACAATAATAGTAAATCCAATAAAAAAATGCTTTCCTTTCACAGAGTGGTTGTAAATATTGAGAAAGATGGAGAGGAATTGTTGATGAAACTAGTTTTACAGCTCTGAAATAATTTACCTATAAATTATTATCTTTATCTTAGTTGATGATGGAGTATCTTCAGGGGTATACTTTTTGAAGTATATTTTATTGATTATGCTATTACAGTTGTCCCATTTTTTCCTCCCCTTTATCCTCCTCCACCTTGCACCTCTCCTCCCTCCAGCATCCCCCCCCCAAGTACCTGTCAGTGGGTCATTTATATAAGTTCTTTGGCTTCTCCATTTTCTGTATTATTCTTAACTTCCTCCTATGTGTTTTGTTCCTACCATTTATACTTCTTATTCCCTGTACCTTTGCTTCTATTCTCCCCTGTCACCCACCCCACTGATAATCCTCCATGTGATCTTCATTTCTGTGATTCTCTTCCTGTCCTAGTTGTTTGCTTAGTCTTTTAAATTTTTTATTTTTTAGGTTCAGTTGTTGATAGTTGTGAGTTTGTTGTCATTTTACTATTCGTAGTTTTGATCTTCTATTTTTTAGATAAATCCTTTTAACATTTCAGACAGTAAGGGCTTGGTGATGGTGAATTCCTTTAACTGTAACTTATTTAGGAAGCACTTTATCTGTTCTGTCATTCTAAATGCTAGCTTTGCTGGATAGAGTCATCTTGGATTTAAGTCCTTGCTTTTCATCACTTTGAATAATTCTTTCCAGCCCCTTCTTGCCTGCAAGGTTTCTTTGAGAAATCAGCTGATAGTCTTATGGGAACTCCTTTGTAGGTAATTCTCTCCTTTCTCTTGCTACTTTTATGATTCTCTCCTTATCTTTAATCATGGGTAACTTAATTATGATGTGTCATGGTGTGTGCCTCCTTGGGTCCAACTTCTTTAGGATCCTCTGAGCTTCCTGGACTTGCATGTCTATTTCCTTCACCAGATGGGGAGTGTTTCCTTCATTATTTGTTTGGATACTTTTCCAATTCCTTGCTCTTCCTCTTGTCCTTCTGGCACCCCTGTGATTTGGATGTTGAAATGTTTAAAGTTGTCCTAGAGGTTCCTAAGCCTCTCCTCATTTTTTTAAAAATTCTTGTTTCTTGATTCTGTTCTGATCAAATGTTTATTTCTTCCTTCTGTTCCAAATCATTGAGTTGAGTCCTGGTTTCCTTCTCTTCACTATTGTTTCCCTGTCTATTTTTCTTTATTTTGCTTTGCATAGCCTTCACTTATTCCTTTATTTTGCAGACATAGTCAATCATATCTAAGAGCATCCTGATTACCAGTATTTTGAACTCTGCATCTGATAGGTTGTCTATCTCCTTGTCACTTAGTTCTTTTTCTGGAGTTTTGATTTGTTCTTTCATTTGGGCCATATATCTTTGTCTCAGCACACACATTACATTGTAAAGTGCAAAGCCTTAGGTATTTGCCTGGGTGGGGCAACCCATGTTGCTGTGTTGTGGTGCTGTCTGTGGAGGAGGGGTCAGAGAGGGAACAATGCCCCATACCTAGCTCTTACCCTGCTTTTAGTCACTTCCTCTGCTACCCACAAACAAAATATGCCTTTCTGGTGCTAATTCCCAAGTGGGTGGGCTTGTATATGTTCTAGGACCCTATAAGCCCCTCCAAAGGACTCTCCTGTGAGACTGGGAGTTTCTCCCACTGCTGCAATCCCCACAGATTTTTACAGCCAGAGGTTCTGAAGTTTTATTTCTCCACACTGGAACCCTGGGTTGTGTGGTCTGTCTCACTCCCCAGTTGTTCCTCCCAGCTTATCTGCACACAAATGTGGGACCACCTGATGTTCCAGCCACCATCTTGCTGTGCATCCTCTCTGCCCTGGCTGCCCTTCTCCGTCCCTCCTATGAGTCTGGGTGAATGTTTCTTCTTTAACTCCTGGGTTATCGGACTTCCATACAGTCAGATTTTCTGGCAGTTCTGGTTGTTTTTTGTTCTTCAATTGGTTGTTTGCCATCTTTTGGTTGTGCAAGGAAGAAAAGCGTATCTACATATGCCTCCATCTTGGCTGGAGGTCTGGTTGACTTCTGTCTCAGTGCCAGGAATAGATACTGGTCCTCTTTCACTCCTCCTACAATGGCTTTTGGTTCAAGTCACTGTGAGCCTCCTTGATGTATTTTCCTAATTCCATACCTCTTGGAAAAAGAGAGCAAGAGGTATTGAGTCCTTCTTTCCTAAAAGAACTCTGGCCAGGGGCATATCTTTTAACACATTTTTAAAAAGATTTTATTTATTTATTTTTAGATAGAGAAGAAGGGAGGGAGGAAGAGAGGGAGAGAAACATCGATGTGTGGTTGTTTCTCACGTGCCCCCTGCTGAGGACCTGGCCCACAACCCAGGCATGTGCCCTGACTGGGAATCAAACCAGTGACCTTCTGGTTCACAGACCAGTGCTCAATCCATAGAGCTACACCACCCAGGGCCAACACATTTTATATTAAACTATATATTTTACTAATTCTAAGAAAGCCTGACCTGTAGATAGCTAAAATATATAAATGCAGATGAAAATATAACATATTAATCACAAGTAGGTGAAACTATATATAAATTTAAGTTTTTTTTATTATAATGAATGTATTTCAAGAGAAAGCTTGATATTATATAAGAATGCTTGGGTTGGTGCTCAATAAATATTTATTGACTAGAAGAGGCATTAGAATAGATTTATTTTATATTGTAAGTATAGAACTATTCCTTTTTACTGCATTTTCTAAAAATTTCTCATAAGAACAAAAATACAAAAACTTTGTTCATGCCCTATTGATGCAGCCTCATGGAGCAGTATTAGTATCAGTATGGCAGCGTATCAGCAGTAATGTGTCTAATGCAGAGATATCCTGCCTCGAGGTGCATGCAACAGCCCGTTTGAGCTTTGTTCTTATGCTTTAAAGAATCACTACCTATCAGTTCAATTTTAGTTTTATCTCAATGAAATGAGCATATATTTGTCAATAACATTGTTTATTCACTCTTAAGAAAAACCCATGATATATTTAAGAATATCAGATCTATAACCATTGTACTTCTAAGGGAACAACTATTTTTCACTTCTGTGGTTGACGTTTTATGTAAATGCTCTGTAAAATTATGTATAAAAGTTACTAAATATGGTGTCACATGAGAGACTGAGTTTTCTTGTGTTTGGTTTATAGTGACTATTGAACATTAGCTAGTCTCTTAGTTTAGAGTGGAAATTATCTGCCAACGATATTTTGTTCCTGGTTCCCTCCTTCTTTCTTTCATTATCTTCCTTTCTTTCACCCATCCAGCCATCCTTCATTCCAGTCATAATTTTTATATATTGATTGTATTTTATGTGCTATGAAATGTATTGACAGAAGAGACTTAAAATCTCTGGTTCTCAACCAAGGGCAAGTTGGCCTCCCAGAGGGTATTTGGGAGTCTCTGGAGACATTCATGCTTGTCAGAACTGGGGGAGTATTAATGGCATCTGCTGGGTAGGGCTAGGGATGCTCTTCAACATCCCATAGTAAAAAGAACAATTTTCCAAAGGATTATCTCTTCCCAAATCTCAGCAGTGCTGAGGTGGAGAAAGCCTGCCTTAAACGATTCCTAGCTTTACCATATACTCAGTGCTGGTGCCTTCTCTACCATGTCCCTGCCAGGTGCTTTGTGCCTGATCCCTCACAACTCCCAACATGGAATTAAAGATGGTAATTGTGCATGATTCCTCTCCCCATGTAGAAAGCATTGACATCTTTACACTATTAGTTGGAGGCTTCCATTTCTTCCACGGTCATCTTCATCATCTTGTGACCAACCATGATTTTCTCTGTGTGTGATTACTGCTGTTTATTAAGCACGCCACTATGGTAATACTTTGTGTTATACGTTCACTCAAACAGGATATTTTATATATTTTTTTCTTAGTCATTGCAATCATATTAGAAGAGTGGGAGGTCTGGTCTGCACTCTGCACTGTTGCTGAGGTATTATGTAGACAGTGGTGGAGAGCACACACTTGGAACTTGTACTCGCTGCATTTGAAAACTGGCTCCGGTGTTTATTTGCTGTGTGCACCTAGGCAAGTGTATTAAAACGGGGATTTTACATGGGATTGTGTGGATAGTTACACTGATGTAAGTACTGAATAATTTACTGCTGTATTTCATCAATACATAGATATTCTTGATTTAAAGGCTCAGAGTTCTTTTTATGTACTACTAAGAAAGAGAAAATGTTGCTAATTAATTACATGTTATCATGTATAAGGTGTATTTCAGTTTTAGAGGTTGTTAAAATGTAGAAAAGTGTGCATGTTAGAACCAATGAAATACAACATATGTGAAGCACTTAGAACTGCACCTGACATTGACTGTGCTCTTAATGTCCAGATATTTGAGTCAGCACTTAAATCCAGATGTTCGTAATAAACGTCCAGGATGAACCAGGCCTGTTTAGGAAGCACTCTGGGATGGCAGCACTGCCGATATTCCTCTTCGGAAGAGGATTCTTTTTCTTTTATGGCAATACTTCTTTTCATACTTGTCTTAAACAGCCATTAATGATTTGAACAAAATATTGATTATGCTATTAGATAGAGAACCCATTGAAAAAAATAAGTGCAGACAACTAACGGAACACATTTAATAGGTCAAGGAAATCTGGGTTGGAATGTCCTTTATCTGCTTCTCTATTGGATTGGTGTCACGTTCTGTGTCATAGCCTGGTGTATTTTCTTGACTCCCCTGTGTAAGAGTAAATTATTCCTGTAGGCTTTCACACCATTCGCTATGAACATCTGTTAGGGGTCCTGGTTGTATATAATATCTTACTTTTTCTATGTATTAAATCCTTCTCCATTTTAATACCACCAGCTAGAGGACGAGGACTGGGTGTTAATTGTTCCCATGTACCTAGCATCTGGCACAATTTCAGATATGGACTATGTGCACATTTGTCCTTTACAACTTTTTAGGCTCTTTTGTATCATAAGACATAGGAGGCATAGATGTGCCAGAACTAGACACTAGACTAAGCCAATTGGTGAAATAGTCTCCAAAAGACTTAGTATGAGGTCAGAATCCAGTGTGTCATATTAGAAGATAGAAAGAATTTCTGTTCAGAAGAAAAAACATTTTCAACAATACTCCCATTAATCGCATGTCCTTATAAATTATTGAGTCTGAAGAAATCTTTGCCTTTGACCTCTTCCTTTGCTCCAATGTGGAGCTGGCTTCTGGTTTGTCCTTTCTCTTTCCCTCCTGCATCTCGTTTTGACATAGCTCATGAAACTGGAGGATGAAGGCAATTTTAGAGGCCTACAAGGTTTGCCAGAGATAATAATCAGATGTGTAAGCCTCCCAGGGGTGCACTTAGCGTCCTATCTGTGAAATAGAAGATTACACCCCGAGGTCTGAGGCCGACAAAGGCAACACAGGTGGAATACAATAGCTAGGAATGTGTTTGCCCATATTAAACCCAGAAGGATGAGCCATGCATTCCAAGAACATCATTTTCAACCAGGGGGTTTGGAAAAAAAACAAAATCAACCTGTTCTGAGATGTGGGGAACGGAAAAATATACTCCTAAAATGGAGCTTAGGTCATGGTCAATACACTTTGGTCTCTTTTTAGCTATGAGAGATGAGACTAATGTTTATAGATGCAAAGTCTTATTAGATCTACTGTTGACTGGAGGAAGCTCTTTGCTTACATCAGGTCATGTATCAGGGATGATAGCCGGTTACTTACAGGTTGCCATGCGGCTTATTGAATACAATACACTATCAAACACAATCTAGAAATATAGCTCACGGGTTCAGTGTTTTATGTTTATGTCAGTAGCTTTCTGAAACTTTGTCTCTGTTCAGGAACAGTAATAAGAAAGGCAAAATATAACCTCCGTGGAAGAAAAGATTTTACTTTGGGAGTTATTGAATTTTGGAAAAGGGCTCAGGGGTTTTACATCCTGATTTATCTCCCTCTCTTAAAGGACACTTATTTTAATACTTCCTGATCCTGGTTTTTATTTAGGCAGATGGTTGGAACATTAAGATAATATATTAACAACAGATGCACTATTTTCCCTGGCCTTTATAGTGGAGAGGTTTCTGTCTCAAAAATCATTAATGGAATTTAAAGTCTCTCACTTCCAGGTCATAGGTTTGAAAAATGAGGCCTTTGTTGTATCTAAAAGTCATTACTATCTAATATGTGTCATCATCATCAGCTTAGTCTAGATATCGCATTAGCTATTAATAAACAGCAATTGTAAGCAGACAGAAAGTGATTTCCTTTAAAAAAGTTATCCACATTGAGTTACTATTCAATTCAATGTGAATTACTCTTCTGGGTGATCATTTCAGTCTTTTAATGTTTAAGTCTTTTAATTTCTAAAATGAAAAAATAAAAATTGAGTAAAGTTAACTTTTTGATGGACAGTTCCAGGAATTTTAATGCATCCATTTGTATTACCATCACCACACTCAGAACACAGACAACACCATCACCCCCAGAACTTCCCTGTACAACCACATTATAGTCACAGTCTCCCCTTGTAGCCCCTCCTGGAAACTAATAATCTGTTTTCTGTCACTACAGTTCTGTCTCTTTGTGACTGCCTTATGAATGGAATCATACAACATTAATATTTTGGGAGTGGCTTCTTTCAGTCAGCATAAAGACTTTGAGATTTACTCAAGTTGTGTTAATAGTTTGTTCCTTTTTCTTGCTGAGTCGTTTCCTTTGTATAAATGTACCACCGTTTGTTAATGCATTTATTCATTGAAGAGTATTTGGGTTTTCTCTAATTTTTTTTTTGCAATTATGAATAATGTTGCCATTGATATTCCGGTACAGGCTTTTGTATGAATATAACCTTTGAGCTCCCTAGGATAGATACCTAGCAGTGGGACTGCTGGGTCACACGGTGGGGATGTGCGTGATTTTATCGGAGGGGGTTTGCCCTTTTGCATGGCCATCACTTCATTGTCTGTGAGCACCAGTTGTTTTGCTTTCTTGCCAGTACTTACATTGTTAGTAGTTTTTATTTTATCCTTTCTGCAAAGTACATTATTAATTATTTTTATTTTTAATTACTAATGATATTGAACATCCTTACATGGGCTTATCATACCATTAGTTATTGTTGTTTTAAATTGCCACCTGAGGACTTCCAGTCAAGATAGTGGCATAGGCAGACATGGCTTACCTCTTCACTAAACCACATCAAAATTATGGCTAAAATATAGAACAACCATCACTCAGAACCATCAGAAATAGAGTTGAATAGAAGTCTGACAACTATGGAATTAAAGAAACCACATCCATCCAGATGGTAGGAGGGGTACAGGTGCAGAACAGGCTGGTCTCAGACCTCCATGTGAGGGATAAAAATTCAGGAAGAAATATTTTGGGAGCAAGGAGTCCCAGCCCCACACCAGGCCCCCTCAGCCCAGAATTCCAGTGCCAGGAAGATAAACCATCACAATTGGCTGCAAAACAAGTGGGATTGAGTCAGTGGAAGAAATTGCTGGAACCTTAAGCAGTTCCTCTTAAAGAACCCACACATGGACTCACTCAGACTCATTTCCTCTGAGCTCCAGCACTGGGGTAGCAGCTGGCAAGGCACCAGCGGTATGCAGGGAAGGACTGAGGTATCTGGCATCAAGGCAAGCAGAGACCATTGCCCCTTTTTTAGCTCCTCTCCTCCAACCCCTCACCCCCAGCCCTGGCTGCCCACAGAGCTACAGAGCCAGCAAGCTGGTGCTGTATCTGAGATTCCATAAATCTGGCTAACGCTGCTAATACTGATTGACTCATCTTGGAGATCCACAGTGGCTCCATCCCACCCAACTTATGGATCCACCCAAGCTACTTTCCATATGAATGGTTGGTCTTGGCTCATGCTGTACAACTTTCTAAATTGTGTCAAATAAGCAACAGGTAGCCCCAGTGAGTCCCAGGCCCAGTACTAGCAGTAGCCAGCCTAGATTCACAGCTTGGCTTTACCTGAGAATCTCCATGACCAGTACAAGTTGCAGCCATCAGATTGCTTTGTAGTTCAGACAGGGTAGCTGTGGGCAAAACACAGGTGGGGGTTGACCTTGGCCTGCACCACCTGGGAAACCCCAGGGCCAGCACATCCAGTGGACAGCTATAGACCATGTCAGAGTACCATCACCCTGTACAGATGATCCTCCACAGAGGGTGAAGGTTGGTGGTCAGTGATCACAGCCAATCCTTGCAGCTGAGTGGCCTGGCTAAATTGATTAGCCAACAGCAACCAAGACTCAGCTATAAGAGGAGGGTGTACTCAGCCCCTTGAAGGTCACCACTTGAGTACTCAGCTTGATCGATAGGGGAGGCTGTGTTGCTGGACCCTATAGGACACCCACTACATTAGGCCATACTCCCCAAACATGGAATCAAAGCAGCTCTACCTAATGCATATGAACAAACACAGGGAGGCTACCAAGACAAGCAGACAAAGAAAAGCATGGCCAAGATGAAAGAAAGATCAAAAGAGCTAAAAGAAGTGGAGATACGCAATCTCAGAGCAAGTTCAAAACTCTGGTTATAAGGATGCTCAAGGAACTTAGTGAGGACTTCAGCAGCATAAAATAGATACAGTCAGAAAAGAAGGATTCTCTAATTGAAATAAAGAATAATTTGCAGGGAAACAACAACAGAGTGGATAGAGCTGAGAATCAAATCAATGATTTGGAACATAAGGAAGAAAAAAAACAATGAATCAGAACAAGAAGAAAAAAAATTTAAAAATGAGGATAATATAAGCAGTTTCTGGGATAACTTCAAGAGGTCCAACATGCACATTATAGGGGTGCCAGAATGAGAAGAGAAAGAGCAAGAAATTGGAAATCTTTTTGAAAAAATAATGAAAGAAAACTTCCCTAATTTGGTGAAGGAAATAAACATGCAAGTCAAGGTAGCAAGAGAGTCCCAAACAAGAGAGATGCAAAGAGGCCCATAGTTAAAATGTCAAAAGATTAAAGATAAAGAGAGATCCTTAAAGCAGCAAGAGAAAAGAAATTAATTACCTGTGAGGGAGTTCCCATAAGACTGTCAGCTGATTTCTCAAAAGAAACTTTGCAGGCTAGTGGGGAGTGGCAAGACATATTCAAAGTCACAGCAAGGAGAGACCTACCCAGCAAAGCTCTTGTTTAGAATTGAAGGGCAGATAAAATGCTTCCCAGACAAGAAAAAACTGAAGTTCATCATCACCAAACCATTATTATATGAAATGTTAAAGGGACTTATTTTTGAAAAAGAAGATCAAAACTGTGAACAATAAATGGCAAAAATACATATCTATCAACAATTGAAAATTAAAAAAAACAAACTAAGCAAACAGAGACATAATCATGGATATGGAGGGCATTTTGATGGTTTCCAGATCGGGGAGTGGGGTGGGCATGTAGGGGGCTGGGTGAAGAGATGAGGGGATGAAGAAGTACAAATAGGTAGTTACAGAACAGCCATGGGCATGTAAAATGTAGTATAGGAAGTTGAGTAGCCGAAGAACTTGTACACATGGCCCATGGACATGAACAGTGTTGGGGGGATTGACTGAGGGAGTGGGGGTTTCTGGGTGGAGGCAGGAAAAGAGGAAAATTTCTTGAATTTTCCCCCTTTAGCATGGTCAATAAAATATAATTTAAAATATAAAATAATAGAAAACAGAAAATAAAATTAATAAAATTATATTTTTATTAATAATATTGCAGGGCAGATAAAGTGCTTAATTAATAAAATATAATTTTTCTTATAGGTGCTGACCTATAAGTAGAAAATGTAGCCTGTTTCTTCCCAATCCATAAGGTACACCTCGATTTAACATTTTTATGTATAATAATTGTGCTTACTGTTGTTCCTTTTTAGGATTTGCCAAACATGGCAGTACATAGGCTGAGATGACAAGTACTGGTGATGTTTATTGGGGTTTATCGACATTAAGTAAGTAAGTGGATAAATAAATGCTCACCCAAAGATATGTTCATTTTTCTTAGAGCAACAGGAAGTGAGAAAAGAGAGAGAGAAACATTGATGTAAGAGAGAAACATCATCAGTTTTCTCCTGTATGCACCCTTACAGAGGACCAAACCTGTCACTCAGGTTTGTGCCCTAACTGGGAATTGAACCTGCAACTTTTTGGTGCACAGGATGACACTCCAACCAACTGGGAAATCCAGCTAGGGCTACATCATTGCTTTAATTTGCATTTTCCTAATTTCTAATGATGTTAAACATCCTCATGTGGACTTATTTAACATGTGTATAACTTTCTCAAATTGTCTTTTCAAGTCTTTTGCTCTTTTTTAAATGGGTATTTTTTTCTTACTGCTGAGTTTTGATGTTCAGGATCCAAATGGTTCATAATGATTTTTTTCAAATCTGGCTCCTTTTTACATTCCCTAAATAGCAGCTTTTCTAGAGCAAGGATTTTAATCTTTATGAAGGTCTATTTATTATTTCTTAAAAAAATGAATCATGCATTGGTGTTATAGCTAAGAACTATTTACATAATCCCAAATAAGACACATTTTCCTCTAAGAATTTTATAATTTAACATTTTACATTCAAATCTGTGATCCATTTTAAGTTGATTTTGGTGAAAGGCAGATTTCTTTGTATCAGTGCTTTTAATTATATATATGTGTGTATGCACACACATACACATATATATATTTTTTCCCATTCTTTAACTTTTAACTTACCCATGTCATTTAAATTGAGGTGAGATTCCCATAGACAGAATGTAGTTGGTTCAATTTCATCCTTTCTGAGAATGTCTGTTGTTCAATTAGTGCATTTATACCATTGGCACTTAACGTAATTAGTGACATGTTTAGATTTAATTTAAATGCTTGTTTTCTCTTTGTTCTTTCTTTTCTAGTTTTTTCTTTACTGCCTTCTGTTGAGTTATTTGAATATTTTCTAGTATTTTATTTTACCCACTCTATTTTTGTCTGTATATCTTTGTATAATGTTTCCTAGTTATTTTCAAGATTAAAGAATTGATGTTTAACCTTTCAGAACCTACTTTAAATCAGTGTTTTTTATTTTATTTGAAATATTGGAGCCTTACCTGTTGTAGAGACAGGCTAATTCTCATTGCTTATCTCCAGCTTCATTGACTCCTTCAGCTTTCATCCCCATTCTGCTGTTCACCCCAACCAGTGAGATTTTGTGGGGTTTTGTTGGTTGGTTTTTGTTTTCAGTTTATTACTCTTTAAGTTCTAAAATTTCTATTTGGTTCTTATGTATATTGCCTATTTCTTTGTTGGAAATTTCTATCTTTCTATTCCACTTGAGTGATTGCCTTTACCTTTTGTTGTATATACATATTTTTTAAAACACAATGTACTGAATGTTTTGAAAGCATTAGTCATTTATATTCCTGGTACATACAATTTTTTTTATTTTGCTTTTTATTTAAATTGTTCAGTGGATCAGAAGATACTTCTAATTATTTAGCCTAAATTGTCCGGAAAATGTTTTGATTATTTTCATTATTGACGAATCTTGTCATCTTGGGTGAGAAAAATAAGCTAGCTCATGAAGATAGACTCCTTCTCTCCCCAACATCACTAAATAATAATAATAATAATAATAATAATAATAAAAGATTGGAGTGGCAATATAAGGAGAAGCTAGTCCTGCTATAACTGACAAGTTTGGAAAGGGAGGGGCACTTATCTGTAAGGGTGTGGAGCCACAATGCAAGCTTGGGCTGCTAAGGAGTAACTTGCTCATTTATATGATGATTTCAGATACCTCCTTCTTAGCCTTCTTTCAAATAATAAGAAAAGCAACTTAATAGCGACTCATTAGTGTGCAAGGCTTAGTACAGGGGCATACAAGAGGCAACCACAGATTTATGTTTCTCCCCCCTTCCTCTCTCTCTAAAAGTAAATGAATACAATTTTAAAAAAGAATCATTAAAAGAAGAGTATAAGTAATTAGTATCATACACATGAGGGAAATACCAAAGTTATAAGATTTTTCTACCTTGGCCCTAGACATTTGGAATTATTCTGGAATAATGGTACAGGAAGAGCTACCACAATACTTTCTCTTTTATGTGTTATGTCTAATGAGTAAACCTGTTTCCTTTAGTGGTGCCTGGCTCTAAAGTGCACTTCATTTGGTTGAAACTTGGCATGGGCAAGGCAGACTTGAAACAGGCTGAAATTTTTAACTAAGTAGTCATTTTGGGACATCCTGACAAAATGACAATGTCAGCAGAGTAGATTTAGCTAAGTGTTTGTGAGAATAAAACCATGACTCCACTCCAGGAGACAAAAAACACAATTTAAAAATGGGCAAAGGACTTGAACAGACACTTCTTCAAGGAGGACATACAGAGGATCCAGAGACACATGAAAAGATGCTCAGCATCACTAGCCACCAGAGAGATGCAAATTAAAACACAGTGAGATACCACCTCACACGGATCAGAATGGCCATCATAAAAGAATCAAAACACAAGTGTTGGCGAGCATGTGGAGAAAAGGGAAATCTAGTGTATTGTTGGTAGGAAATGCAGACTGGTAAAACCTCTGTGGAAAACAGTGTGGAATTTCCTCAGAAAAACTAAAAATGGAACTGCCTTTTGACCTAGCAATTCCACTGTTGGGATTATATCCCAAAGCCCTGAAACACCAATCCAAAAGAACCTGTGCACCCCAATGTTCATAGCAGCACAATTTACAATAGCCAAGTACTAGAAGCAACCTAAGTGCCCATCAGCAAATGAATAGATCAAAAAAACTATGGTACATTTACACAGTGGAATTCTACACAGCAGAGAGAAAGAAGGAGCTTACACCCTTTGTGACAGCATGGGTGGAACTAGAGAGCATTATGCTAAATGAAATAAGCCAGGCGGTGAGGGACAGGTACCATATGATCTCATCTTTAAGTGGAACATAATCAACAAAAGAAAAAAGCAAACAAAATACAACCAGAGACATTGAAATTAAGAACAATCTAACAATAGCCAGCAGGGATGGGGGAGGGGACAGTGGGGAGAAGGGTTTTCAGGAACTACTATAAAGGACACATAGACAAAAGCAAGGGGGAAGGTGGACGCAATGGAGGGAGAGGGGTTTGAATGGGATGGGGGTAGTGGTGGGAAGAAAATGCAGACAACTGTAATTGAACAACAGTAAAGTAATTTATGAAACAAACAAACAAACAAACAAACAAAAAAGCCAGAAGGTAGTAACCACTCTATCTGTGGTGTGCCCAGCATGTCTTACACTTATTTTTGGTCCCCTCACTTTCCCCTGTCTGTGGATCTCCTGCTGCTGAGGGCTGCGATGAACACACAGATGCTACCTAACAGTGTCTAGTGGTGTCTATCTCTCCCCTCTGCTTCAGGGCTTGTCTCTGAATGTGAGACACTGCATGGTTCTGAAATTCAGCAAGAGTTAATGCTTTGTGTAGCACAAACTTCCGTGGAAGCTAGCAGCAAATAATTTCCCCCTCCTCTTTCTCTATGCTCTCACAGAATGGTCCTGAAATGTAGTTTATATGGTTTCCCAGAGGAAGGGCTCAGGAAATTAAGCAATCAATTGCATTTATTGGCAGCCACTTGATAACACGTTTTTTTATTAGCTCCCCTCCATTCCTGCTTCACTCTCTTTGAGGCTCTCTTTTGCTTCCTCACACTGCAGTCCCTAATTACACATTAGCACCTAAAGCTGTGTCTAATTTTCTGTTTGGGGGAAATATTGGCCACAACATATAATAATAACATTATTACTTAATTAAGAGTCCCCTATGACGTATCATAAAATAAGTATCTCCAGTTTAATATGGATATTAAATAATTATGTTTATTTTCCTGCAATGCATTTGTTTCAGTATTCAAATTTAATTTCCACTTCCTTTTTGTACTACTGCACACTCAAGAGGACTCTGGTCTGCTTTTTAACAGGTGTGTGTTGAGGAATCTGTGCTCAGTAAATAGTTGTTCATTATTTTTGAGTGATTTTAGGAACTTGAGCAATACACAATATGGAAGTGAAACTAATTTTTATATCCTCTCAGAATTACATATCACACTACAGGCAAATTTATAATATTTTTGTGTCAGGAAAGCAGGGAAAAGGTTTATTTATCTTTTATAGGGTGGTAATTGGGGTTTAGGAAGATAAGGAGACTTACTTTAGGTCATAGGAGAGATACTTGTCAGAATAAAAGTCGTGGGTTTACTAACATTTTGTTTTTCCCCACCTTGATCTCTTTCACATCAGCAGTTTGCAAACACTGGGTCATGTAAATGAATATTTGGACTGCATCTATGGGTAGCATCTCTAATTCTGTCTGATCCTTCAATTGATGTTAATTATTAAAAAGTTTTATTATATATATAATGTAATCGAAAATACATAACATGTGACAATGTGACTATGAAATGAATTAGTCAGCTCTCTAAAGAAGCAAGTTGCATTTCACATAGACTCTCATCTATACAACTTAGGCCCTTGTATAATTGCTATTATTCCAAGCATGCTTTATTTGTTTATTTAAAAAATACATTTTTCAAAGCTCTTAGCTTTTCTTCACATATCCTCCCTAATGCCCTTATTGGAACAAACTGTGAGGTTAGATATTTTTGCAAATAAGAGTTGTCTGTTCTGTTTGTTGACCATAGTCTTATTCTGCAGTAAGGGAATTTATAGTTATGAGTCTAGTACATACTAATTCAATATCTAAGCATAAATAATCAATATAGGAAAAGCAAATACATTATATCTAAGTACATAATTTGCATAGTGTGTCATAAATAATTATATAGTTTTATTTATTTTATATATCTGTACTAATCTTTGTAGTAAAATAAATGGTATTTTTAAATATAAAAGATTTAAAAGATATTGACAATAAAGATAAGTTAATGAGGATAGATTCTTTACTATAGATTCTTTACTATTCTTTACTATGTAGTATGTATCCCATTTTTTCTCTTTTTGATAATTGGTGTCTGCCTTTCACTGTAAGATTTCAAGTGATAGTTGAGGAATAAAGTGTGTAATAATTAGTTGCTGCTTAGGTATCAACAAATCCTACTTCAGTACTCTCTGTGTGTACAATAAAGGGGAAACCGAAATATTTTTCTGTGTGTCAACATTCTCACTTCTGGTACTTCATTAAATCAAGATGATATAAATCCCTGAAGACTGAAGTACAAATTTTAGAGCTGTATTGATTTAACCTTCCCTTTGCAAATATTTCATAGTTCCACAATGTGCAAATGCAGGAACACACAGAACAAAGGACAATGCTTTTCTGTTAATATGCAAAGGGGGTAACTGACAGCTTTTATTAGACCATTTACAAAATAAAACATGAAAATATGTAAGGATATTTTGTCACTATTATGGATGGCAACAAGAATTCCTGAAACATTGTTTTTAAATGAAGATTTTTGTAGAGAATATTTTAAATGTGTCATTTTTCAAATATAAATCCATTTGTCTTTTAAATTAAAAATTTTCCTCTTATTATTTTTTAAAACGTTTGTTGGTTCTTTTCAAATAAGGGACCTTTCCATTGGCCCTTTATCTCTCCCTCATTGACACTGAAAAACCTCAGGATTTAAATATGTAATAGTATGGAAACTTTCATATTAGCCCACTGTGAAATCATGGTGGTATAAAAACAAATATATTTCATTGAAGGATCCATCAAGGAGAAGTAACCTTTCTCATCCAAGTCTTGGGAGTAAGGCTGTAAAAATGACAAATATCTTATACTACTGCTTAATGTTTTCTCTTTTTAAGCTTTGTAGAAAATAAACCATAGTCAACATGGAAGATTTTTATGAAGGCTGATATATCAAGGCATAACAAAATTAGTTTTCTGCTGCCAGAAATGACATAAAAAAGAGGATGATTATTTGTTATTTCAATACTTATTTTGCTAAGATTGAGACAGAGAAAATGGATCTGTGGGAGAATGGTAAGAGACCAGTGTCATGAGATAGAAGTGTGATCTCCTTTCATTTAACAGAGTTCGTAATTACACAAAAACATACACAAACACACATACACAGAAACATAAATGCACGCTTTAGAAAAAGAGTATTACAGGCTTTTATAAACTAGCAAGTTAGTACACTGAAACAAAAATTCAGCCTATACCAAGGCAAACTCCATTCAGAATTCTAGAAATACAGTGATGAACTTCACCTATAAAGATACAGTTTCTACAAACAGAGGCTGGGACTTTTTACTTAGAGAACAAACTTTAATCAGTGCAGACAGACTTTTTGGGATATAATCAGTGCTGAATTCTCTTACAAAACTTTCCCATGAAAATATAGTGTTATAGATATTGCAGACCCTGAGAAGAAAAGGGGTCCTACCAAGAAGGACTCCTGGTGGCTAACTGGGCTCAAATTCAAAATCAGAGCTTAACATCTATTTGTAAACAGGGGCCTCTCACACAAATCAGGCTTTAGTGAGAACCCTACACTGAACTGCTTGCCTCCTGCACTAAACTGCCTGCCTGCACTGTGTTTCTACCACCTGAGCCAGCCTTTAAGGGATCCTGGAATCCTATTTAAATGAATAGGACTGAGATTTTCCCTGTCCAATCAGAGCTGTGCAGCTACATTACCATTAGCATCTTCACTGACCAATCAGAGCAGCTCCATCCTGACTAATCAGGACAGTACCCTTTGAACCAACTAAACTGTGAGGATATGGATTCCTCATTTGCATGACCAGTCAGGGACAGGGGACTTCTCTCCATATAAATCAGCTCTGCTTTTACACGAGGAGCATACTTTCTATTTCTACTGAGGACTGAATTTTCCTGGCTGGAGGTAAAATACTGAAGATGAAACAACAAAAACCTCTCACTGGACAAGAATGAAAAAGAGCAAGTAGAACAGAGTTATCTGGCTGGAGAGGGCCCTTGCCCAGGGCCATGTCACCCCAGGGCTGCCTCTAAGCCCTGATGCTTCATAATTCAGTGATAATTGATCTGTTCCACAGCCTGCTGAATCACAACTGAGCTATTTGCATTGAGTAGTTTCCTTCTTCACCACACCCCAAACTAGGGATTCCTGTTGGCCTTGAATTGGTGCCAATGACCAGTGGTTTACAATATATTAAAGGGAGGCTAATTATATTCAATTTATTGTACTTATTCATTAGAATTGGATGGTCAGCTTTTATTATTGTGTCAGTGGGGTGTGTTATATGTTGTAGGTGTGTGTCTTCACATATACAAGTTTGATATTGCACCATGTGATTCCATTTAAAGTGAGTTTTTTTATTGGAGATAGTTTAGGTTTTATTGATTTTAACATTTCTGATTATTCCCTTGTATTCTGTAGAAAATGTCTAGATTTCTCATCACACACTTAAGTTAAAGCATAGAGAAATTATGCCTTTTTAGAGATGTCCTTCCAAATTTACCCTCTTATCATTGAATATGTATGTAATAAATCTTGATATTCCCAAATCTTGATATGGGAATCATAGCAATATTATGATATCAAAGTCTATATTTTCTTAGTTATTGTCAGTTCNGACCAGTGGTTTACAATATATTAAAGGGAGGCTAATTATATTCAATTTATTGTACTTATTCATTAGAATTGGATGGTCAGCTTTTATTATTGTGTCAGTGGGGTGTGTTATATGTTGTAGGTGTGTGTCTTCACATATACAAGTTTGATATTGCACCATGTGATTCCATTTAAAGTGAGTTTTTTTATTGGAGATAGTTTAGGTTTTATTGATTTTAACATTTCTGATTATTCTCTTGTATTCTGTAGAAAATGTCTAGATTTCTCATCACACACTTAAGTTAAAGCATAGGGAAATTATGCCTTTTTAGAGATGTCCTTCTAAATGTACCCTCTTATCATTGAACATGTATGTAATAAATCTTGGTATTCCCAAATCTTGATATGGGAATCATAGCTATATTACGATATCAAAGTCTATATTTTCTTAGTTATTGTCAGTTCCTTCCCATGTACATATTTCCAGGTCAAACCCTGGCCATCTAGTCTCCCAATCTACTGTAATAACTGAAAAATGGTTACTTATTTTGTTCAACAAGTATTTATTGACCACTTACAATGTGCTAGATATATCTCTTCAATGTAAGTTCAGGTGTAGAAAGGTCTGTATTTTGAGTACAATCTGCTTCATTTACTTGCCCCCTTACTAAATTTTAAATAGTGAACAGCTGTAATGTCACTTCTCCCAAGATGTAAGAAAACAAATATTTCATTGAAGGAGCCACCAAGGGAGAAGTGAACTTTCTCATCTAAATAAAGATTAGGAATTCTCTTTTTTTTTCATAGTCTTGTTCCTTCACCCTACCTCTTCTTCCCAGAAACCAAAAGCTGTGGCCTTCCCTGCCACGTTGGTTGTGCACCCACCTGTGTAAGGGTCAGTATCCAGAGGCCAGGGTATGTCTAAAACTCTTCTAGCCTCAGTTCTGTCCCACAGCTTTCTGGAAGGGCCTGGGTTACTTCTCTAGCTACAGCAACTCTTGGCAGCTCCTGTGGAGCAGAAATTGGATGGGTAGGGATACTCTGTCTGAGGGCCAGTGCCTAAATCCTGAAGGTCTGGAGATGGGCATTCAATGAGTCCCAGGGAGCTATGAGAGGGAAGGGTGGAGTGACATCGGGATCCTGGAAAGACCCTTTGACTTCTGTGAGCAAGGATGGAGTGGGAATGGCTTTAAACTTAATTAGGCCCAAGAAACAACTAGTGTCGCCTGGAGTAGGCCCCTAGGGCCCCTCGTTAATGAAACATATTTCCTGGAGCCATTCTTCTTAGCCTGGTGCCCTCCAGGCCAAGTTCTGAGGCACAGGACCCCACCTCTCACACTAGCACCTCAGCTTCATCCTGGGGGATGCTTGCTGATTCATAATCCATTCAGGCTTGCTCCTCACCTTCTCTAATGAATGGGGATTGCTTCAGAGTAATCTGACAGGTGGGTGCAGGCAGCACTGGATTCCCATAGCAATGTCCATAGCTGAGGATCTCAGAGCCTTGTTGCCTTTTGGGGTAAAAGTAAAGTGTAGTCTGCTCTAGCCCTAAAGAACTACTGGGCTGGTTGACCTACTCTAGGGCCCAGCCCTGTAAGCAAACCCTGCTTGAAAAACAGGTCTATGAAGAAAGGGAGGGAAAGTAAATTAAGGGAACAAAAAATGCATACTGCATCTGTTCATTTAGTTCATTTATTTACCATTCCAATAAAAACAGATGTTTCTTGAATGCCATGTACCAAGCATTTGAGAACTGTGAAAAGTGAATAAAACAGGTAAAATGCCCTCAAGGAGCTTACATTCCACTGCAGAAAATAGACAATGAACAATAAACATATAAATAAATAAGTAATTTATATGAGAAAATTAGATCAGGGTTAAGTGTGATTGGGAATTTTGTGGGCAGTGGCAGTTTGGAGTTTTACATGGAATGATCAGGACAGACCTCCTTGGGAAGGTGAGCTCTGAGCTGAGACTTGAGGGGTAAGAATATTAGACAATCAGATATTTGGGAAAGGACTCTGCAGGCAGGAGAAGTGTGCAGGGCAAATTGGAAATCATACTAAGAAGGTCAGTGTGATTATGGAGTTGCAAAGTAGAGTAAGGGAGGAAATAAATGATATAGGGCCATTGACTGACCTGATTTGTGGCCATTGACTGACCTGATTTGAAAGTAGGTATCTGACTGTGTGCTGAGATCCCATGAGTAAGGAGGAAAGACAGCAGGAACACAGGAAAAAGGAGACCTGCAGGTATTCAAGTGGGAAATGATGGTGACTTGGATAATGGGGCATGAAAGAAAATGAGAAATCAAAGGTGATGGGACAGTTTTGGTCTAAACAATGGCAAAGATTGAGTTACCATAAAAAATGGAAGCACACAGGTTTGGATGGGGCAAGATCAGTAGGTCAGTTTTAGGTAAGCAAGTAGAGAAGTACAGAAATCAGGTGGATAAGTCTAGACTTCTGGAGAAAGGTATGGGCTAAAGATATCAACTTATGAGTCACTAGCATACAGAAAATATTAAAAGTCAATCAGTTAATCAGTTTGCATGAGTTTACTGATGGGAGTGAGGTGCTTGAAATGTTGGATTATCCTAACATTCGGATGCTAGGGAAAAGAGACTTCTCTTCTCAAAGAAAATGCAGAAGGTGAAGTACCTGAAAAACCAGGAGTGTTTTGTCTTGAAAGGTAAATTAAGAAGAATGTCAAGAAGGAAGTAATGATCAGTTACATTAAATGCTGTTGACGAAGGAAGGAGAAAAGTGAGAATTAACATTTAGGAAAATGTGTTGAGGGTGAGGGGAGGTTCAATTAAAAGCTTTTAAGTGAATTTCATTCTTTGCAAGATAAATGCCACCATCTTTCAAGAGACAAGAATGCTCTAGTCATCAAAAACAGCTCTTAGAATCAGACTTGAGTCCCAGATCAATAGATCAAGACTTGAGTCCTAGGTCTACCCCTCATTAGTTTTGGATTTTGAGTGTGATTTAACTTTTATGAATCCCAATTTTTCCCACTTACCTAAAAGCGGGTTGGTGCGATTAAATAGTTAAATGCTGCTCTTCCTGCCACTTGATGGGTGCTAATAAATGGAAGTTGTTATGGTAATTGTCATTATAATTATTATTAAGCCTAAGCATCCAGGCTGCCTCAAATGTAGTCCTACCCCAACTATCTGGACCAGTTGTTCCAAGATGGTCTTTCTAGTCCAAAGTGACTGCTTACCATCCCCAGAATATTCTTTGTGTGTTCTCTCTTACATTGTTAGCCCATGTGTTTTCCTCAGGTTAGAATAATTTCCCCCCAATCTCTGATTATCAGAATCCTACCCCTTCTTCAAACCTTTGCTCAGGTCTTATTTTCTTCTGGGAAGCTTCCTTTATCATCCAGCCAGATGCAGCTTTAATATCCTCAGAACTCATCGAACAATAATAATTGCACTATCAATCTGTCTCCAGTACGTACTGCGTCAAGAAGACTAATCTGTTTACATGCTTTGTCTCTATGAACTACAGTGTGTATTCCAAGAGGTTAGGGATTGATGTGTCTCCTCAATGGCATGCCCATCATGGTAATTTGTATAGTCCCTTAGGGTTGACTGATGGGTGATGATGTTGCTTCTTAGGAGACGATTGCGTACCTGGGCTACTCCACATTTTAAGGGCTAGACTTTAGATTTGCTTACCATTGTTAGACACATTTAGAAGTCTTTTAAGGAAGATGTTTGGGTGTTCAAAAAAATGCCTTGAGACGATGAGTGAGTAATTGCACTTTTCAAGATAACAAAAGGGTAACCTTTAGGACTAAATGAGAAAGTATATGTAAAAGATGTCCAACACAGAGAAACACTAAAAAGTAATTATTTGCTATTATTAACCACTAAAGCACATTTTTTTAATATAAAATTTTGTGCTTCAACAATGTGGGTATTTTGGGATCCCATCGAAGTACGATGTGTCAGGGTCCTTGTGTGTGATAAGTACTATGCTAGGGGCTTTCTTGGATGTTACCACATTTAAATCCTTAAACAATCTTACAACTCTGGCAAAATTATTCCTTTTGTTAATAAACAAGAAATCTGAGTTCAAGAGTGGTTAAGCAACTTGTCTAATGCCACACATTAATATCTCCAGATTCCAAGTTTAATATTCTTTCATATGCATTAATAATAATTATAAAATCAATCTCTGTTAAGCACTGAATCTGTATAAATAATTATTCTCACTTAATCATATATTACATCACTTGATTATCATAAGATACCTATAAGGAAGATACCAAAGACTCAGTTGAAACTCAAGGAAGTCAAATCTTTTGCTCAACATCATATAGGTAGGGGCTGTAGAATAAGGATTTAAATGGAAATCGGTCTGGTTCCAAAGTCAATAGTTGTCTTACTTCTTTATGGAAAACATGGTTTTGGAGCCTTATTCCTGCCAAATGAGAATCAAGTTGAACAGGGGGAACACACATTTTTTCTTCAATGTCATAACACTGTAGACTGCTGCTAAAATGTCACAGGCTAGGAACCAGTAGCCTTATCTCTCATTTAAAAAAATTTATTGTTATTATATTATGGTTGTCCCAGTGTTTCCCCTTTGCCATCTTCTGCCCATCCCACCCCACACCTGCACTCCCACAGTCGATTCCCACACTGTTTTCCATGTTTGTGGGTCATTCATACATGTTCTTTGTCTAGTCCCTTCCCCTTCTTTCCACCATTATTCCCTCCCTCCTCCCCTCTGGTCACTTTCAGTCCATTCCATGTTTCTGTGCCTGTGGTTCTATTTTTTTATTAGTTTATTTTGTTGATTAAATTCCTCTTATAGGTGAGGTCATATGGTATTTGTCTTTCACTGATTGGCTTATTTTACTTAGTGTAATAGTCTCCAGTTCCATTCATGTTGGTGCAAAAGGTAGGAGTTCTTTCTGCTGCGTAATGTTTCATTATGCAAATGTACCACAGGTTTTTGATCCACTCATTTACTTATGGGCAATTAGGCTGTTTCCAGAATTTGGCTATTGTAAAAAGTGCTGTTATGAACATAGGGCTGTGTAAGTTCTTTTGAACTGGTGATTTGGGGCATCTTTGATTCCATGCCCTTCTGTAACAGGGTGCTGGGCTAGAGATCCACCAAAATGGAAAAAAGCCTTGGCTGTCTCTTAGAAGATGAGGGAAGCAGAGCAGGGCCATTGAGAGTTACTCTGCCTGTCTGAAGAACCTGGCCAGTGTTTTATTTTTAGTTTTTATTTTTTTAAATTTGTATATTTTAATTGTTGTTCAAGTACAGTTTTCTGTCTTTTACTCCTATCCCAGCCCATCACCTCGTAGTTCTACCCCCTTAGTTTTTGTCCATGTGTCCTTTATACTTGTTCTTGTAAGCCCTTCCTCTATTCCCCTGAAATTCCCTCCCCTCTCCCCTCTGGTCCCTGTCAGCCTGTTCTGTATTTCAGTGTCTTTGGTTGTATTTTTCTTGCTTGTTTGTTTTGTTGTTTAGGTTCCTGTTAAAGGTGAGATCATATGGTATTTGTCTTTTACCACCTGGCTTATTTCACTCAGCATAATGCTTTCCAGTGAATGTTAAAGGCTGTATCTGACTGGAGCCAGGTAGATGGACATGACTCTAACCCCTGATTCAATGTAGCTGGAGGGGCTTGCTGTGCCTGCAACAGCAGCTTGGAGGCAGCTCCTATATAATGGGATCATGCTTGCCTGGACTAACAATGGCAGCTGAAAAAGGCAGAAGAAACCAGAGGGCTGACAGATGTAACCCTACACATGTAGGGTGAGAAGAGTTGGAAATGGGGTCATGGAGGAAGATCTGCCTCAAGATTTAACTCCAGGCATGGTATCCATGCTGGGGCTTAACCATGAGGTTTGGGAGCAGAGAGGGAGCTCTCTTTCTCTCTCTCTATGAGTCATGTTCTTTCTCTCAGCCATGTTTGAGCTTTAGACCATAGGGGAAGGAGAGTAGGAGAACCATGAGAGTCTCTCTCTCTCTCTAGCACTCTTGACCATGTGGTTGGGGAAGGAGAAGCCTCTTGATCATGTAGCACAGTGTGGAGTCTTGGTCATGTGGTTTCAAAGGATGCAGAAGGATTCCCTGGCCCACCACGGGGATGCAGTTATGGATTAAAGCTGGAGCCTAGCTAGCCGAGCAAAGACAACTGGAGGAAGCCAGGATACAAATGGGAATCTGCCCAGCTAAGCTACAGATTTCTATTTCTTTTCCTGAGACACACTACCTCTGACTGGCCTGGTTTGGCAATCGGGGCAAGACTGTGTCATTGCGGGTATTTTTTGTTTCTAAAGGGAGTGCGATTTAACAGCAGAATTCTGCCATTGTTCTAAACCTGTAAAATTTTGAACAAATAGTTCCCTTCCTTTTCTTAAGACTATGACATTGGGAGTCACAGTTCTCCTCGGCAGTGGGCATTGGAGCCCAGAGCAATAGAACCCAGGGGTTCTGTTACACTTCCTCGCCTCTTTCACTTGCGTAACTCCCACACATTCTTCAAGACTGAAAATAGCTGATAACCTCTTCTGGGAAGCCCTTCTTTTTAGTTAGGTTCACAATAGGCACTGTGTTTCAGATGTGTTCTCATGGTGCCCTAGGCTAATCTCTATCTCCCGCCAACCACAAAGCTCTATTTTTTCTTCACTATTTGATCTTTAAACTTTGTAACCACTGCATAGCCTTAAACATGGAAAGTACTCATATGGAAAGTACTCATTTGTGAATGAGCAAATAAATAAATATTACTTCTGACCAATATCTTTTGCTATTTCTCTCCTGATAGGGATGTATTCTTCTGCAAAAACAATTTCTTTTCTCTGCTTTTTAGACAATGCCTCCCCTTCGCCTCCCGCTCTGAAGTGGTTCTCCTCCTCCTACATGTTGGGAGCAAAACTTCATTTTTTAAGGAGTTCTTTGCCACGTCATTTTGAATTTCACGTATCATTTCTTTGTGCTGAAACCCCCATTACCTCTGCTCTGTCCAGCTTTTTGTCGAGTGACAGTTTCTCTAAAATTTAATTTTGTTCTTCTTAATTTTCATCTGAATTCCTGGTTGCTTTTGTTTTGGGGTGGTTTATATATTTAAAAAAATAGTTTCTTAATTAGCTAAAAACCATGTTGCAAGTGCTCATGAATGAAACATTACGTAAATAGGAAAGCGCAATCACTAGGGCTGTGACAGTCCCAACCTCCCAAGGAAGAGCGGTGGGGGTGTGGTCAGAATGACTTTTTCACTGTGCACCTCTGGACTGTCTTGTCTTTAGCGACTCTAGGGTAGGTTTTTGAATTGACCAAAAGCTAAGCTGTGCTCTAGGTGAACAGGAAATATTAGTGTAGTTCTAATCATCTGATCCTACTCTCTCCACCTCTAATTAGATGCTACAGAAAGAAAGGTGGGACGTAGTTACTGGACGTAGCTTCCATGATGAGTGGCCTAGCAGGGACTTAAGACATGACACATTTCTTTAGAGAAGACCACAGCATTTGTATTACTAGAAACACACAAGAGGCATCATAACGTATTGGCAATTGGCCAGGCTGTGCCTCTGTCAGGTCTCGGTACGAATCCTATTTCTGCAATTTCTTAAAGCTATCATCTTAGAACAGTTGTTTAACTTCCCTGAAATCCAGTGTATTCATCTTAAAGTATGTGATTATTGTTCATTAAAATTTTGAGGCATATGTATTATGTGACAGTGTCTGCCTGCAACAGGCACTCAATAAACAGTGATTATACAAATACATGTTGTGTATCAGTTTACAAAGCATGTTTACATAAAACAAATTCATGGGAAATATGATCTCTATCTTCACTACCTATACTGACAAACATTGTTGCTTTTATCTCTCAGTATCCTTTTTAGACCTATCCATGGCAAGAGACAGTTTTATATTGCTATTTTAATCCCAGGGTCTAGTAGAGTACACAGAAGATAATCAACCATATTTAGTATTTTTTAAGTTGAGCTTCAGAGAATTTAAGTGATATCTTCAAGTTTTATCAGCAAGAAGGCTGCTGACTTGTGCAATATGAAATGCACAAGTTATCACATACAGTGAGCTTTCCACTTTGAGTTTCTATGGTTGTGTGTCTAGTAGCAATATTATGTCCACTGGTGGTTGAGACCTTCAAATCAATCTACTGTTTGTTGCATATGATTTTTATTTATAGTAAAAATTTTTCATCCATTAAGTCCTAGAAGTCCAGTGAAATACAAGGCCTTACTGTGGGGATTAAGAATAAAAGAAAAGGCATTAAAGGATGTAGAATCTACAGTACCTTTGTAGAGGCAGCAGCTTCTTTAGAATGAAGACTATAGCTAGAGTGGCATTTGGCTTCAGGTCTTGTTAGTTAGTTTTGTGGGCTTATAGTTAAACATTCATAAGGCACAATTTTGACCTGGACACTCTCCCTACGCGGGTCACGGCAGGGGTCACGGCAGGGACAATGTTTGCAAGCTTGTAAGTTACATTGTTTGCAGCCAGAATGAAGTTCTCTAGACTTCATTTTTTAAATCTTTAGATAGATCCTTTTGACTAATTGGTGTATACTTACCCTCAGGGAACATCCACGGAGAAATGTGGATGTTAAATGACGCACTTTCATCCCTGAGAATATCTCCTGTATTTTAGAATTGAACATCAGAAATAATTATCAACAGACTTTTTCATTGTTGTTTTTTTTCTTAATGGATAACCAAAGCCAGAATTTTATTAACTTGACATTTGTGAAAATTGTCCCATTCCTTGATAGGTCTATTTCACAAACTCCTCAATGAACATAAAGTCATTAGAAAGACCCAGAGAGAATACTGGGGTTCAAAGTGAGAGCACCTGAAGCATAAAATAGGGTAAAATCTAAATTATATATAAAGATTTATAGCTGCTTGACAGATACAATATAAAAAATATTGTCAACTGTCTAAAAAATGATTCTGTTTAACATGGGGTTTCTGTGTAGCTCAGGGAAGACCAATGAAGAATTCCAGTTTTATAGTTTAATCAAATGATGGCAAGTGGATTTTCACTTGTGGATCAACTCAGTGAAAAATACCCAGGAGGATCTTCTGAAAAAGTTACTTCTCTCTTAGTGGGGAGGAGTGCTGTGGGTAAGCAGCAATGTGGGTATAGCGAGTGCGGGGAGGAGAAATGACAACACACACGGCCAGTTTGCCATCATGGACCTGGGCAAAGCCCCAGGTCAGTCCTGGAGAGAATGCGAACCCATTTCATTACATCCACAACTTGCCCACATATATTCTGGTCGTCTCTTTAGCAACTCCTAGATAATTTATATTAACTTCTTTTTTAAATTAAATATGGGTCAGATATGTCAACTAAATGGGGAGTAGATTATAGGTGCTCCAAGATCTTGAGTTGTTATTTTCGTCTAGGACTTGCTAACAATAGGAGCAAACTTGGGTGGGTTTCTGTATCTCTGTGCTCAAGGGACCGCTTTGCATGAAGTGAAACGTACAGCTCTTTGCACTCTTTGGGCATCTCCAAATAAAAGATCAAATGCAGACATTACAAGTTTCTGTTTTGGGGGCTCACTGGTCTTGAACTAGCATAAAGAAATACTTGTATTTTGTTTAGCATAATTTCCCTCAGATCACGCGCAACTGTAGTTTAAATCAGGAAGGCCTAAAATGGATCGCTTGCCTTCCATTGCCCTGCTGTGGCCACTCTGTAAGAGACTTTTATCTAATAATTATGTATAGTTGCTTCAGGGGAATCTTCCAGAATCTGCTCCCAAACTTAACTGCTGAGAGACTCCAGCAAAAAGCAAAGCCCTAAACCTCATTTACCTGGGAGGTTGGCTCCCCAAAGATTGGTGTGCTGTGGACCAAAGCATTGCATGATCAGGTTTCTGTTGTAAAATGTATGTGCGTACAATTAGAGACCAATCAACGTTTACAGTCCTAATTTCCCTCTGTGACCTATAGAAACTCCCCAAATATGTTCCATGTTGTTCCTTCTTTTCCTCATTTCCTTCCTTCTCTTCCTGTCTTCCTTCTTCCCTCCTTACCTAATGCAGTCAGTTAATCAAGCTATAATACAACTTACCATTTGTTCAAATGGTGAATAAAGAACACACATTAATGCCCTCTAAGACTTTGCTCCCCCGTGGAGAGACTACTGACTGAAGAATATAATGAATTTATAAACACTGGCAATAAAAGTGTACTGTTTCACTCAGCCTGCCCCACACCCTCACTGGGTTCACGATGCTACCCCAGCTGCCTGTGCACCTGGGTCCCCTGGGTTGCCTGGGTCCTGGGATCCTTCCTGCCCGACCCTGCTCTGCTGCTGGCTCTGCCCCTCTTACCGGTCCCTGTTGAGCAGTTTGTTGTTGTCGGACTTCCATATAGTTCAGTTTTCTGTTTTTGGCTCAGTCTTTGTTTACTAAACCTTCGTTGTATTCAAACTTGGTTGTGGGAGAAGGCACAGTGTTTCCACCTATGCCTCCATCTTCAAAAAAATGAGGAGAGGCTTAGGAACCTCCAGGACATCTTTAAACGTTCCAACATCCGAATTATAGGGGTACCAGAAGGGGGAAAGAAACAGCCACGAGTGGAAAACATATTTGAACAAATAATAAAGGAGAACTTCCCCAGTCTGGCAAAGGAAATAGACCTCCAGGAAATCCAGGAAGCTCAGAGAGTCCCAAAGAAGTGGGACCCAAGAAGGAACACACCAAGGCACATCATAATTATATTAGCCAAGATTAAAGTGAAGGAGAGAATCCTAGAAGCAGCAAGAAATAAGAGGACAGTCATCTACAAAGGAGTTCCCATCAGACTGTCAGCAGATTTCTCAAAAGAGACCTTACAGGGAAGAAGGAGCTGGAAAGAGGTATTCCAAGTCATGAAATCCAAAGACCTACATCTAAGACTGCTTTATCCAGCAAAGTTTTCATTTAGAATGGAAGGACAGATAAAGTGCTTCTCAGGTAAGATCAAATTCAAGGAGTTCATCATTACCAAGCCCTTATTATATGAAATGTTAAAGGGACTTACCTAAGAAAAAGAAGATGAGAAATATGAAGAGTGAAAGGACAGCAAACTTACAGTTATCAACAACCACACCTAAAACAAAAGAAAACCAAGAGGACAGCTAGATCAGGAGTGGAACCATAGAAATGAAGAACACATGGAGGGTTAACAACAGGGGAGTGGGAGGAGGAGAAGCGGGGAGAAGGTACAGAAAATAGCACAGACAGTAGGTAGAAAATAGATAGGGGGAGGGCAAGAATAGTGGGGGAAATATAGAATCTAAAGAACTTGAAACACGTGGTCATAAACTAAAGGGGGAGAATGGTGGGGGAGAGGGTATGCAGGGTGGAATGGAATGAAGGGGGGTAATAGAACAACAACTGTAATGGTATAATCAATAAAATATATTTTTTAAAAAAGAGAACTTTTTAAAAATGTTCAGAGCGATGTCCATGGAGTGTTCCCCAGTATGTTTTCAGGAAGGCATCTGTGATCCATTCTTGCTTCTTGCCTGACTTTTGAATTTACAGCTAATAACAAAAAAAAATATGAATGCCAGGAAATAAACACTCCCCCACATTTTGTAACAGTATTCTCCCTATTGGGTTCTTTTGATTCATCTAGTTAATCTTAAAATTGCTGTAGTGGTCTCTTCCAAATAAAGGCCTGTTGATAGGCAGTGGACACAACGGACACAGTAGGTGAACTGAAACCTGACTCAGAGGAGAAGAAATTGTTTTAAATCCACCCTCCCTCCCTACCACAGGAGCACCAGCCTCCTAGCCATTTTGAAAATGAGCTCCGCTGAATGTACTAGACAAAGTGGTTCTCACCTCCTCTTTTCCAGGATTAAAGGGTTTGGTTTTAACAAGAACTTTAAAATTACTCCTTCTGTGCTTCCTTATCTTTTCTTTTTCCACTGAGCTTTTTAAACATAAATGCCCTGAAGCGGCGCACACTCATCTTAAAACACTGGAGGCTCAGAACATGAAAATCACAGGCTTCTCTTTACCTCCAACTTTTGAAACAAATCCAGGCCTTTGTCTGTTTCTCGTACTCAGTAGAGAAAAACCAACTCCTCAACACTCCCCAACTGTCTTATCTGCCAAGACTGGATCTCCATATCTGGCTTTTTTATCAACATGATTATGGGTATTGTGTTTAGATTGTAACACCTAGTTACAATTACCCAGAAAAAGCTTGACTTATTTTAATTTTTCAGGGCAAAATGAAAGAACAGAAACTTCCTACAAAAGCAGACCCCAGAGTAGAGCTGCTGGCTTTTTAATTTTTTATTTTATTTTATTTTATTTTTTTAAGCAGGAAGGCAAAAATCTAATAGATGTACTCAGAGCAACAATTCATTTCCATTCTTCAACCTGTCACAGAAAACAATGATGGTATTTATTACAGGGTTTTGTTTTACAAAGTTCTAGGAAATGCGAAACGATTTCACCATCACCCTTGTCCAATACATGTGCTATTTTGGAAGAGAGTCACTTTTGAAGAATAATTATCTAATAATAAAATGTGTTATAATGACTCATCTACATGAAGAGAAGCTCTCTGTAGTTCTCAGCTCCCCTGAGTGTCTCTATGCTCCACAGGAGACCTCCTGCATGCTCCCCTGCTCTCCTCGCTCTCACCTGTAACACCCCGTTGGAGATCTCTAGAACCTGCTGTCCTTTTTGTTATTGCCCTATATGCACCATTTTCTCGGAAAATCAGAAAAGGTGGGGTCTGTTGGTATATGTTAAAGCTGGGCACGTGGCTTTTGGTAATACGAGGGAGGAGAAAGGAATTCTGACTTTACCTTGACTACCGTGCGGCATCTGGTTAGCTGTCCTCTGCTCTGCAGAGCAGGTAACTTGTATGTCCAGCTCCATTCCAGGATGTGACAGTAAGACAGGCCTTTGGAAGAGAGTGTATGGTGAACCTTGGGTCAGTCACTTAGTGATTAACACCTGAGTCAGATTTGAGGCAAATTCTGTTGAGTTTGGAGACCTGTGCTTTTGGCACCTGGACAACTGACTTGCTCTTTTCTGACTGAGTCCTTCAGTAACTGCCCCCTAACTTGTCTCCTCATTTTTTTAGGAAGATCCCTGATTTGAGCCCTAGTTACCTACTATTATACAGAAATGCCTCCCTGATCTCTCCTAGCTTTTAGGAGTGGGTTTCTTCATTGGACCCTTAATTTCCCCAAGCTTGGATTCTTGACAACTCTACCCAGATTGCCAATAAGACCCATTACCCAGTTGTACACTGCTTTCTTTTTCACTGATGTCTTTTTTTTTCTTTATGTACTAGAAAAGATTTCTAAGGTCATGGAAATTTGCAAAAAGTTGTTAAAGTCTGACACCACTTTTTTAACCCTAATATGGAGTGAGCATTAGATTGTGTCCCTGAATGCCTTTCTCCAACAGATCTGGCTTCGAAGTTCATGGACTCCAACATCTGGAGCCTCCAACATCTGGATTAGAAGCTTACAGGCTTCTAATCTCAGTTTTCTCAATTGCCCTCGTGGTAGGCCGGATTCTAAAAATGCTCCCAAGATTCTGTACTCTAATTTCTGGAACATATGAGTATGATGAGAGAGATCATTCCTATGGTTATGTTGAGTTATATGGCACAGGTGGCCTTGAGATAGGGAGTATCAGGGTAGACCTCATATTATTATTTAGAACCCCTTTAAAAGCAGAGAAATTTTTTTCCAGTTGGGAAGATAAGAGGAAGAAAAGCCAGAGAGATTGGATGCTCTTTTACTGCTTTGAAGATGGAGGAGCCACATGCTAGTGAATGCAGACACCAGCTTTTGGGAGCTCCGAGTACCTTCATCCCATGCCCTGGTGGACAGCCATCTAGGAAAGGGACA
The DNA here is from genome assembly GCF_014824575.4 of Sturnira hondurensis. Taxonomy (NCBI): domain Eukaryota; kingdom Metazoa; phylum Chordata; class Mammalia; order Chiroptera; family Phyllostomidae; genus Sturnira; species Sturnira hondurensis. The sequence continues at coordinate 268,206 of NW_028093273.1, forward strand.
CCTGGTCTGACACCCACAAAGAACAGAATTCTGCCAATAACTTTAATGATCTTGGAAGCAAATATTTTTTTCTGGACTTCTAGTTAAGAACCTGTCTAAAAGACACCTTGATTTTGGCCTTGTGAGACCCTGAGGTTGCCTCTGCCTGGATTTCTAACCTACAAAACTGAGCTAATAAATGGTTATTTTAAGCTGCTAACTTTGAGATAATTTGTTACAGCAGCACAATACATATACCTATTGTCACGCAAACCTTAGTGGAAATAAGTAGACAAAACCCAAGAATTTTAAGTCTGAGTACAACATTTTATGTCCTTGGAGACTACCTTTAGATGCTTGAGTTCGATTGAAGGATGTTTCGGAATTAAAATAACATAAGCTCTGATAGTTTCTTATCAATGAATATCCATCATTGTCTTGCCAACATTCAAAGGTAAATTCAATAACTTTTGAGATAGACTAATAACAGCTCTCTGCGGCGTAGAAAAGGAATCTGTCTCATAAACACAGTGCGCCTCTCTTTGTAAGTAATAGGAACTGACAGGAATGAGAGAGAATTAGGCTCTCGGCCTAGTAAAAAGCAAACATCGTAGCCATTTACTTATCAACATTAGAGATTATTAACATGTTTAGCTTCAATTTATTTTTATGACAATGCACTTTGCTACATCATTTAATGTTGGATTTACTTGGATTTATCTTTAGGGAAGTTGTGAAGTATTTAGCATAAATTCTAACTTCACTGTATGATAAAATGTGATGGTTTTATGGAAGCACATGCAATAAAACAGGCTTATTAGCTGTGTTCATTTAGGTTTAGGAAAGGGATATGCAATCATATAAAGGTCCAAGTCTTGGTAAGAGTTTAAATTTATATTCTATTTAAATCTAAGAATGGACTTTAGTATTTAATTTATAAATGTGAATAATTAGCATGGTTAATGAAAGTGTCTGTACAAGCCCCTGAAAAATGAAAGTTGCCTGATTGGTAGGTGTTTAGAGAATATGTTCTGACCAATTTTCTATTTAATTGTGATTTTGTAAAAATTTTGCTCGTGATAATTGAAAATCTCAAGTATACTAGTCTACTTTCTTGCCTTAATTAGAATATTATGCAGAAAATGAACATATTTTGAGATCTCACAGGTTCAGTTATTATTAAATACTTAAGAGTTAATGTCAGCAACTTGAAGTCATTTATATTTTATTTGTTTTTTGAGTAAGCCATATGTATTTATCTAAACTGTTTTATGTATCACCAGAAATTTTCTCTTAAAGTAAGATGCAGAGCAATAAAAATTTCCGTGAAAGTACTTTTGGTTTTGGTTCCAGGTAACTGAAGGGCATGTGTGGGTGTATGGACATATAATTATTTTGTATACAATCCTAAAAACTCTAGAAAAATAGAAACACAAAGAGGAAAATATAAAAATTATACATAATGTCATCTCACTGTTTATCTCTTAGGATACTTACATTCTTTGATTTTTCCTATTCATGCAATAATATTAATATAATGTGATTATATTGAATATACTATGTTAACAATATTAAATAGTAAGTTATATCAAATTAGAATTGCCTTAAGGATATTATTTAATATAATATTAAATGAAAAATATAGAATGCTTATGCCAATACCAACATTTAAAAAAATATTTGAAATGTAGGCCACATATAAGAGACATGAAAAAATCAGTCTTTGAGAAAGAGAGAGGTGATGGAAAAGGTAGAGTGTTAGAAACTTCAAGCATAAATATAGGCTACCCCTCTCTAATGGAAGAGAGAAGTGACACAGAGTAATGGGTAATTTAGAAGGTGTTTATATTAGTCTTGGAATGTCGTCAGAGAAGCAAATATACACACACACTCAGACACATGTATATTCCCTCTGGACCTGGGTGGGTGGTAGTAAGGAAACACTGGGTTACTGAGAGTAAACCGCAAAGAATTCCATCACTGATGAGTAATTGAGGGTGACTCTCTTCTTAACAATGCACAACCTGTTTGAGTCCTTGACTTTCAAAGAAACCAGTGTTACTGCATACGGAGGGAAATTTTCTGGTGTACTGAAGGATGTCTTTTCTTTCCCTATTGGCTAAATCATATAATTTTAGAACTGGCCGGAATCTTAGAAATATTTTAATACTTCCTCATATAATGAAGGAGGATATTAAAATCTAGGTAGGAATATGATATGCTAAAAATCACCAAACCTTTCTAATTATGGTCAAGAACTTTTGTCACTTAATTTCCAGTCTACTGTATTTTCTAACTACACAATTAACTCAATTAATAAACATTTACCAGAGAGCTTTATGTTCAGAAAGATGTATAAATGTAGTGATAATAAAGAAATTTATTTTGCAATGTCTCTGTCCTCAAGGCATGCATATGTATGAATCAATTGTAAAGTAATACCATAAATTTTTAAGCTAGTAATCATGCAAATTAGACTGAGAACAATAATAGCACCAGGGGAAAGAGTTTAGGGCTAGAGCCATTAGAAAATGTTTTTTTGAAGTAGTATATGTTTTTCAATGAAATGATACTATTTTTCAGGGTTTGAAACAGAATTGCCTTTGGAAATGATTATCAAAATAATTTTTAATTTTCAAAATTCTGTTTCTTATTGTTTAAAATTTTGTTGCTGATTTTGTTTTATTTCAGTATTATTAGAGAATTTGTACAATTTATTCTGTAAACTTTATTTAAAAAATTTTCTTTTAAAAAATATTTCTTATTGGTATTCTGTTATAGTTGCCCCGATTTTTCCCTTTTTCCTCTTTGCCCTCCTCCACCCATCCCACCCCCAGCTTCCAAAGTCAATCCTCACCCTGTTGTCTATGTCCACAGGTCATTCATACACATTCTTTGACTAGACCCTTCCCCTTCTTTCCACCGATATCCCTCTTCCCCACCCCTCTGGTCACTTTCAGTCTGTTCCATGTTTCCACGCCTGTGGTTCTACTTGGTCCATTAGTTTATTTTGCTCATTAGATTCCTGTTATAGGTGAGATCATATGACATTTGTTTTTCAGCAACTGTCTTATTTCACTTAGCATAATATTCTCCAGTTCCATCTATGCTGCCCCAAAAGGTAGGAGTTCTTTTTTTCTTTCTGCTGCATAGTATTCCATTGTGTGAGCATACCACAGTTTTTTGATCCAGTCATCTATTGATAGGCACTTAGGCTGTTTCCAGCACTTGGCTATTGTAAATAGTGGCACTATGAACATAGGGGTGCATAACTTCTTTTCAGTTAGTGATTTGGAATTCTTAGGGTACTTCTCAGCAGTGAAGTCACTGAGTTAAAAGGAAGTTCTGTTTTCAGTTTTTTTAAAGAAAATTTCATCCTATTTTCCACAGTGGCTGCACAATTCTGCATTTCAACCAGCAGTGCACCAGGGTTCCTTTTTCTCTACAACCTCTCCAGCACTTGTTTGTTGATTTGGTTATGATGGCCATTATGACCAGTGTGAAATGTTATCTCATTGTGGTTTTAATTTGCATCTCTCTGATGGCTAGTGATGCTGAGCATCTTTTTATATGTCCATGGACCCTTGGAGAAGTGTCTATTCAGATCTTTTGCCCGTTTTTCAATTGTATTGTTTGTCTTTCTGGTATTGAGTAGTATGGGTTTTTTATATATTTTGGAGATCAAACCCTTGTCTGATGTATCATTGGCAACTATGTTCTCCCATATGGTCTATTCCCTTTTTATTTTGATGATGGTTACTCTAGCCATGCAGAAGCTTTTTAGTTTGATATAGTCCCATTTGTTTATGTTTTCCTCTATATCCCTTACCCTAGGAGATATATTGGCAAAAATATTGCTACATGTGATATCTGAAATTTTTGTGCCTATGGTTTCCTCTAGGACTTTAAATCCCATTTACTATAGCAATAAGAAGCATAAAATACCTGGGAATATATTTATCCAAGAATGTAAAAGACCTGTACTTGGAAAAGTATAGAACACTGAAGAAAGAAATTAAGAAAGATACAAATAAGTGGAAATATATACTGTGTTCATGGATTGGAAGAATTAACATCATTAAAATGTTCATACTACCCAAAAGAATCTATAGATTCAACACAATTCCTATTAAAATACCAATGACATATTTTACAGACCTAAAACAATTATTTCAAATATTCATATGGAACCAAAAAAGATGCTGAATAGCCTCTGCAATCTTGAGAGATAAGAACAAAGTAGGAGGGATCACAATACCTGATATCAAACTATACTACAAGGCCACCAATCAAAACAGTCTGGTACTGGCATAAGAAGCGACATATGTATCAATGGAACAGAATAGAGATCCCAGAAAATAAACCCAAGTCTCTACAGTCCATTAATGTCGGACAAAGGATATATGAGCATACAATGGAGTAAAGACAGCCTCTTCATTAAATGGTATTGGGAGAGCTGGGCTGGTACATGCAAAAAAAAAAGAAAGAAAATAAACTAGGCTACCAACTTACACCATATACCAGAAAAAATGCAAAATGGATATGCTATAAATTTTTATTAGGATTTTTTAAAGATTTTATTTATTTATCTTTAGAGGGGAAGGGAAGGAGAGATGGAGAGAAACATCAATGTGTGGTTGCCTCTGGTGCGTCCCCTGCTGGGAACTGGCCTGAAACCCAGGCATGTGCCCTGACTGGGAATCGAACCGCGATCCTTTGGTTTGCAGGCCCATGCTCAATCCACTGAGCTACACCAGCCAGGGCCTTTATTAGGATTTTTTTGCTGTGTTTGACAGATACTTCAAAAAATTTAGTCTGTGATAGATACAGTATTCAAATCTTTATTATTTTTACTTTTCTGTAATTTATTGTGTTTTTCTTAGTTTATTTTCAGTAAGATTCTGTTCTATGAATATTTTCATGTATTTCTCTTAATTTTTGCTTAATTTATTTTGATACTATACTATAACATAAATGTTACTTACTGACTTTTATGTCTTCATGGTTACTTTTACCTACTTCATTAATATTAAATGATCTTATTTCACTTAATGACTCTTTTTATTATTTTTTTTCTTTACCTGAAATTATTTGTTAACTTTACTTTTTTTTTGCCTGCTTATCTTTCATCAATGTTTTTTTGTCTCCGGCTTAGGTTTACTTTTTCAAAATAGTTTATAGCTATATAAAGTTTTTTTGGCAACAGCTTTATTGAGATGTACTTCATCTACCTTATAATTCACTCATTTGCAGAATAAGATTTAATGATTTTTAGTGTACTTTAGATTTGCACAGCCATCACCACGACTTTAGAACAATTCACTACCTCACAACAAAATCCTGTACCCAGTAGTAATCATCCCCCAGACATCTAATACCTCACCCTCAGTCCTAGGCAATCACTAATCTCCTTTCTGTCTCTATAGACCTGCCTGTTCTGGACATTTCTCATAAGTGGGATCATATAATATGTGACTTTTTGTGTCTAGCTTCCTTTCATTTTGCATTGTATTTTCAAGGTTCATACACATTGTAGCATCTCTTAGCACTTTATTTCTTTTTTTTGGTAGAATAATATTCCAGTCTATGTATATATGACATTTCTTTAATATATTCCTCACTTGAGGTGAATTAGGGTTATTTCTACTTTTTTAGCTATTTATGAAAAATGCCATTATGAACATTTGTGTAAAAGTTTTTGTGTGGACATGTGTTTTCATCTCTCTTGTGCATATACCATAGAGTGGGCATGTTGGGTCAAATGGTAAATGTGTGTTCAGTGTTTTGAGGAACTCCCAGACTATTTTTCAAAGTGGATGTACCATTTTACATTCCTACCTACAGTAAGTGTATGGGAGTTCCAATTTGTCCACATAATTGCCAGCGCTTGTTATTACATTAAAAAATATTATAGGCACCCTAGTAGGTGTTAAATGGAATCTCATTGTGGTTTTGATTTGTATTTTCCTGAAGATGAATGCTATTGGATATCTTTTCATATGCTCATTGACTTGTGCCTGTATATCATCTTTGGGGAAGCACTTATTTGGTTTTGTTTTTAATAAAGTATGAGAGCTATCTACATTCATTGAAAAAACCAGTACTTTTATTTTAGAATTTTTTATGTTCTATTTTTGACTTTTTGCCATATTAACTATATTTATTTAAACCTTTCCAAATGATTTGATGGTTAGGAATGATTATTTTCAAAGATTTTAATGGTTCTATTTAAAATTTGTAAAATCTTTTTCTTATGAATTTCTGGTTATTAAAACAAGATGAAAATTCAAAAATATTTCCTGAGTTCTACTCAGGTAAAATGAGGCATTTATTAAACTTTTAATTTCACTTTTCAATTCATCCCCAGTTTATGGATGTATAAGTTTAGATATGAGGTCCAGATTATTGTTATTAGAGTATCATAAAGTCATGTTATAAACAACCTATTTTGAGAATTATTTGCATTGAATTCGAATTTAGTAAGACTCAATTCTATTTTTAATTGCTTTCAAAATATATTTGACATTTTTAAAATTTATTTATTTCTTTTATTACACTACTTGGTTAATTGTGTGTTGTTGTATAAAATATAACTTTTTCAAGAGAGATATACATTGGCATGTATGAACGCTGAGATATCTGGAAAGATTTATTGCTTTCATTCCTAAAAATTAGATAGCAATAAAAGTTTTAATTTATACATTTTTGTTTCAAAGATACATACTTATTGACACACTGGATATTGATATTTGAGATTGTAAAATAAGCTTGATGGCAAAACATTGTGATGTATTCTATTTTTAGACTTCTTTTTTCTTTAAATATTCTAAGACTTTTATTTTTATAGTCAATATTTTATAGAGTATGCTTACATTAAAATTCCTTTTTGTCATTTGGTAATTGACCCCTTTCTTTTCAAAATATTTTTTGTTCTTCTTTACTTTAACAGTTCCTAAAAATATTTTTAATTATATCACTGATTTGTGTTCATGTCAACATCGCTTTTTCCCCCTCCAGATAAGTATTACATTTTAAACTGGTTTATCTTCTCTTTCAATTCAACTCCATTCAATTTTATTAAGTTATTCTCAATCAGTTATCTACTGAGCATCATAGTGTACTGAACTATGCTGAGGACTGATGATAGACAAAAGCCTTGTTCTCATGGAACTTATAGTTCAGCTGACGAAAACATGAGTGCTAGGGTATGTGCAATGGGAGGGGGAGTCCATGCTGATAAATAGGCATAAAATGAGGAATCTTATTGTAACAATGAGGTAAGGGAACACCTTCCAGAGAAAGTAGTAAGTAAGGTGAAACTTAAGAGTGGATACAATTAAATAAGTCAGAGTCACAGTGCTATTGGCAGTGGTGGTAGTTGGGGAATGCTAAGGGACAGAGAGATTACTCAGGCTCCCTGAAAACAAGATACAAGAAAATCCAGCTGTATCCTAGAGCAGGGATTACCAAACCATGAGCTGTTACCAGATTTTGTAAGTGATGATGCATTGGATGACTGCCATGCCCATTGGATCGCACATTGTCTGTGGCGGCTTCCACATGACAGTGGCGGAGTTGAGCAGTTGCAGAAACACCTTGTGGCCCATAAAGTCTAAAATTTTATTGTCTAGCACTATACAGAAAATATATGTCAACACTTGTTAAGGAAGAGGCAAAACATCCAGTGTCAATCTGTCTATCTGTCTATAATGGCTGGAATATACCACAGGGTCCTGAGTCAGCAGGCATAATTTATGGAAAAGTGAATTCATAATGTTAGTATCTCTGAGCCACCTGTACAAAGCGTGGGTAAAATACCTATTCCCTCCCCACCAGCACAATGTTGTTGGTGGATTCGTAATAGATGGAAGTCCTCAGATTTTTGTCAATAACTATTCTCCCAGCTTCTGTTTTTCTCTATATGTTAATATTTTGGAGGAAAAATATGAGGGACCACACAGGAAAATCTACCCAGATGTAATTGTAAAACTGAATTATGTGTGTCACTTGAGATTTTAATAATAACATAATTTATCTTTGTTGGGCTAAGAATTGATGACATGACTTAACTTTTACCTTCTGGGCTGCTCTAACACAGTTATTGATACCATTGTTGCTTCATTTTGCTGGTCTTAATATACTCCATTTGACCTTGACACTGTCCTTGTATTCTTTTCATATTTTCCATTCTTTTTGCTTGGAATAAAATAGTTCAAACTCTTACTGTGCACTGGCATGGGTGTGTTCATTGCGTCTGTTTTTTCCTCCTGCAAATATCAATCTGTGCATTTCTCCAGGTGAAGGTACAGAACACCAATTCCCACTGGTGTTCCAATCTGCCCTTTATTTAGGAAACGCCCATGCTGCTCCATTGCATATGACAGGGTTCGGCAAACTAGGGCTTATCTGGCACATGGTTTGCTTTTCTTTGGCCCGTGAACCAGGCAATATTATTATATGTTTACTGGTTGCAAAAAGAAATGAAAGGAATAATACTATTTACTGACATGGGGAAATTATGTGAATTCAAGTTTCGGTGTTCAAAAACATAATTTTATTGGGACACAGACTCACTAATTGATATATTATCTGTGGTTGGTTTCACTTACAATGACAGAGTTGAGTAATTGTGTAACCAAAACGCAGGTCTGGTTACCTGCCACATTACAAGTCAAACTTGTGAGACAAGAACTGGTGCAAAAGGAAAAAGGTTTGTTCAGGTGTTTGCACGTGGGAGAATGGTGGACTCCCATCTCAAGCATCATCTCCTCTTCCTACTTAAGCCTGTAGTTTTTATAGGGAGGGCTTTTTTTTCCTAATTATTTTGCTAGACTTTGGTGCAACCAGGCGCTCTCCATTCATTTTGTAGCTTTTGGCACACTCAGTGTAAGAACCTCCGCCTCCACCATCTTGGCCAATGCTGGGCAGGGTGTGGGGGGTACTTCCTGGCTCGTTGACTATCTATGGTAACAGTTGCAACAGGGGCGATGCAACCCACAACATCTAGAACATTTACTATGTGGCCCTTTACAGTAAAGTTTGCCAATCTCTGGCCTATCGAATCAGCTTTAACTCCTCATCCCCCTATCATATGTTTTATATAACCTGACCTCTAGTAATTTTTTAATCCCATCTCTCCCCACACAGATCTTCAACTAATTTGATTTTTTTATCCTTTTGAAAATTTGAACATTTCTGTTTTTACATTGCTCATATTATGGCTCCTATGATTCTTGGGTCCTTTTTTCTACTTAAGTACTGCTTTTCCTTCGAAACCCATTAAAGTGTAACCTCACTTATAAAGTCTTCCATGATTTGTCCACCTTCAGTACTTGACACATAATAGTTGCTTTTATAGTCAGGATAATTTATTATGAGATCCCAGTGGTTTAACACAATAATGATATGTTTCTCTATTATGTCATAGTTTGACTAGGTGTTTGGTAGATAGCTTGCCACATGCTAATGTCTTCTTTTGTCTCGTGGTGATGTTAGCATCTACTTCTTCAGTGGACTACTCTGCTGTAACCCTAGCATTCAGCAACAAATAGAAAGAGAAAGTTTGAAAATGCTGTTTCATGGCTGTCATAGAGGTAGCATAAAAGATTTTCATTTACATCGCTTTGAGTAGTATGCAATCACATGGTATCAAACTAACTGCCAGGGAAGCTGGCCAATGGGATCTTTGCACCCCGGAAGAGGAAATAGAAGTGGTGGACATCTGGCTGGGTTACCAAACGGATGTTGGCTATTCTGTGACTCTGTGAGGCTAACTCCATATCCATTTGAAGTGTGTAAAGTTGTGTGTGTGTGTTTTTTTAAGTTGTTGGTTTACTTGAGATAGGCTAATTTTAGCCACTGTTGCATACACTAGCTCAATTAAAAATATTATTGCTTAGTATTTGAGGGCACAAATATATAAAGATGTAATTTTATAACATTAATAACTTAAAGAGGTATGGATAAAATTATAGGACCAGAGTTTTTATATGTTAGTAAAGTTAAGCTGGTTTAAATGCAAATTAGAATGTTATAACTTTACTATGTTAAAGGCAATCCCCATGTAACTACATGGTACTACATGGGGTAACTACAAAGAAAATACCATATTTTGCCATGTATAATGCACACTTTTTTGTCCAAATTTTTTAGGGAAAAATAAAGATACATATTATACTTGGGTAGTACTAATTCCATATCAAATAAATGTTTTTAGTTCTTTTATTTATGCTTATGTATTAAAAGTATAACTCTAGAAAGCAGTAACAATATCAGTATGCAAAACAATACCTTGGAATATGATAATTGGTTTTATTTCTAGAGATAAATAAATAATTGAATTAAAAATTAAAACAAAATATTTTTTTCCTGAAAATTTGGATCAAAACCATGGGTGTGCATTGTACACAGGAGTGCCTTATACATGGCAAAATATGGTAGCTACAGAATGGGTGCAAAAGGAAATAAGAAGGGAAAAAATCAACTGTAAAAATCAACTAGATACAAAAGAAAACAGAAATGTGGAAAATGAACAAATTAGAAAAAATGTAGAAAACAAATAGGAAAATGGAAGAAGTTCCACCTTATCAGTAAATAGTTTAAGTGGAAATAAAGTTTCCAATCAAAAGGCAGAGATTGGCAGAATGGATAAAAGAATATGATCCAACTGTGTACAATCCACAACAGACTCGCTTTAGATTTAGAGACACAAATAGATTGAAAGTGTAAGAATGGAGAAAAGATATTCCATGCAAATAGGAACTGAAACAGAAGTGGCTGTATTAATATCCAACAAGATAAACTTTAATGCAAAAAAAAGTTTTCAAAGGACCAAGGAGGACAGTATATGTTATAAAAGAGTCAATGCAGCAAGAAGACACAACATTGTAAACATTTACACACCTAAGGATAGACCAAGCCTATTGACAGAGTTGAAGGGAGAAATAAAAAGTTTCATAATAATAGATGGAAACTTAAATATTCTGCTCTCAATATTTGATAGAACAACCAGACAGAAGATAGATAAGAAATAAAGAATATAACATACTATGATCATACAAAGCAACTAGATCTAATAGACATTTACAGATCTCTCTATCCAGCAATAACAGCATATACATTCTTCTGAAGAGTACATGGGGTCTTTTCCAGGATAGACTATGTGGTAGGTTACAAATTAATCCTAAATAAATTTTAAAAGATAAATATCATACAGAATACCTTCCCCAACTATAACAGGCTGAAGATGATAATCAAGAAGTAAAACTGGAAGATTAAAAAAATTTGTGGAGATCAAATAACAAACTTTAAACAGCCAATGAATTAAAGAAAAATTACAAGGGGCTTTGGAAAATACTTTGAGTCTAATGAAAATGAAAGCACAACACACCAAAAACTTATGGGACACAGTAAAACTATGCCAAAAGGGAACTTTACAGCATAGCCCAAGGATAACAGAAGGAAAGGTATAATAAAAAGTAGGGCAGAGATTCATGAAATTGTGAATATAAAAACAATAGAGAAATTTAATGAGACCAAAAGTTGGTTATTTAAAATTGTTAACAAAGTTGTCAAACCCTTAGCTAGATGGATTAAGAAAATAACTAATACTCAAATTATTAAAATCAGAAATACATGAAGAGATATTAATAGTGAATTATTCTACAGTGATGAAAATGATTATAAGAAAGTACTATGAACAACTGCATGACAATAAATTGGGTAAGCTAGGTGAAATGGAAAAATTTCTAAAACTAGAAAATCTGAATAGAGCTATGAGTAGCAAGGAGATTGAATCAGTAATCAAAAATATTCCAACACAGAAAAACCCTGAACCTTATGATGAATTCACTGGTGAATTCTACCTAATGTTTAGAAAAAAACTAATTCCAGTCTTTCTCAAAGCTTTCCAAAAAATTGAATAGAAAAAACACTTCTTAATCATTCTATGAGGCCATCATTACCCTGAGACCAAAGCCATACAAACAGACAACCAGAAAAGAAAGCTACAGACCATAGTCCTCACATGAGCACTAATACAAAAATCCTCAACAAAATACTAGCAAAATGAATTCAGTAGCAGATTAAGAGGCATATAAACCATGACTACCCTGACTGGTGTGGCTCCTAGGGTTGAGAGGGTCATCCAGTAAAACAAAAGGTTGCTGGTTCTATTCCCAATCAGGACACATGCCTGGGTTGCAGGTCAGATCACCAGTTGGGGCCGTGTGAGAAGCAACTGATTGATGTTTCTGTCTTGCGTAGTTATTTCTCTCCCTCTCTTTCTCCCTTTCTTCCCTTCTCTCAAAATATAAATGAGTAGAATCTTAAAAAAGATGACCAAGTGGGATTTATTCTTGGAATGCAAGGATGATTCAACATATGAATATTAATGTAATACAACACATTAACAGAATGAAATTAAAAAATGCACCTCATGATCATCTCAATTGACACAGAAAGAGCATTTGACAAAATTCAACATCCTTTTATGATAAAAATGCTTAAATTAAGAATAGCAGGAAACAACATAAACATAGTAAAAGCCGTATCTGAAAAACTCACTGCAAACAATATCCAATGATGAAAGACTGAAAATCTTACCTTTAAGATCTGGGACAAAGTGAGGATGACCATTTTTGCCATTTCTATTTAAGTAGTATTGGAAGTACTACTGGAGCAATTGGACACAAGAAAAAAACAAAAGGCATTGAAATTGGAAAGGAAGAAATAAATTATCTTTTTTCAAAACAGATTTATTTATATATTTTTAGAGAAAGGAGAAGAGAGGAAGAAAGAAGGAGAGAAATATCAATGTGTGGTTGCCTCTCATGTGCCCTCTACTGGGGACCTGGCCTGCAACCCAGGTATGAGCCCCGACTGGAATCGAACTGCTAACCCTTTGGTTTGTAGCCTGGTGTTCAATCCATTGATCCACACCAGTCAGGACACTCTTTTTATAGATGACATAATCTGATACATAGAAAATTCAAAAGATTCCAGAAAAATTGATAGAATTAATAAACGAATTCAGTAAAGTAGCAGGATGTAGTCAAGATACAAATATAAGTTGCATTTCCATGAATAGGAGACATGTTTTTATTTCTTTGTCTTTAATTTTTTTCAGCAGTGTTTTGTAGTTTTCATTGTACAAGTTCTTCACCTACTTGGTTAAGTTTATTCCTAAATATTTTATTCTTTTTGATGTTATCATGAATAGAACATATGTTCTGTTCATGAACTAATAGACAATACTGTTAAAATGTCAATACCCTAATTCAATGCAATCCTTGTCAAAATTCTAAATATTTTTTTTTGCAGAAATACAAAAGTCCATTATAAAAGTTATGTGGAATCTTGAAGAAGAACAAATCTGGAAGAACCATACTTCCTAATTTCAAAACTTATTACAAAGCTACAGTACTCAAAACAGTGTGGTACTGACATAAAGACAGACAAATAGACTAGTGGAATAGACTAGAAAGCCAAGAAATAAGTCCTTGCATATATGGTCAGGGATTTTGGAAAAGTGTGCCAAGATCTATTGATGGGGAAAGACAGTCTTTCAACAAATTCTGCTGGAAAAGTAGATATCCATTAGCAAAAGAATGAAGTTGGAATCTTATCCAACACCATACAAAAATTTGTGGGAAATAGATCAATATCTAAAACTATAAAACCCTTGGAACAAAAAATAGAGCAAATGTTTCACAACATTGAATTTGTCAATTATTTCCCATATGTGACACTAAAGCACAGGCAATAAAAGACAAAATTTGACAAATTACACTTCATAAAAAATGCATCAAAAGACAATAGAGTAAAAAAAGGCAACCCACATAATAGGAGAAAATATTTGCAAATCACATAACTGATAAGTGATTAATATTTAGAATACATAGAGAACTTTTAAAACTACACAACAAAGAACAAATACTCTGATTTAAAAATGGTAAAGGACTTGATTAAAAAGTTCTACAAAGAAGATATCCAAATGGCCAATAAGCACATGAAATGATACTCAACATTACTAATTATAAGTCAAAACTACAGTGAAATACCACCTCACATCCGTTAAAATGGCTTCTATCAAAAACCAGAAAGTAAGCATTGGTTGATGATGTAATGAAACTGGAATTCTTATACATGTTGGTGGGAAGGTAATGTATAGCTGCAGAAAAATACAGTATTATGCTTATTCAAAAAATTAAAAATAAAACTACCATAATATCCAGCAATTCAACTTTTGGGAAAATACCCAAAAGGCTTGAAAGCAAAGTCCTGAAGAGATATTTGTACACCCATGTTCATAGCAGCATTATTCACCATAACTAAAACAGAGAAACAATTCATCTGTTCAGTAATGGAATGAATGGTTAAGCAAAATGTAGTATACACATTAAAAAGAGAGGAAATTCTCCATGGGCTACAGCAACAAGGATGAACCTTGGGGATATTATTGCAAATGAAATAAGCCAGTCATAAAAAGACAACTACTGTATGATTCCACTTATATGAATTGCTTCGTCAAAACCACAGAGGTAGAAAGTAGGATGGGCCAGGGACTAGGGGGTCACGGGGAGTTTTTATTTCATAGGTATAGAGTTTCCGTTTTCCAAGATGAAAAGAGCAATGAAAATTAATGACGATCATAGTTGCGCAACATTGTGAGTGCATTTAATACCATTATATTGCACACTCAAGATGGTTAGAGTGGTGAATTTTATGGTATGTGTATTTTATGACAATCAGAAATTGGGGGTTGGGGAAAGACTCTTCGGAAAACATCCATTCACCCGTGCTGTTGGGAAACGTGGCACAGACAGTGGAAGAGGGAGGTTGCACCTGCTTTCTTTTTTATTCACTAAGGCTTAAATATCACTGGATTTTATAATCTTTAAGAAATATAATGGCCTAGATGCAGTTGGTGTGGCTCAGTGGATTGAGTGCCAGCCCGTGAGCCAAAGAGTCGCCGGTTTGATTCCCAGTCAGAGCACATGCCTGGGTTGCGGGCCGGGTCCCCAGGGGGGGGCATGCGAGAGGCAACTACATATTGATGTTTCTCTGCCTCTCGTTCTCCTTCTCTTCCCTCTCTTTAAAAATAAATAAATAATTAAAAAATACTATAAAAAACAAGAAATAAAATTGCCTAGAAATTATAAAGACATAGAAATGAACTAAGTCTAATCAAATGGTATAATTCGATGATGTGATTCAAAAGAATGGAATATTATTTTTTTAAATTGTAAAAACTGATAAGAAACATGAAACATATTTTTTTACTTAATAGTTCATTTTATTGTGTTTTTCCATGGTAATGGGTCCATTACCATTTATCCTCCCTATACCCTCTTCCACCTCCACCCACCCCTACCACCCTGCAGTAACCACACTGTTATCCATGTCCTGGAGTTCTTTTTCCTTTTGGCTCAGTCCCTCCACCCTTCACTTGCCAGAGCTGTTAGCCTGTTCTCTATCTATGAGACTGTCTCTATTTTGCTTGTTAGTGCAGTTTGTTCATGAGGTTCATTCTACCCTATGAGTGAAATCATAGGGTATTTGTCTTTCCCTGACTGGCTTATTTCACTTAGTGTAATGTTCTCCAGGTTGACCCATGCTGTTACAAAGTGTAAAATTTTCTTCTTTTTTAGGGCCAAGTAATATTCAATTGTGTAGATGTACCATAACTGTTTTATATACTCATCTACTGATGGATACTTGAGCTGCTTCTAAATCTTGGCTATTGTAAAAAATGCCGCAATGAACATAGGGGTGCATATAGTCTTTTGAATTGGTGTTTTGTTTTTCTTCAGATAAATTCCCAGAAGTGGAATCACAGGGTCTTAAAGTAACCATTTAAAATTTTTTAAGGTCACTCCATACTGTTTTAAACAGTGGTCACATCAGTCTGCATTCCCACCAACAGTGCAAAAGAGTTCCCCTCTCACCACATCCTCATCACTTGTTTATTGATTTATTGATGATAGCTATTTTGACAGGTGTGACGTAATAACTCAGTGTGGTTTCAATTTAAATTTCTCTGGTGAGTAGTGACATTGAATATCTTTTCAATTGAACATTGGACAGATGTCTATTGGCCATCTGTATGTCCTTTTTGGAGAAGTGTCTATTCAGGTTCTTTTCCTATTTTTAATTGGATTGTTTGCTCTTTTGGTGTTGAGGTTAAAAACATATTTATTATATGATGTCAAGAAGAAAATAGCCTTATTATGGATATTGTGATTGAACAATGTCTCACTGATAACAGTTTTTTATTTATTTTTCTATATTCTTTCTTACATTTGAAATAAGGGAAAAGTCCCCCTAAGAAGCAAACTGTATACAGTCTCAGGAAGGCTCTCTTTAACCAAATTTGGGACTCCACCTGTTGAGGGGTTATCCTCACAATTTACCACTCCCCTAATGCTCTTACATACACAGTCTCATTTGATCTGCCTAATTGTTCCTACTATCAGAACTTTGCTTTTGAACAGAGTCAGTTGCTGGGTTCTTCTCACCATTTCCATCCCAGGTCATCTCAGAGCCACTCAAGACTCTATTTAGTTCATTGTGTCAAATCGTCCATCTCATTCTGTCATTACCCACCCACTGTGTATTGCAATAAGATAGCAGAAGCTATAAAAATGATTATATTAGAAATTCTTTAAGTTAGACAAAAGAAATCCAATAACAAGAAATAAATCTGAATTCACTCTGGATGTAAGCTTTTCACAGCTATGACAAAATCGGCTAAGTCTGAAAAATAATAACACATTCCTCTCTTACTCAGATGAACCCTGTGTAGCCTTTGCCTTGCACACAGGAGCAATTGCCTTCTCCTTGCACCAAAGATCGACTCATCATTATTGTTTAGTTCATAATGAGCACTGATAAAATATTCAGAAGTCCCTGAAATTTTTATCTTTTTCTGAAAGGAGTTTTAAAATGATGCTCTTGAGTGTATGACTAAAGGTATCCTGTAATAAAAATACATAAAAATGGGTCAAGGAAATGAAAGTGCCCATAAAATGTCTCTATGATAACTTCTAAATGATGCCTCCTGAAGACCTGACTTTTATTTCTTCTTTAAAAATTAATTGTTGGTTTGCTGGTTTGAAAGCTCTGAGTACCCATAGGTCTATAGCTTCAAATTTCTGACTTTCTTTTATAATTTGAAGGAGAAAACTGAACTCTACTACTCCCAGGAGGAGTGTTGGGTTTGTGTGCTATTTCCACTTGCATGTAACAGGTTGTTAGTACATTTGCTGAGTCTCCATGTCTTGTTTTAATATGTCATCACGCTGGAGATGTTGGTGGGAAGTTTACCCATGAAAAATAGCAGAGCAATAGAGAAGAAAAAATAAAGAGCAAGGCAGCACTTTCCATTCTGACTGTGTTCTTTTCCTAATTCTATCTCAACTCCTCCAAGGACATAGTCTGATAAAATGGGAATTATAAACTTGGATGTATAACCTTTTTTGACCCTGCAATTTAAAAATGGTGTAATTCTCAAGAAGATTTTTCATGTATAAAAGTGAGGATAATACTGATATTGCAAGGATTTTGTGAGAAAAAGTTCAATAATGTGTACAAAACAGGTTCCAGCCACTAAAACAATGTATTTTGTGTATTCATAAAACCATTGACTTCACTTTCGTTTTTCTACCCTTACATTTTTCTAACTACTCACTTATGTATTTGTTTGTTTTTATGTTGCTAAAGGACATGGTTCTTTGAAAGCTACCTTAAATATATTTGGGAAAAGTTGTGGTGTGCCGGTTACTAATTTATTGCTTCTCAGCACCAAACCCACACTTCTTTGTCCTACTTTGTGCTAGCAGAGCTGTTCCCAACAAACAAGATTTGTTCTTTGCCAGTGGCTGCATGGGAAGCTCTGCCAACATGCAGTGCAGAGGCGGGTTGTGAGGCTGGAGAAAGAAGAAGGTGTTTGTTCCTTCTTGGCTTTTGCTTTTCACGTGGTGGCCAGTGGCTCGGTCTGTGGCAGGCCCTGAAGGTTTCACTGTACAGGTGGGTGAGGAGTCCACACCACAGCCCTGAAATCCCCTTAGAGGTCTGAGCCTGTCACTCTCTCTGTTTCTCCTTCTTCCCTTTTCTCTCAGCCCCTCTGGAGGGCAGCTGCTCCCTGCAGTCGCTTCTTTTGTTCCCCTTAGAATCTCTTCTCCATCAGTCATGGACCACATTTATTCAGGATTAACCAACATAGTTAACAGTTTTTTAAGTTTTTTATTCCCTTTTCAAATAACTGGTATGGCTTCTCTGTCATGACCAGACCCAGATGGACACACAGAAAATATGTGTAGCTGAGAGCATTGAATAAATTCAAAATTCATTTTTGTTTAATAAATTCAAAATGATATACATTGTTTAATACATTTTAAAAAATTTAATAAAATTTCACTGGGACTATAAAGATGAATAAGACAAAGTTCCTCCTCTCAAGGAACTTACAGTATAGTTGATTTGTTTTGTATCAGTTGATTTGTTTTGTAATCAGTTGATTTGTTTTGTGGAGATTGTTTGAGATCAAATTGTTTATTTTTCCATCTTATTTCCAACTTGCTACTAAAGCTACTCGGGTCAGTCATCTTTCAGTTTTTGCTTTAACACTTTTGTGAGACACTTTTTTGTCTTTACAAGTTATTATCCCGTTCTTCCTCATTGAAATTAAACCTACTGCCTATAATTTTATTTAATGAAACAAATTCTACTCTCTGCTATTCGTTAACTCAATAAATATTTTCTGGACACCTTCTATGTGCCAAACACTGTTCTAGATTCTAAAACTTGTGATAAAGACAGGGCTTCACTGCTCCCATTGAACACGTGTGGAAGCAAAGAAGACATGAGTTAATAGACAAATAAAGAAGATAATACTGAGAAGTAGGGAAATAATCCAGGTAGTGCACAGAAATTGGGAGCGGTTTGGCCTGTTAGAGAGCCCATGGAAGCTGGTGTATCTGTACAAGAGGAGACATAAAAGCAGGTGGTGCGAGATGAGGATGCAGTGTTGGTGGGGCTGGATGCTTTTAGGGATGGTATACAATGAGAACCCAAATGTGTTTTAAGCAAAGAGTGCTCTGAAAAAAACTTTTCCCCCCATGAATCTTATGTTTGTAGTTATCTCCTCTACACCATTTCCCATACTCTTCCCTATTCTCCCAACCCAGTATTATCCCTCTCCATGTTAAAAGTTCTCAGCTCTTTCAACACTCTTTTCAACAGTTCTCTTGTATGCCATGGTTCCTAGGCCCCTATTATCTTGACTATCCTCAGGACTTGTATTTACTTTTCTAAATTATACCATTAAACAGTTTTTATGCATTCTAAATATTGTCTAAATAAGGTGGATGAAGGGAGGCTGTTTGTTGATTTGGGTAGTAGGTGGGTACTAGGTGGTTTTTAATAATTTTAGAAGTAAACTCTGCTATGCTTTTGACTTTTGCTGAGCCAGTGTTTAAGCTGAAATGTGGTAAGGCCAGATCAGTTTTGTGTTATATATCATTCTTGTAGAATTGAGTTCTCGAATCAGAATATAGAAGTTTCATTTTTTTTAGTTTTAAATGTCTTATTGGCATTTTCAAGTGTTTGTATTCTAATTAATTCATTCTTGAACAGCATGTAGGTATATATGAATTGCCTTTCAGAAATTTCCACAAAATTAAAAACAAGTGTAAATTATGAAATATCTCTGAGCGAACTTCAGAAGTTAGCTCTAGAATTCTGGCAGTGTCAAGGAGTCTTATGTAATTTCAGTTTCCAAGAATTACTTACAATTCATGCTGTTCCATATCAGGTACTAGGAAGGAAGGAAGGAAAGTCCCTTGGTTCTGTCGTAAAATGCTGAACAATCCTTTTGTTAAGTTTTGTTGTTGTTGTTCAATTATAGTTGTCCCATTTTCCCTGCATTACTCTCCCCCACCCTAACCACCTCCACTGCCTGTCTTCAATTCTCCCCATTGCCTTTGTCCATGGGTCCTTTATACATGTTCCTTGATGACCCTTTCCCTTCTTTCCCTGTTATCCCCCTCTACCCACCCCTTTGGTTACTGTCAGTTTGTTATTTATTTCCATGCCTCTGGTTCTACTTTGCTCTCTTGTTGTTTTGTTATTTAGGTTCCACTTATAGGTGAGGTCATATGGTATTTGTCTTTCACCATTTGACTTATTTCACTTAGTGTAATGCTCTCCAGTTCCATCCATGCTGTCACAAAGGGTAGGAATTCCCTCTTTCTTTCTGCTGCATAGTATTCCAGTGTGTAAATGTACTACAGTTTTTGATCCACTCATTTACTGATGGGTGCTTACTATGTTTCCTGGACATGGCTATTGTAAATAGCACAGCTATGAACATAGGGATGTATAAGATTTTTTGAATTGGTGTTTCAGGATTCTTATGGTATAATTCCAGCAGTGGAATTGCCAGTTCAAAATGCAATTAGTTTTTTGAGGAAATTCCACACTGCTTTCCACAGTGACTGCACAATTCTGTATTCCCACTGTTGGTGGGAATTCGGAATTTCTCAACATCCTCTCCAGCACTTGTTGTTTGTTGATTTGTTTTTGATGGCCATTCTGACAGGTATAAAGTAGTATTTCATTGTGGTTTTAATTTACATCTCTCTAATGGCTAGTGATGTTGAGAATCCTTTCATATGTCTCTGGGCCCTCTGTATGTCCTCCTTGGAGAAGTGTCTGTTCAGGTCCCTTGCCCATTTTTTAATTGGATTGTTTGTCTTTCTGGTGTGGAGTCATGTGAGTTCTTTATATATTTTGGAGATCAAACCCTTGTCTGAGGTATCATTGGCAAATATATTTTCCCATATGTTTGGTTCCCTTTTCATTTTGTTTATGTTTTCTATAGCTGTTCAGAAGCTTTCTTTTATTTTGATGAAGTCTCACTTGTTTATTCTTTCCTTTATGTCCCTTGCTATATGGGACATATCAGTAAAAATATTGCTATGTAGAATGTTTGAAATTTTCCTGACTATGTTTTCCTCTAGGAATTTTATGGTGTTGCAACTTATATTTAAGGTTTTTATCCATCTTGATTTTTTTGTGTGTATAGTGTAAGATGGTGATTGAATTTCATTTTTTTGCATGTAGCTGTTTAGATCTCCCAAAACCATTTGTTAAAGAGCTATTTTGCTCCATTTTATGCTCCTGCCCCCTATGTCAAATATTCATTGACCGTAGAGACATGGGTTTACTTCTGGCCTCTATAGTCTGTTCCATTAATCTATATGTCTGTTCTTATGCCAGTACCAGACTGTTTTGATGAAAGTGAACTTGTAATATAGTTTGATATCAAGTATTGTGATCTATCTTACTGTGTTCTCTTTTTCAAAATTGCTGTGGCATAGGTCATTAGTATTTTAATAAGGATTGCATTGAATACATAAATTGCTTTGGGTAGTATAAAGATTTTGATGATAATTCTTCCAACCCATGAACAACATGTATGCTTCCATTTATTTGTTTCTACCTTAATTTCTTTCTTCAGTATTGTGTAGTTTTTGAGTACAGGTCTTTCACCTCCATGGTTAGGTTTATTCCTTGGTACTTTATTTTTCTTGTTGCTATAGCAAATGGGATTTTTTCCTTATTTCTGTTTCTGATATTTCATTGTTGATATACAAAATACCTTTGATTTCTGAACATTGACTTTGTATCCCTCTGTTTTACAAAATTCACTTATTAGGTCAAGTAGTTTTTAGTCGCGTCTGTAGGATTTTCTATTTACACTATCATGTCACCTTAACACAATGACAGTTTTGTTTCCACCTTTCCAATTTGATACCTTTAGCTTATTTTTCTTATCTGATTGCTGTGGCTAGGACTTCCAATACTATGTTGAATAGAATTGATGAAAGTGGTCACACTTGTCTTGTGCCTGATCTCAGTGGGAAAGCTTTTAGTTTTTGCCCATTGAGTATGATGTCGGCTGTAGGTTTCTCATATATAGCCTTTATTGTGTTGAGGTATGTTTCCTCTACTCCCACTTTGCTGAGTATTTTTTAATCAAAAATGGGTACTGTACCTTATCAAATGCTTTTTCTGCATCTATTGCTATGTTCATGTTATTTTGTCTTTCTTTTGTTCATGTGAGGTATTATGTTTATTGATGTGCAAATATTGAATCCTGCTTGCATCCCTGGGTGAATCCCACTTGATCATAGTGTATGATTTTCTTAATGTGATGTTGGATGCAGTTTGCCAATATTTTGTTGAGGTTTTTAGCATCTGTATTTATTAGCAATTTTCTTTCTTTGTTCTGTTTTTATCTGGTTTTGGGATTAGGATGATGCTGGCCTCAAAAAAAAAAGGTTTGGGAGTCTTCCCTCTTCTCAGATTTTTGGCATAATCTGTGAAGGATAGGGGTTAGCTCTTCCTTAAATGTTTTTTAAAATTCTCCTGTAAAACCATCTGGTCCAAGGCTTTTGTGTGCCAGAAGTTTTTTGATTACTGCTTCAATTTCAATAGCTATGAATGGCCTGTTTAGGCTTTCTGCTTCTTCTTGATTTGGTTTTAGAAAATTATTATTTTCTAAAAATTTGTCCATTTACCCAGGTTTTCCAATTCTTGGCATATAGTTCATAGTAATTTCTAACAATCCTTTGTATTTCTTTGGTATCAGTAGTAATCTCTCCTCTTTCATTTCTGATTTTATTTAGTTGGGTCTGCTCTCCTTTTTTTCTTGATAAGTCTGGTAAAAGTCTTGTTGGTTTTGTTTATCTTTTCAATGAACCAGCTCCTAGATTTATTGATCCTTTGAATGGTTCTTTTAGTCTCTATGTCATTTGATTCTGCTCTAATCTTGGTTATTTCCTTCCTTCTACTCACTCTGGGTTTTGTTTGTTGTTATTCCTCCAGTTCTTCTAGCTGTTGAGTTAGGTTATTTGAAATTTTTCTATCCTTTTTAGGTAGGCCTGTATTACTATCACCTTTTCTCTCAGGACTGCCTTTTCTGTGTCCCATAAGTTTTGGACTGTTGTGTGTTCATTGTCATTTGTTTCCAGAAACTTTTGATTTCTTCCTTGATCTCATTATTAACTCATTCATTATTTAATATCATGTTGTTTGTTCTCCATGAATTTGAGTGGTTTTGAATTTTTTCCTTGAGGTTGGTTTCTAGTTTCAAGCCCTTATCACCTGAGAAAATGCTTGATATGATTTCAATTTTTTTGAATTTGTTTTCTGTCCTATGATGTGGTCTGTCTCTGAAAATATTCCATGTACATTTGAAAAGAATGTGTATTTTACTTCTTATGACGTGTCTGGGCCTTTTTGGGTTCATCTTGATTAGGACCCTCTGTGCTTCCTGAACTTGCATGGCTTTTCTCCTCTCCTGGTGAAGGCAGTTTTCTGTCATTTTTTCCTAACAGGTTTTCTACCCCAGGCTCCTTTTCTTCTTCTGGTATTTCTATGATTCGACTATTGTTGTGTTTCATGTTGTCCTGGAGTTCCCTTAAGCTATCCTCATACTTTTTGCATCTGTTTTCATGGGGCTGCTCTCCCTGGGTATTTCTTTTTACCTTGTTTTCCAGCTCACTAATTTAGTCCTCTGCTTCATCCAGTGTGCTTGTGATTCCTTGTATTGTATTATTCATTTCTTCCTGATTCTTGTTCATAGTTTCTATTTCCCTTTCCATGCTGTTATAGCTCCCACTCAGTTCCTTGTAGTTGTCACTAAATTCTTTGGGCATCTTTATAAACATTCTTTTGAATTCTATATCTGCTAGTTTGCTTGCCTCCATTTTATTTAGCGTTTTTGCTGGGGATTCTTCCATTCCTTTTGATTGCATGTTCTTTTTTTGTCTTCCCATGTTAAGTGACTCTTTTTGTTTCTGTGTTTCTGGATGCTTTGTTTTGCTGGCTGTCTGTATGGGGTAAACTTCTGTGATAAAGATTCTATGGGACTCAGTAGTGTAGTCTCTCTGATGTTCTTGTCTGGATGCCCTTTCTTCAGTTTGTGTGGGCTCTCTTGTTGTACATGGGCTTTGCTTGTTGGTGGATTCTTTGTTGGTTGGTTCTCCTCTCCATCAGGCGTACTGATAGTCACAACTCCCACCTTGCCTTGTATGCTATTGTACAGGTGTTTGTCATCAAAGCAGTATTACCAGACAACCCAACCTACCCCAGCAAAAAGAATTCTCCTACCACATCAGCATCAACTGTAACTGAACTTAGGTTAATAAAGTTGAAGAGAGATTGTGGATATTATAAGATATAATAAAGGGAATATGAGATGAGTGAAAGAGGAGAGAATGCTTTTAAGTGGTAAGAGGGAGGAAAATTGATGAGAGTTGGGATAGAACCTAGGTGAAGAAAGAGAGAGAAAAAAATTTACAATGTAAGTAAAACACAAAAGGGCAATGGGAACAATGGGTTAAGAAAAGGGAAGAGTATACTATGAGTTTTGGAGTAAAATTGGAAAGGTACTACGCCAATGGGAGCAAATTGTAGAAAAACCACAGCAGGGTTGATACCAATGGCAGCTGAATGAAGTTTAATAAAAGTGGAATGGGAATAAGAATATTGCAGAAAAGCAAAAGGTGAATATGTCTACAATAAGGAATAATGACTTTGAGAGGATGGGGGAAGCAAAGTAATAAGAGTAAGGAGCAAAGTCCACATTGAGAGAGAAGGAAAAAAAGAAAAGAGAGAGAGAAAACAATGAAATAAAATTTCTCACTCCACTAATCAGGGGCAGGAGGAAAGTGAAATGGAGTAAGATAGTGAGAGAGTATTCTATGGGATTTAAGGTACAAACAAGCATTGTAAAAATAGAAGTTCCTTTGGAGAAGTATAATATAACCATGGTATTTCACCCAACTAGCCACTATTTATAAAAGGTGAAAAAGAAATAAGACTATTATTAGAGGGGGGAAAAGCATGTGAGCTGACATAAGAAAGAAGAGTGCTTATGTGAGGTTCAATGGAGGAGAAGTAGTGAGAGTAAGGCACAGGAACTTGGCGTAAAGTGAGAGAAAAAAAAGTTTACATCAACAGTAATACAGCTCAGGAAGACAGTGAAATGGATTAAGACCAGGGAAGGGTGCTGTGTGGGATTTGCAATAACAATAGTATGATTAGAAATATATAATCTAAATTAAAAAAGACAAGA
Source organism: Sturnira hondurensis (assembly GCF_014824575.4). Taxonomy (NCBI): domain Eukaryota; kingdom Metazoa; phylum Chordata; class Mammalia; order Chiroptera; family Phyllostomidae; genus Sturnira; species Sturnira hondurensis. Next base: position 293,329 of record NW_028093273.1, read on the forward strand.
ATAGTGAGTTATTTGGAATATGTGTAAAGTGAAAGAAGTAAAATTAAAATACAATGGGAGAATAAAAAAGACAAAACAAGCAATGAAAACAAACTAACACAACTAAATAAACAGAAAAAAGAAAGACATTTAAAAAAATGCAAGTTCTGATGAAGAGCTAAATGAAATTTGTCTCAGCTGCTGGTGTTCTTCTTCTGACTTCTTTCTGGATCCATCTCTGGTTTTCTCTCAGCTCCAGGTCTTACTTTCTAACTCTTGGGGGGGGGGGGGGGAGCCAGCTGTTGATCGTTAAGCTTGCCTTGGCAGTTTTGCAAATCTTCCTGGTTCCTGCAGGCAGAGTGGGGCTGGCCTCCATTTTTCCTTCCCTCGGTTGGGCAAGGATGGGGGCTCAGTTTGGGCCACAATACTCAGAAGTTCCCAGTTCCCAGCCCATGGCCTCAGGTCCTGTGCAGCCCACACTCTCCACTCTGCACAGATGCGCCAGGCTGGCACGGATAAGCCACCTCACTTTATACCCCTTAGATCAATCCGTGAGGTGCAGTGGATGGGAAGAAATCACTCCCACACTCCTCCCTCTTTGTTGGCCAGGATGCTGAAAATGAGAGGTCCCTACGCGGTGCTTTTTGGTTCCCCTTTTGAAAAAAGTCTCTTTGGCACCCTCATGACTCTGAGCCTCTGCCTGGCTTTCCACACACTCCAACTCTCTGGCAAGTCCAGAGTCTATGTGGGTCACAGCCAGTCACAGCCCACCTCTTCTACATCTAGGTGCCACCAGGATGCCCCAAATTCTCTGGCAGTGTCCCAGCTGGTGACTGCTGCCTCAGCTTGGCATGCCACCAACCATGTGCACTTGGTACCTTTTTTCCCCAATTGACTTTGTGCACTCAGGTCAATTGTGGCCCAGGACTGGAATTTCCCTGCCCTGGGGCAGGGTAGGGAACTGTGAGGCTGCTAACACTGACCTGGCTTGCCGCCAAGGTCCCTGCTGCGACCGTAGTTTCTGGTGCCAAAAGACCAGGCCCAGGGACCTTCCCCAATGGCCAATAAAGTCTCCTCACTGCCTGTTTTTGAAGTGTCCTTTGCACACTTTGGCTTCCAAACTTCATATCAGCTAAGATTCATTCTGTTGTTTGTTCACTTTGTATTTTGCAAGATCGGCTAAGTGTCTCAGTTTGGTGCATGATCAAGTGGGCTCAGCTCTCACCTACTTCACCGCCATCTTTGGAACCCTTAACTTTAATTTATGGTAATATATATCTAGAGCCTGAAGCTGAGGAACATATTGAAGTAGAAAGAGAAGCCTGTGAGAAATATTTCCTATCTACACTGAGAAAAAGAGGTGTATTTGCATTAGAAGACATCTAAAACGTAGGATAAGTGTAGTGGAAAAAAATCATTCAAAAGTTATAATACACATGAGACACAGCTTCTTAAAAATGAGTGTTAAAACCTACCCACTTTAGCAAAAATGTGAAAAAAAATTGTCTAGGATGCCACACTGATTGTGGCTGTGGGGAACCCGGATTTTCTACAAATCTCAGAGAAGCAGTGACCTTACCAGAGACTCTGGACACACTGTGACTAATGTGTGATGATGTGTGGAAGACTGCTTCAAAGTTTACTAGAACTTGTTTTCTGTTATATTTAGTTAGAACCTAATTGTAGATAATTTTGATGACAGTACTTTGAAGAACTTATATTTCTTGTTTGAAAGAATAGTTCTTTTTTCCTGCCAGAAGTACCCAGGCAAGAAAACAACTATTCCTGAATGTTTCCATCTTTGAAAGGTGAAGATGATATGAATACTTTCAACATAGAAAAATGAGACTAAGGAGATTGATTCTCAGTGGGATTTAAAGTGGAAAGAGTGTTGTGGGTCTGGCTAGGTACCTACCAAAGCCACACTGCCCCCTTAATACTTACCACCAAGACTGGAAGTTTGCTTGGGGACAGCAGTGTGCCCAGATAGAAAGAAGCTCACTTCATGGTTGCCTCACAACTTGGGTAGTCTTGTGATCTAGCCTCTCTTACTGTGATCAAAACAGAAATCAATTGGATTTGAATTTTGGAAATGCTAATGCTATCCCATTTTAAAGTTTTTCTAAAGAAACAGCTTGAGCTGTCTTTTTGTGCCTTTGCCTTTTCTTTCTTAGAATGTGAATTTGAAACTGAAGTGCCTTCTTGTACTGTGGGTCAAGAGTAGGAAGAGAAAAGCAACATAATACAGATGGTGGAGGAGACAGAGAGAGTATGTGGGAATTGTTGGCATGCTGGAACTGCTGAACAGCCTCTGGTCTTCTTGTTTTGTGGCCAAAAGTAAACCATATTATAATAGGCTTATAATACCCTTTACATGGAGATGAATGCAATCCCAACTGGTTGAGAAATCTGACCACAAAAATGAATAAATTTGACTTGATGTTTTTTATAGGAAACCTCTCTTATGAAGTCAGCAGTGTTGGATTAAACTGAGCTAAGAAAATGTCTAAGATGGCTTATTTGATCATCTGAACAAAACTTTTCATTAAATGTCATCAGGAAAATGTAACAGTTCTATTTCTGTGACTTTCTCACAGTAGGGCAAAAATATTGGTTGAATTTATCAAGTGAAAAATATGGGTGCAAATAGACCTCTACTGTGGCTTTTCTTTCAGCTTTGCATGCCAGTGTAAGTGTACACACACAAGCACACACACAAAGGAAAAAATACACGAGGCATTTCCTACAAACTAATACCCTGAAGCAAAATGTCACATCTTTCTTTCTTCCAAGTCCTTCAGATGCAGGTAGGGTTATGAGCTTTTGGCTGTTTCCCTACCTTTTAGTGCAAATTACCTTTAAGATGGGGGCCTTAATCATAATGGATTTAGCCTGCCCTGTTATACAGTGCTGACAATTCATGTCTTATTAATGAGTATTTCAAGCATCCATTTCTGTATATCTTTATGACAGGAAAAACACACCAATAAATCTTTTCTCCTCCATTCATCACAGGTTCTGACATCATTAGCGCGGGGAAAGACAAAGCGGTGTGGAGCTTAAGGAGATGTTGCTGCCCCCTCACAGCTCGCATGGCGGAAATTCTCCTGGCTCAAAATCACAGGTGACTACCTTACCACAGCAAACAACAATACTGAATTTTTGAATTGGTAATGTGACTGACAGCAATTAATTCTACTATACCCAGCACGAATGTGACTGATCCAAATCCATGTTTCATAAGGTCTAACTGCAGAGGAAAATGGTTTAGACAGTGTTTTGTATTAAAAATCTTCCATCATCAATGATAGAATATTGTTTCTCTAAGTCTTTGAAATTCTATAGAAAATTTTAAAATAGTTCAAGTCCATTATTTTTAGTGAGATTACTAGCAATGTTTTTTTAATTTTAACGAGATAAATAATAACTATCTGTAAAATTATGGATATTTCCTTCTAGTACAACAGTGGTGTGTTGGTGATTGCTGGAGGTTGCAGAATTGTGAGGGGTCAACTTGTCTCTTCTGATCTGTCAATCTTCCCACCCACCCTTTAAAAAAACTCTCTCTCTTTTTTCTATGTCCCCCCCTTCAGAGTATTTTTGAATTGTTTAATTTCCTTCTATGCTGTCACATTTATTTTGTTTCAAATCACCACCATCATTCTCTAGCTTAACCTTAGTCGCTTTCCAATTGGCCTCCTTGCCTTTCTTTTTGATGGTTCTACATTTCCCCCCACACTCCATAAGGCTAATCTTGTTTTTTAGTTAATTGAATTTTTAGAAGGGTTTTAAATTTATAGAACACATGAACAGATGTAGAATTTTCACATACCCTTTCCCCCCACACACATACTTTCCACAATTATGAACATCTGGCATTAGTGTGGTACAATGGCTATAATTAAAGGGACGTTATTATTAACCAAAGCCAGTACTTTACATTAAAGCTCAGTCCTTTCACAAATGTATCATGTCAAGTACTGACCATCCCAGAATGGTTTTACTGCCCTGAAAGTACCCCGGGCCTTCCCTATTTATTCCCCACCCCCACCCCAACCTTCTGGCAACTACAAGTCTCTATATTGTCTCTATAGTTGTGCCTTTTCTAGAATATCATATAGTTGAAATCAAACAGTATGTTACCTTTTCAAACTGATAAAATCTCAGTTTTTAGTGCACCTCAGTTCCTGGGCTATGACCTTCATAGTTTTTACCTCTCCATACAGTGTGAGCTGGAGTTGGACAACTGTGCTTCCTCTAGTCAGACAAGGCTCTAGTATAGTGGTTTCCCCTGCAGGGCAGACATTTTTTATGGAGAACCTCTGCATTTCAGAATGATAACTTTTACTAGTCTAACCCTTCCCCTGCCTGAAACAGAATGGGGTTTTGCTCAGATTCCCACTTTGAAGACTTGCTAAAAGTTTACGGAAATAAAACTAACAAAAGCATGGAGATACCTCCACAAGGAGAGAGCCACCAGAATTTTTTAAGTTTTAGAAGCATTTGGTCAATTAGAAAATGTGTTTGCAACATATAAAATATAGGGACTAATATGTGAAGAACACCAAAAAATTCAATGAAAATTAGGACAAAAGACATGACTAAGAAGTTCACAGAAGAGATATATCTCTAAATATACAGGGGTGGGCAAGTAGGTTTACTGATGATAATAAAGAACTCTGTGCCCAAGTATGCTTGAGTACAGCAAGTAGCCTACAAGAATGTGTAAATAAGAAAGGTGGGCAATTTGAGCACTTACGAGATTGTATGTGAATGCACTGTGCCATTGTGACAGTCTTTTGAGTTAATAGAACTACAGTATTGTAATAATCACGGCCTGCATGTCTTCTTCCCTATGAACACCTGCAAATCTACTTTTTGCTCACCCCTGTATGAAAACGAGTTTCAAAAGTTTTTTCTTGCCATTTTATTTATTGTGGTAGAAACACTTGACATGAGGTGTACCTTCTTGACAAATTTTTCATTGTGTACTACAGTATTGTTAACTGTGAGCCTGTGCTGTATAGCAAATCTCTAGGAGCTATTTATATTGCACAACTGAAGCTTTATGCCCAGTGATTAGCAGCTCCGCATTTCCCCTACTCCTGGAGGCAGTCACTGATAGAAACACTCAAGTGGAAAATTTGATGATTTGCAGAAGGCTGAGTACAGACCAGTTTGAGAGTTAAAGCTTTCAAAGGTTACTCCTGGAAGTTCTGACTTTCAAGCTAGTCCATACTGAGACTTCAGCAGTTCATCAAAATTACCATTTAAGTGTTTCAATCAGTTACTGTTTCCAGGGCTTCTGCCCCTGGTTAGTGGGTCGTGGCTATAGTTCTCTATTCTCCTGTCTCCCCAGAATTTGGGGTGGTAGTTGGCCCTGTGATACCTATTCTCTGAAGGATCTAAGAAAAGTCATTAATTTTCAGAGGTTTTTGTTTGTTTTGGTGAGGGCGGGAATGATGATATTCAAATTGTTTACATGTTGGAGCTGAACAAGGAAATGAAAAAATTTTAGTCTAATTATTTTTTACAGTTGCTTTATTGAGACATGATGCACATACCATATAATTTGCCCATTTGTAGTATGTGATTTAATGGGTTTTTATATATATTCACAGATATTTGCCAACATCACTACAATCAATTTTAGAACATTTTTATCATCTCAAAAAGCAAATCAATATCTTAGCTATCTCTTCTCCACCACTGTCCCCACAGTAATAATCTACTTTCTGTCTTTATAGATTTGGAGGTTTGAACCTCACATAAGCACTCTGTCTGGACGTTTCATATAAATGGAATTATATATGTGGTCTTTTGTGATTGTCTTCTTTCATTTAATGTTTCAATATTCATCCATGCTGTAACATAAATATATAAGACTTTAGTTTTTATAGTCAGGTAATAATATGCAAAATATTGAATATTTCATTGTACAGAAATACCATACTTTGTTTATTAATCCATCTGTTTATAAGCATTTGGATTATCACTGTTGTTTAGCTACTATACATAGCACTTCTATAAATATTTGTGTACAAGTTTTTGTATGGACATACATTTTCATTACTCTCAAGTATATGCCTGAGAGTAGAATATCTGGGTCATATGGCAACTGGGTATATAACCTTGTCAGGAACTACCAGAGTGTGATCTTAAATGCTGTGCCATTTTCCATTTCCACCAGCAGTCTGTGAATTTCTCCGCATTCTCACCAACACTTGTTATTATCTTTTTTATTATAGTCATCCATATTATTTTAGGGTGTGAAATGGGATTTTATTGTGGTTTTTGTTTGTATTTCCTTCACCGCTAATGATGTTGAGCATCTTTTTATATATATATTGGCCATTTGTATATTTTGTTTGTAGAAATGTTTATTCAAATATTTTGCCCATTTTTCACTTTTTAATTGAATATATTTGACATACTGTATAAATTTCAAGTATAGAATTTAGAATGTTAAATTTAATACCTTCATATATTATAATTTCATTGCCATCACAGTAATATTTAACTCCTCTGTTACTTTACATAGTTATCTCTTTTTTTAGTGGTTGGCATAAATAAATTTTAGTCTCTTAGCAAGTTTGGTGATTATAGTACATTATTGTTGCCTATATTTATTTTATTGTGCATTGGCTTTCTATGGCTTATTTACTACTCATTGCAAGTTTGTACCCTTAAAAAACATCAATTTTATCCACTTCCTATGCATGGTAGATACCATTTTACTCTTCGTTTTTTAAAAGTTTGACTTTTTCAGATTCTGCACATAAGTGGTATCGAATAGTACTTGTCTTTCTCTTTGCACATTTTAGTTGGGTTATTTTTCTTCTTATTAAGGTGTAGTATTTTTATATAGTTTTAGTAAATTTTTAAATAAGATATATAATGCATAAATATTTTCACTTATTCTGTGGATTTTTTCATTTTTTTGATAATGTCCTTTACAACTTTATTGACAATAGCATCAAGAGAAATAAGATATCTAGGAATAAATTTAGCAAAGGAAGTATAAAACGTATACTCTGAAAATTATGAAATGGTGACCCAGCAATCCCTCTTCGGGAATATGTCTGAAGGAACCCAAAACACTAATTTGAAAGAATGTAAGCAACCCTATGTTCATTGCAGCATTATTTACAATCACCTAGATATGGTAGCAGCCCAAGTGTTTATCAGTAAATGAGTGGATAACCATGGGACATTTACACAACAGAATACTACTAAGCCATAAAAAAGAAGAAAATTTTACTATTTGCAATAGTATGGATAAATCTGGAAAGCATTATGTTAAGTGAAATAAGCCAGTCATAGCAAGACAAATATCATACCATTTCACTCATATGTGGAATCTAATGAAGAAGCTGAACTAACAAGGAAAATCGGACAGACTCATAGATGGAGAGCAGATGACAGATGGTGGGGGGAGGGAGGTTGAGTGGAGGGATTAAGCATAAAGGAAAAGGACTCATAGACATGGACAACAGTGTGGTGATTGCTAACAGAGGTAGATATAAGGGGACTAAATGGTAATGACAAAAATACAATAAAGATTAAACAAAAAAAGCACCACATATTCATGGATTGGATTTTTTAATATTGTTAAGATAGAAACATTCCCCAAACTGGTTTACCAAGTCTACACAATTCATATCAGAATACCAGCTGTCATTTTGTAGAAATTGGCAAGCCGATTTTAAAATTCATCCAGAATTCTAAGAGACATTTAATAGTCCAAACAATCTTGAAAAAGAACAAAGTTGGAGGATTCACACTTCATAGTTTTAGAAATTACCATACGAAAAGGTAGTAATGGCATTGTTGTGCCAGAATCAGGATACACACATATGTCAGCACAATAGAGTCACTAGTTCAAAATACACCCATGTGTCTGTAGTCAGCCAATTATTGTCAAGGGCGTCAAGGCTTTTCAATGGGGGAAAGAACAGTCTTTTCATCAAATGGGATAACTGGATAGCCATAGGTGAAAGAATAAAACTGGACCCTTACTCCATACTATATATAAAAATTAAGTCAAAATGGATGAAAAATCTAAGTGTAAGAGATAACACTATAGAACTTTTAGAAGAAAACAGGGGTACATATTCATGACCCTGGATTTGTCAATAGATTCTTAGACATAATGCTAAAATCACAAGCAACAAAATAAAAATAAATATAATGGTACTATAGTTAAAAAATGAGTATTGTTAAATTGGATTTACTAACAAACCAAGTATATTCTGTTTATAAGAGACTCACCTTAAATACAAGTGTGTATAAATTTGAGAGCAAAAAAGATACTAAAAATGCACACCATGCATACCATAAGCAAGAAGAGTCAGTGAAGTTATACTAATATTAGTCAAAGTAAACTTTCAGGGAAGAGATAACGATAAAGAAAAAAACATAATATTGGGTAAATTAGTCAGAAAAAAATAATGAGCTTAAATGTATATGCATGTAATATCATAGCCTTTAAATATGTAAAGCAAAATCTGAGGAGAAGAAAAATAGATAAATCCACACCTGTATTAGGAGATTTTTAACATACCTCTCTCAATAACAGAACAAGGAGACAGAATAAATCCCTCAAGAGAGAAGATTTGAAATAAAGGGTACTACCAAGCCTTAAGTCTTGTATAGTACAAGAGCCAAGAATATTTAGTCATGGCTGTATCACCAAAGTTGAGATGTAATAATGAGAATCAGAATTTTCTCTAATTGTGAGATTTCCTTGTTTATGGAATTTCTTTATCAGAGATACTAGATTTATAAATGACTATAGATTTATAGTGTGTTCTCAAAGAGATCTGCTAAATATTGCACAGTAGTTATCAGCCAATGTCAGTATTAGGATCCATTTGAAGCCATTTTTAAAAACCCGTAGTTAAGTACCTTGTTCAATTTTTCATTGATACAACTTCACTGCAATATAATATGAAGATATTATAGCAACTAGATTATATAACGGAGGCTTCTTTTCTGAGCTGAGTCAAAGATGGCTTGGTCACAGAGCCTTTATAATCTGCCCAGCTTTACCTATTAGTATCTCCCAAAGTAACTGCCTTACTTCTAACAAAACTAAGAAAATTTAAAGCATATTAGCAGTCTCTGTGTAACAGTAGACTGCTTGGTGCAGTCTCCTCCCAAGGAGGCACCGCAGGGATCAGCAGTCTCTAATAGTCACTCAGAACGTTAAGGGAATGTGCAGCTTTTAACAAAGTATTCACAATTGACATTCAGTAAAAGAATATTGAATGAATAAACTATTGCTTATTAGAAGACGCTTTATAAATGCTAGTTGAATAAGACTGTATTGGACAACATCAAGAATGTAGATACTATGCTCATTGTTTATAGAGATGAGTGTGTATACCTTAGCAGAAGATTTGACTTTCACTCAGATATGAAAGTTCCTGAAGCCCTGAGAAGCAAAGTACAAATGAATGTCCCTTGGGCCTTTTTGGTTGCTTGATTGATTCCTTTTTCATTCAACAATGTTTATATTCTGTCTATTATGGATCAGACACTAATGTATCAGTGACAAAGAATGGCAAAGCTCTAGCCCCCTCATTTTCATTAGTTCACATTTCAATTTGGAAGCCAGTATTTAAACAAAAAAAAAAGCCTCTGAACTTAAAACATGATTCATTATTTAATTATGAATGTAATAAATGCAATAAAGGAGTAAAGGATCCTGACCTACTCTTGGTGGGGGTAGGGAGTGTGGTATGTGTGTCACAGAATATTTACTAACGACATATCTTCAAGCCATGCTCTGATGATAAATTAGATAAGGTAGAGGGCATGGCCTTGTACCCCAGGCTGAGGAACAGCTTTTGAGCAAAAGACGTCTTCCTTCTTTAACAAATGTAATGTATTGAATAAATTAGGCCAAGTGTGACTAGATCGAAGTGGTGGAGTAGAAAGGACTGTATCTGAACCTCGCAAAGCTTGTAGGAAATGTTATCCCCAGGAAACAGAAAGCCTCTAAAGAAATGCAAACGAGGGAAAGGAAGAATTTCTGAGAGGTGATTCTGGTGGATGCAGGGTGAGAGTGTATGCAGAGAGGGACACACATTGGGGACACTGGCCATAGGGCAGGAAAAGCTTCCTGAGGACCTAGACTAATATGGTAAAAGTAGCAATAAAGAAAAATGGTTTTAATTCAAGGGATAGCTAGTGTATAGAACATAAAAGAGGGGTCTCTAGTTGGATATGAAGGGGAGAGGGAGTAGAGAGAAGTCATGGCTAGGTCCCTAGTTTATCTACTCGTGGGTGGGGGTGTTCTTCTTAGATATTCTAAACGATAGAGGGATGGCAACCTGCAGGAGGAAGATGGTGATGTTTGCTGTGAACTGCCTGTGAGACTTCCAAGCAGTTACATATGGTCATCTAAAATTCAAAGGAAACCTAGGTAGCTAGCGTTCACTGCAGAGTGGAATGCAATGTACATAGAAAACCCTATAGGCTCCACTACAAAACTACTAGACCCAGTAAGTGAACTTGGAAAAGGAATAGATACAAAGTCAATGTTCATAAGTTGATGGCATTTTTGTATGCCAGTGATGAAATATCAGAAAAAAGAAACTAAGGGGAAAAAATCCACCAACAAAATACTTCCTAGGAATAAGTTTAACCAAGGAGCTGTTATCTAAGTTATAAGAGGAATCTAATGAATGAAATAAACTAGTGAGCAAAGTAAAGGCAGAGGCATGGAATCGGGGAATAGATTGACAGCTGTAAGGGGAGAGAGGAGGGGAGGACTGATTGAACAAAGGTGAAGGGATTGGTCAAAGAGCACTCATGAGGGACCCAAGGATATGGACAATGATGCGAGGGTTGGCTATGGAGGTGGGGCACAGGCTGGGGAAAGGGAGCAAAGGGGGGAAATGGGACATCTGTAATAGCATAAACAATAAAACATCAAAAGTAAAAAAAATCAAAGAAAAGATGTGAGTGAGAAATAAGTTGATAATCAGAAGGCATTGCCTAGGAGTGAATATAGAAGTAAAGCAAGTTTAGTTTTGACCTTTGAGGAACTTTCTGATTGAAAGACCATAAAGGAAGCTAGAGAGAGAATTAAAGGGGATATTTGTAGGAAGAAAATCTAGGGTTTGGTGTCATGTAAGGCAAGGGGACAATGTTTTGAGAATGAGGGAGTGTTAAGTGTTATTCCTCAAAATCTTCTCATTGTATATTTGAAGGTTTGCTTAGTGTTCTCTTTGAAGTGTTATTTCCTGTCTCTGCTTAGATGTCTAAGTACTACAGGTAATAGGAAAGAAAATCCTTGAGAACTAGTGAATTTGTATTGCTGATAGTACATAGTGCCAAATCTATTCTAGAATAACATTTATCTCTTGAATGGTATAATTTAGAATGTGTTCATTTAATTCACCACTAATGTTGTATTAGAAGTTAATATGACTTGTCAGTGCATTACTGTATTAACATTGAAAAGAATTCTTTCTGACATTCAGTATGAACATCTGAAAATCTGAATGTGTTACAAATCATGCATAAATACAAGTATAATGTTGCACAATCAGTTCTTTAGATAGTAAATTCTCATTCACTACCCTGTTCAGCAAACATTTCTTAATTACCTAATATATGCCATAAGTTACTAAATGCTGGAGTTGTATTGATAAAAATATTGTTGGAACACATTTCTTGTAAACCATCACATTCTTGGGGAAACTACATATGGGGAGGGGAGGAGGGATTGCACTTGACATATATGTCAGATCTGGATTGTAAAGTATTTTTAGTACCAAGCTTGAAAGTACAGTTTAAGGTAAATGAATCATTAATGAGGAATGTTTTTGTTACAGATAATTTCTAGCTAATAAATCTAGAACAAATATTAAATTATGACAATTTTGCTTATGGTACCTGATGAATTAACAGAATTAGGTGCAGACTGGTAATGTAATTGAGACAACTTGTTCTTACATACCTCTTAATGCAAGTATATGAGACAACCTATGAAATTTTTTTGCTTAAAATGTGGAATCTGAAATAGAACAAGCCTCAAGATTTGACCACCAATTTATAGGAAAGTAAGGGAACATGTTAAATGATACCATGGAAATGCTTCCAGCAAAACTTAGACAAACAACCCACTTCCTTCAACAACTATAACAGCAATGAAAAAAGGAAAAAGAGGAGAGGACATCCGTAGAATGAGACTTCAAAGGCATAGAAACAATTGCAATTTATCTAGGGTATTTATTTACACCCTGATTCAAATGGCAAATGAAAATGGATAAAATAATCAGGGAATTATGAACACTGACATTAAGAAATTAGTTAATTTTTAAGTGTGATGATGTTTTGTAATTTGGTTAAGAATATTTCCTTCCTTGTACTCTTTAGAGCTGAAAATAATATGCCTGGGGTTGCTCATTATAATCAAGGATTGAAAATGGATGAAAATTAGTTGGTCATAAATTGTGAATAGTTGAAACTTGTTGATGGATATATGAGTTTCCTTTATTATTTTAATTCCTTTTCTATTGGTTTGAAAAGTTCCATAATAGAAAGTGAAAATTAAATATTGTTAATCATGGGGAAGGGAAGGAAGGAAGAGAGGAGTAACTTTTGCTGATAGACAGTTGCATCTATTTAAGCAGCAATTATAAAAATAAGGATAAGAGATGATGAGGGATTAAGCCAGGGCTTTGATGATGGAGGTGGCGATGAGAAAGAGTTTGCCACACTTTTACGTAGATCCGCTTGGATGTAGGGGGTTGGGGAACTCTACGGTTTGAATACAGAGCAATTTGATGATGAGATTAATCAAAAAGCTTGCACAGAAGCAAATGCCCCAGGGCACATAATGAGTTCTTTTTACTAATGTAGTAAGTTTGAGATTCTGGTAGGATATTCAGGGAGAACTTGCTAACAGAAAGTTTTTGAAATAAGACCCAAACTGAAGAGAGCCATGTAGCCACTCGGTATTCACATTTAAAAAGAAAATGGACCAAATTGATTTGGAGAGGTAAACTCAGCTCCGTGAGCAACTCCACTGCACCCGTGCCTACCTCTCCACCACCTACCCATCACCAATGTCTTCCCTCAAAACCAGTTCCACCTAGAACAAAACGTTACCTATTGGATAGTTACTTGTCGTTTTTCTTTTCCTTTTCTTCCTGAAACTACTAGTTTGTCTGTTTCATTATGTGAAGTGATTTGGTAAGATGAGAAGATGTAGGGGACAGTTTGGGAAAGATTTGAGTAAAAGAATATATAGAGAGAAAACTTTTATTAGAAGTAACAATAAGGATAAATATTTTGAGGAAAATGTGGGAGAGATGTAGCAACTGTTGGAAGGAGTGAAACTCTAGGATAAGCTAGAGATGATTGAATGGAATTTTGTATTTTTATGAGGTGAACCCATAATTCCTTCCTTTATCTCTTCACCTCAACAACAAACAAGACCTCATCAATGCTTTGGGTTAGATTTGTGTCTGAGTTTTTTTTGATGGTCCAGGTTGTTCTGACCCAAGTATCATAGGCAGGTCAGGGTAGTATTGGGCTTCCATTTACACTGGAGTTCCATACTGAGTGCTTTCGTGGGGAATTGTTGGAGAGAGGTATGCATTTGTGTAAAGAGTGTTTTATGCTGGACTTTTAGCCTTCCATTTTTAATTACTATTTTTGTTTGCTCTAAAAAGGAAGCCAGAGGTTCTGCCAAATTTTATACATTAAAAATTTTTTTTAAAAGCGTGTGGAACAATGATAAGCTAATGAGTGTGGAAGTGGTATAGCACTTCCAGCAGGAACACAATGATAACTTTTGAAAATTCCATGGGAGCACCAGATAAAGGATTACTACAAATAGATAACTGTGTACTGGAGGCTGAAACCATGCAAAAATTAGTGATATGACATGTATTTGGCCAATTTTGAAAGAATTCCAAAATACGTTGTGCTTCCTTTGTAGATCAAAATTTACACAATATCTGATACAGTCAGCGTTTGATAAATACAGTTATCTTCCTAATGACTGTCATTGTCATCTTTGTCATAAATCATGAAAATCAAGTGAAGGAAAAGAAGTAGGCACAGGAAGCACCATATGGCCAGGAGCGGCCTCGGCAGCGGAAGCTCGCTGTGCTGCAGGGAGATGTCCCATTGCACGGGGGAGCGCGCTCTGCTCTTTCCTACCTCCTTGATGCTTTGCATTATTTCCAGTGGGGTGGGGAGAACAGGAAGACCCATGTAATGTTGACAGAAATTATCTTTAAAGAGAGCAATTTATGGCAGTAGAACAAATCATCTGATATTCGAAACCAATTGAAATGCTATCCTGCAAATATATAAAATCGAACAGGAAGGCTCAAGGAATGGGAAGAGTGTCCTTGAGCCTCAACCAGGTATGGTTAGTTCTGAAGGGTGACTGCCCTCTCACTCATTGGCCCTCACTATTTGAAATAGACTCAGGTGATGGCTAAGAAGAAGAATGCTACTGAAATTGGCTTCATAATTAAAATACAGGAAGGTTGGTGCATTTCTACAGGAAAAAAGAAGCCAGAGTTTCACATCAGAGTGTTATAAAACAGCTAACACAAATGTTGTCAAGTCTTATTCTTAGAAAAACATTTTCAGGAGTAATGGATCATATTTTAGCACAGACGATTTCAAGACTGTAAACTATATGCAGGTGGGATCCATGGGCTTTCTTTCATATCTTTCCAGTGTTTACAGAACAGGCAGGGTAAAAGTGGACACAGATTTTTAAGTTAAGCATAATGGTGACTTGACAGGAAATTAGATTGGAATCTTCTAGACTTGGCTCTGTCATTAACCAGCCTTTTGATATGGAAAAATTTCCTTTAGTAGTAAAATGAGTACATCAGGCCTGATCTTTTCTAAGTTTTCATTTTGTAAGTTTTAGGAGGAATTAATTTTCAGTTAGATATAAATAGTATCTGATGTACACAGACATATATACACACACAATACAATAAAACAAAACATCAAACATAGAACGCAAGTTCCCTGTGAAAATAACCCATAATGACTTCAGGCTCTTTTTGGATCTTCAGAT
Organism: Sturnira hondurensis; assembly: GCF_014824575.4. Classification (NCBI taxonomy): domain Eukaryota; kingdom Metazoa; phylum Chordata; class Mammalia; order Chiroptera; family Phyllostomidae; genus Sturnira; species Sturnira hondurensis. Next base: position 308,375 of record NW_028093273.1, read on the forward strand.
GTCTGTGGGTATCCGTTATTCCTTGTGTCAGCAAAGACAATAGTTTCAATATGAATGAGTCTTTAATTATCTTGGATGAGACAATACTTTATTACCTTCAATCTGGGATTGGTAGACAGGATGTTCAAGTCCGTTCCTTTAAGACCAAGTGTGTAGTCTTGCACATGGGATAAAGGTGAGGCTTGAGAACTTCCCTTACAACAATATGTGAGGATAATTGAGAGAGGAATGCTTTTACATAAGGTACTTATAATTCTTGTATATATGATGAAAAATTGTAAATAAAACTTAAAATACCTAGAAGCCTTCTTTTGTGTATGACAGATGATATAGACAGAAACATTTAAAAATACACGACAAAGAGAAAAAAACATTTCAAGAGCCTAAAACAAGACACCAAAACAGCCGATCTCACGTTTCCCTCTGGTAACAAAAGGAATATCTTCCCCTCATAAAGGGTCTGGGGCAAATATAGTCATAATGGGTTTCACCCACTTTTTTGTTTTCATTTAACTTAATCTTGTTTTTGAATGGAAAGTTTTTTAGCTGAGAGCTAAGAGGGTAAAACTAAAGCAAAATGTATCCCTAAAAAGGGGGATCATGTGCAACACATAAATATGTTTAAAATGTTTTGGTATAACACTTTTCGACATCAATATGTCATAACAAGTGCAATAGTATCTATTGCTCAAACTTTCTCGCTCTTTAAGACCTAAATAAATATTTAGGGCAGAGCAAGGTTGAATGTGAAAAACAGTCTAAGAGCCATGATGAATTTCATATATAGTAGTAAGAGATTTTTAGTATGGCCATGAAGTCAAGTGAGACAATCTCTTTTAATTTTGGTTATTCTCCTAACTTTAATTTATTTTCTACTTTGATAATTTAGATAAAAAACAGATTGACTTATTGTTTTTAATCATTTCTAAATGTTAGTATGAACTTTTACAGTTTCAAAAATTATCCTTACCCTTCTATAGCAACTATAAAGCTACTTTTCCAATGCAAGGGGTGGGTAACTCCTCAGTGATTAGGAAACACCTCCAAGGTGTAGAGACTGGTACCAGAGAAAACCAAATTGCTGTTTAGCTATAACTCCTCCAGCATCCTCTACCAACATTTTTCTATTATTTTTTTAATGATCAAGTTAGTTCATCTTACCCTTCCTCTTTTTCAACTTTGGCTCAACTTCTTTTTTGGATTAATTCTATTTCTTTTCTCCCGAATGAAATAGAGAAAAAAAAGTTACTATAGCTACCTTGCTTTGTGCAGGATTTTATGTAGCATGGGGCCTACAGGAGAATCCAGGATGAACAAGTTAGAGAAGCTGTTTTCATCTGGTGAGCTGCAAGATTTTTTAAAGCATGCAGCAATTGACTATTTAGTCAGGGGCACTGACCTATTTTCCTTTAGATTATCAAATTAGAAAAATTACAACAGCCAACACAACAATAGCTGAGTAGTTTAAATACCCCTGTCATAAACAATAAGTATATAGGCCATATAATAGAGTTGCATCTTATTGGTCACAACACATGATAAGGTTGCATCTGATTGGTTAATTTTTGGTACCAGAAATCCTTATATACAAGTATAGGCTTCTGATTTTTTACAAAGTAATTTTGGAGCAAAAAGGGTAGATAATTAGTTTTTTTGTAAATCAATCAAAATTATACCCATTATTTTATAAGACTGGCAAAAATACATCTTTTAGGTGTGTAATGTAATTTTAGTAATTAGTTATTGTGGGCCATGAGCTGAAAAAAGTTAAAAATTGCTGAGTTAGAGAATCATCAGTATACAGCTGGAATTCATGTTCGGTGCTTTATTGCTTGGGAAACTGGTTTATTAACTACAACATTTCTTTGTGTCTTTTGAAACAGTTAACGATACTTTCTGTGATCTGAATAAGTGGAGTTTTTTGGTATATTTTAGAAAAATTTAAATTTTCTTCTTTTACTCCCAGTGGTTTGCTGATCAAGCCAGTAGAAAGTTAAGTCATGGCTATATTCAACCCAGGAAACATGGAGCTGCTTCTGATGCTCAAATCCTGTTGTCACCTTGACCTATGGAAAATATAACACATTTTCAGTGACATTCTTTGTGCCTTTTGAATTTATGTCTTCAGGTACAAGGGGAGATTGCCAGGGCAAAAGAAATCATTCTGTCCAAGTTTGATGCAGTGAAATTTTTGGTTTAGGATTTCTTATTTGGTTATGAAATAAAATCATATGCAAAAGCTTATGGCAATACACTTTTCATTAAAAGTAGCAAAATGCTGTAATAGCATAATTGGTAAAATGTACTTAAAAATTTTTAAAAACTATAAGTACCAAACCCTGGTTTGACATCAGCCATCTTTTCCGGGTTGTAGTTCAGCTACCATTTTGTCCTACCCCGCCCATCCTGACACCAAAACACTCTTCTTTGTCTCTAGGCAGTAGTTTACTCACTCCATGTAAGCTTGTCCTATCTTGGTTCCAGTTGGGCAAGTTGGGGGCTGAATTCCAAGTTGCACAACTGGAGGCAGAAGGCAGAAGGTTGGTCTCTTGTATTTTTTTTTTATTTTTATTTATTTATTTATCTATCTTCAGAAGGGAAGGAGAGAGGGAGAGAGACCTCAATGTATGGTTGCCTTTCATGCGTCCCCTGCTGGGATTTGGCCTGCAGGGAACTGGCCTGCAACCCAGGCATGTGCCCTGACTGGGAATTGAACCGCAATCCTCTGGTTCGCAGGCCTGTGCTCAATCCACTGAGCTACGCCAGCCAGGGCTGGTCTCTTGTATTAAGAAGCCCATCTGTAAAAGTTCTACTTTGACCCAAAGTTTCTTTAGGGATATTTATATTTGTTGTCCCCTAACCACATCTATTTCTGGTGCACAGTGTAATACTAAGAGAGAACATTTTTTTTAACAACCTCACTCTGTTATATATAACTAAGAGTATTCTGTGCATGCACAAAAAAAATACAGTGGGTGGGACTACTGTTAAAACATTCCCCAAACTCACTGGATGAGCAGGGTGCATTTGTAACCTTACTGATCAAATTCAGAAAGTACAGTAATATTTGTCCGCAAAATAGGTCGTACTCTTTATTGTGCTTCTAAATTGTAGGAGCAGCAGCCACACCCCAGAGGATTCCAGTAAATTGCACTATTTGTGTGCAAAAAGCTGCTTAGAATGAAGGGTTGGCTTTTTCTGTCATAAAAACATTTTATGTGATTGGCAAATCAGAAAATGGTCAATCAGCAGACAGTTATAGAGATGTTTTTCATCTCTAGTAACAGCAGGATGCTAACGGGAGAGTTAAGATGAAAAGAAAAAAAATACATTGATTTGTTGACAGAGGCCTAGCAGCTGTCACAGTAAAACACGGTTCTCTTGCACTTAATCAATGTCAGTCTCCAACCCAATCGTTTTGTAGCCCAGATGAGAAGCAATCAAGAGGAACACCTTCATAAGCATGAAGCTTGCTAGATGGGGTTCAATGAAGTGTGTCTTTAAGCTTAGGCACTCCAAATGTGATACATGACCCAAAGGGAACCAGAAATGCTTAACCCTTTGAAAGGAGGTAGGGATTACTTGCCTGTTTCTTCTACTTTTTTTTTAAAATAGAAAATACATATTCCAGTCCATCCACAATTTTTAAGATGGTTTGTGTCTATTTTGATATGCTGTTCTTTTTCTAGCTGGATAAATTGAGGCACGGTCATTAATCATGATTCCATCTTAAAGTGTAGGGCACTATACTAGATGCATTTTATTTCTCAGAAAGATAATATGGGAACAATGACTCATTTCACTACTGATTTTTTCATAGTTTCTTTCCATGTGAATATTTATTAAATACTGCCTTTGTTATTAGTGCCTCTGGCCCAAGGATAATAGCTTGGGAAATTTGTGTTCCTTGCAAATCGAGACCAGTTTAAGAACATAAATCGTATTGCCTGTAAAATGAGATTTAGTTTGTGGGTGTTTCCTTTTCTACTGACCAGTGAGGAAGTTACTCTGAGCAACCGAGCACCAGCAACAGACTCGCTCAAATAGAGAGAAATACGGAGTAAAGTCTGGATCCCTCCTTGGAGGAGATGCCAGCACCCCTGGGCCACCCCATGCCTCTTCACACTGTTGTTGCTTCAGCATTGCCCAGAGAAGCCATCAGGGCTTATATTTCTTGCTGATTCTCACAGATACAAGATTCATAAATGGTGGCAGAGAAAATTGCTTGGGCTGTGAACTATCTGGGGAAAAAACGAAACAAGTTCCTACTTTCTCACTTAATGTGGACTACCACAAATAGAAAAATATGTCACTGTCTTTTGTGTCATTTTTCCTTTCGTTGAGTTCAGAAATAATCTGTGAATGAAAGGTAACAGAGACAAAGACAGACAGAGAGATTCAAAGGCTCTTTGATAGCTAGTGTGGGATAAAAAAATAAGTATTCAATGGAGATAAGAAACAAAAGAATCCTACATAGTAATTTATGCTCAAGATGGCCAGAAAATATTTCAACAAAAAATAGAGAAGAAATTAAGATGAACTTTTACATTTAAGACAATTGTATATTCCTAGGTTATTTTTGCTAACAAAGTTATTTTAATTTTACAAGCCAGGGGCAATCTGTTTAAAGGGTGGACTACAACGGTGAGAATTAGGAGTCTTTTTATCGGATTTCCTCCTGCTCAGATATGCCACTAGAAATCAATGCATTTATTAAGGAGAATTCACTTGTTCCACTGATACAAGATAAAACGAGGCGAATTAAAAAAAATTTTAAAGATTTTATTTATTTGTCTTTAGAGAGGAAGGGAAGGAGAGAAATATCAACGTATGGTTGCTTCTTGTGAGTCCCCTGCTGGGAACTAGCCTGCAACCCAGGCATGTGGCCTGACTGGGAATTGAACTGCGATTGTGTGGTTCGCAGGCCCGCGCTCAATCCACTGAGCTACACCAGCCAGGCCTAATTTTTTTTAAGTTTATTTGAGGAAAAGCTGATTTGAATCAGACAGTGCCAAACTGAAGCAGTTAGGAGAGCTCCACCAATAGGAGCCAGGGTAAAGACTTTTACAAAGGAGATGTGAACGCAAAGTAGGAAACCCTTTGATTGACCACAGCCTAAGCAGTTACGAAAAGCCCAGCTGGGTATTTGTGATTGGTTGTCCTTAGGTTTCACTTTTTTAAAAAAATCATGTTTTTGTTTTCAATTATAGTTGACATACATTATTAGTTTCAGATGTACACCCAAGGGATTAGACATTGCATAACTTACGAAGTGATTATTCCAAAAAATCTTGCACCCAACACCATACAACTTATTAGAATGTTATTGACTATATTCCCTATGCTGTACTTTATATCTCTTTGACTTTTCTGTAACAACCAATTTGTACTTTTCAATTCCTTCACCTTTTTTGTCCATCCTGCCAACCCCCTCTCATCTGGCAACCATCAAAACATTCTCTGTATCTACGAGGTTTCAATTTCTTGACCTTGAAACATTACAGGTTTAGGCTTTGGTTTGCATACGCGGGCTATTAAAGCATTAGAATCCCCCAAATCTAATGGTCTCTTTGTCTAATTAATGAAACATTTTCAATTTTTATTATTTGACATACAAATACTTTTACTGATATCATTTCCACATTTGTGAGGGTTTAAGTTCTAACAACAAAAATTGCAATTTATTCTAGTTAACACAGAAACAAAAAAAAACCCAAAATATAAAATAGGATAGAGAACCAAACAGATTTTATATGTTTTTACATATGGATAATACTACATCAAAGCAAAACAAACTCATAACCGTGACTGTGGGGAAAGGGTATTCTCAAGTTTCTTTGTGAGCTAGGGATAGACCACAGAAATGTATTGTTTAGTAACCACTTTTTCTGAACTGAAGAAATGTCAAAAGCCATTTTTATGTTCTTTCATTGTCTTTTGTTACTGTGTATATATATATATATAAACAATATTTTAAATAACTTTCATGTTTGCTTGTGACCCTGTCTCTCTAACTCATGTTTACCTCATAAATCTTCAAGTTACTCATAAAAGTAAATTCTTTAACAACCATGTTTAGGAGCATAGCTATGTAGATTCTGGAGAGAGAATATGCATATATGCTTAATGCCCTTTTCTTTCAACAAGATTTCGACCAACTTCTTGTCCAAATTCAAAGTGGTGATCGCCTACTAAGTTAGATGGAGATAAAAAGGGTAGGTGTGGGAAAAGGCAGCAGGTATTCCTTCCGTCTAGTCTTAGATGTGTTCCTTAATGTGTTTGTCAGAGTTTTTATTTTGCATATCTGATACGTCTTTAATGCTGGAGCTTTTGTCTCCAACAGCCCTTGTGGAAAATCTCTCTGTGCCTTCATTAGCACTACTTCAATATTTATCAGATCACAGGTGTTAGATTCTCTTTATCGTCAATAGTCAGAGCCTGGTATCAACACACATACTGACTGACAGGGACTGAAATGCTACTAAAGAACATATGTGTTTTGAAATTATTATCGTGTTGTGACTATCATGTTTTCGTTTAGCTTATTTTCATTAGAGTTATGTGAGAGACACCAAGTGAATATTAAGAATCTTAAATATTTTGATGTAGTGATTTTCTTTGTTTTTTCATTTGAGGATAAATCTTTCATTTGTATTAGTTGTTAATGAAGAATATAGTTGAAAACACAAGCACGCATTCTATACAAATTAGAATAGTTCTGACAAGGCCTTGGGTATCTGAATTCCTGTTAAAATTACCTTTCCAAATCCATGGGATGCAAACAGGTTAGGACAGTATTCACTGATGGCAAACCGAGGCTTGGACTCTTTAGGTATAAGGTATTTTCAGAAACTCTGGGAGGATGACAGATGTATCTGGAAAGGGTGTAGCACCTTCTTGCCTCCTAAGGGACACAGGTACTGGAATTAGGATTTAGGCTTACTTTAAATTGTCTTAGACCTTTAGGAATAGAAACAATATACGATTGAGGTCACATTAGGATATATCTGGCTGAAAGTCTTTACTTGCTTCAGATACTAATTGAAACTCTTAATTCCCATGGAGTTAATTGGCTGTATTTTTGTATCCCCTGAAACCATTTTTAAATTGTGGTCTTAGTCTTTTGTAGGTTCCAGATCATGCCCCCCATCTGCACTTGATTTGACATCCACATTTTATTCTTGTCTGTGGCTAAGACCACAGACTGCAGTCTTATTCCAGTGTGTATAGCCATTGTCTGCATATGTGCACTCAAGTCTGCTCTTTCCTAGAATGATCCCCAGTGATAAATGTGTTCTCACACTTATCCACTAATTTTTTATTTAAAAAACACTTTTCCATGTAGTCTGCTTACCTGTTAACTCAGCTCTAAGATTTGCCCATTGACCCACTGATCAAATTGAGAGAGCCCCTTTCCTGAAGGAATCATGGTGTAGGAGAAAGAAAATGGATATTGGTGTCAACTGTCTGGCTGTACATTTAGTCTGCACCACTTAGCAGTGGGTTGGTGTGAATGCTGAGCTCAGGTTTCACCAAGGACAATGTTGTTATTATAATTGAGTTCATTGAGGTAAAGCACCTAGCACAGAACTTACCTAGCACACAGTAGGTGTGCTGTATGTGCCAATTCTCCTTTTTCTATCTGCCAGAGAGAAAAAGAGAAGGAAGGAGGATAAAAGAGAGGCAAGAATCTAACATGTATCTTGAGAGATGGTTCAGATAAATTTAAGAGATGATATCTTTTCACAGCTATCTATATCCTCTCATTGAATTCAGCTTTTGCCTTTAGCTGTATATGGGGGACAGCTGCCTTCAGCAGTTTGCTTAAAACTAATAGAGTTAGCTGTGTGGTTGCTCTGTCATAGAGGACCTGCAAAGTTTCAGTAGGGCTAACGTGTCAGGGTGCCTGATCCTCAGTTTGCCAGCATCTCTAAGTGAGACTCTGCGGCCTGGAAAAGGTAAATACACATGTCCATTACACCAAATCAATAAATGATTTCTGAACACCTACAACTGACACATTGCTGCAAAATGACTCACAGGCAGACCATTTCTTTCCATTCAATACACAGACCCACACACTGAAAGGAGCCACTTTCTGGAAGGGTAGCAGGCTGAGTTCTGGTTTGCAGAGTCTGAGCTGCTCACTTCTAAGATGGTGTATTCCTGGGGACTCACTCCCCAAGCAACAAACTAAGAAGTCTCTTTACATAATAGTCACATCTATGTGCTCCTAGTTCTTTTTGTATTTTTACTTAAGGGAAGGCAAGGCAAATGGCTACCAAATGCTTTCAATTGACAGCAATTTTTGTGCATTTGCACATGAAAGCATGCGGAATGAACAGAAGTGGGGCAAGAGTGGTGTGCAGACCCTTTGAGTCAGCAGAGAGCCTGGTCCCCATGCTAATGGGAGAAATTCTAAGAAATCAGGTTTACAAATTTTTTTACCGAGTATGTTATTAAAAGGAAGCCTCACCGATTTGTAGTTCTTTGGTCACCTTTATATGCAAAGTATTTGGAAGGTAATTCTGGATGCTATGTGATCAATGGAAAGTGGCAAATCATCACATTTCAATAATAATGCACATACAGGAATGATAAATGGGCAAGTGATTGGTGTCTGGGCAACGAAAAGAAATGCAAGCGATGCAGATGTTGCTCAGCTCTGGACGTGAAAATTAACTGGTAAGGCACATTTATTTGTCAGAAAATCCTCACCCACAGTTTTACTTGTTTTCCCTTCCCTCATTTGCCATCTCTCTTTTCTCAATGCTTCATTAATGGCTCCAGCTCTGTTTAGGTCCTCAGACTGAGTGCACAGGAGAATAGTGAATAAACCCCCATTCTCCGTATGTCTGTGTTTCATGTTTAACTTTTGTACAAGTGTTTTACTACTTTCTATGCCATCTCATGCTTATTCTTATTTAAATTCTTTTTATTTGAATGTGAAAATTTTTTACATTTAGCATTGGATATCTACAATCTTGGTTTGTGGTTTAATTAATAATTACTATGTAATAAAACTGAAACTCTGGATAATTCCAGAACATTGGATTTCCAAATCCACTTTTCCCAAATAAAAATTCATTTGTGAGTTACTTATTTTATTAGTAGCAAAAGAGATTAATGAGAGCCATCTTCAATCTGAAAAGAGTGAAACACGAGCATCTAATAAGTGCATATCTTATGTAAAATATTAAAGTATGTTTCTGAAATTATTTGGAGAAAATTCTCTTGAAAATTGAACACCATGTGTTTGAAAAAGATCAGGAATTCTTTGTCTTTTTTTCTTGTTTGATATATCTTATGGTAGACAAGAAAAGAATAAATGCACTGTATCTTTCCCAGAGTAATTAATACTCCAAACTATGAGCAGAATAATGCTCTCGAACCAACTGGGGTTGCCCTTTCCTTCTCTCCTACCCCAGACCTAGCCCTTCAGCTGTACAAGGCAATCGGTCTGGAGTCCATTAAGGATTTATTATATATATCAACCATCACACCCTCTGTTGCTACAGGGAGAGAAAATCTTACTACAAATTAGAGTATATGCCTTATTGGCTTCCTGCGATTGCTGAAACAAATTACAGCAAACTTGGCGGCTTAAAACAGAAATTTATTTTCTCATAGTTCTGGAGTCCAGAGCCTGAGTTAAAGGGGTGTCTGTGAGATCGTGCTTCCCCGGAAGCCTCTGGCAGACAACCCTTCTTTGCCTCCTCCAGCTTCCGGTGGCTCTAGGTATTCCTTGGTTTGTGGACACATCACTCATCTCTGGCCGTCTTCACATGGCCTTCTCCTCTTCTCGCTCTGTGTCTCTCATAAGGACACTTAACATTGGATAAAGTTCCACCTGGGTAAAGCAGGGTGATCTCATCTCAAGATTGTTAAGTTAATTACATCCTCAAGAGCCTTTGCCCAAATGAGGTAAAACACCCAGGTTCCAGGAGTTACGGCATGGACAATTCTTGTGGGGGGGATGGGGAGGAGCCACCATTTTCCCTCTATGATCACTTGGGTAGAGACTGCTTAAAAACATTCAGGGTTGAGACTCAATGAAGTACAACTGCAGTTTTCCACTTTGCGGAATTTTCCCAAGATTTTAGTTTGGCCATTTTTTCTCAGTACTGCTCTTTGCCAGCTTGTCTTCAACCTCGTACCATGGCAGTAAGGCTTTGCTCTGCAGTGAGAGTGTTTGGAATAGTGTCTGCTGCAGTGTGCATGAGATAAATAGTTGTTCCAGAAATGAGGAAATGATCTGTCCCTTCTACGAGTTTCATTACGGGAAGCAATATGCATTTGAAAGTTTTACAAATACGACTTGGAATTAGAATATTGAAACTGCTAAGTGGGGTATGCATTTCCCCAGTACTTAGTCACTTCTCCTAGCGTGATACACCCCACTAAAATGAGGATTGCTTATCTAGAACATAGGAAATCAATGAATCTTTTGGATCAAGAGATGGCATGCTAAATCCACACATAAAGATTGAACTGTGAGGAAGACCTAACATTAAGAGCATCCTAAATTTAGCTGAAACGAGTGTGCACCAGATGGGTTTGGGAAGTAGTGGGCTTCCGTGGAGAAGGCCATGGGTGGTAGTTCTCCTGGCAGAAATCCAAGGATATGATTCCAGAGGGCAGGACGATTGGGTGGATTATATTGTTTAGCTTCCTTTTCAGTAAAATGAAAGTAACTTTGTTTTTTTAGCTTCATTTATTATAAAGGCATAGTTAAAGTATCTTTATGTACAGAAAATAAGAACAAAATAGCTCTAATAACTCTATATCCCAGAAATTAACTTTTATGTAGCAAAGTAGGCAGTTTGATAAGGGTAGCCGAAGGTCTTTTATCTGAATGGAAAGTTTGGTTCATGATGAAGGAGAGAACTGAGTCTTCCTTCAGCTGTGGAAGCAAGGTTAACCATAGTGGTAGTGAGTCCAGATGAATCCTGAAGCCAAAAGCTGGAGAGAGTAGAAAGAAGCCAGGAACTGTGTTATGAGATGAGGTGGGACAAGCAATTTAGGATGTTTGTCTCTGTCTGGTGACAACAGGTTTCCATGATTACAGACCCGATGAGTCGGGGAACTGGAAAGTACCAGGTAGCATATAGGTCAGGAGGGATTGCTGGTATGGGAGTTGGAAGTAGATTTCCTAATGCAAAGAACCATTCAGAGATTAGTATGGCAATAAATTCTCACAAAAATAATTTCCATAGTGTCATACCATTTCAGTACTTTATGATTTATAGCTACTTCCAAAAAAGTTTGAAGCAGCTTCCAAACTAGAATTGTTACACATTGCTAGTTTGCTGTCATTATTGGCTTCGGTATCTAAGGCAGTGTCTCTCATTCTAGGGCGACAGGGCTGAACCTCAAGCTGAATCTGAGGCACACCCAGGGTTAAGAGCCATGAGTCTGGGGTGTGCAATTCTAGAAGAGTTTGTGGCACTTTGAGTAGTGGCAGTTCTCAGTATCAGGGGTTTGCGTTGATTTGAGGAGCAGGAGCTAATCCCGTGAGAAGTCTTGAAGAAACAGTCAAGGTCATTAAGGTTAGGTTTCAGTTTGAGGGAGCCATATTGGAGGTCTGGAGGCAGAGCCTTGGGTATGGGGGTAGTTGGACAGACCAGCCACACAGGGAGGAGGTTGGGTATCGTGCAGCCCTTTGAGCTGCCACGAATACTTCAGAGGACTAGATTCACTCCAGACACAGGAGATTGCCTCGAGGCTGAGCAAGCTCATGGGTCAGGAGTGCTCACCCACTGCCAGGAAAGATTTTCACGGGAGTGGAGCTAACAGAGCCAGACCTGTCCGTGGCAGAACTTTGGCACTTACATCTGGGTAGGACAGAAGCTGGCAGGGAGAGACACTTCTGGACCTGGGACTGGTTCAGCAACTCTTTTGACTGGAGGCTGAATGGGGAATGTAAACTCAAGAGAACTAACCTGAGTTAGTTAGTTACCCTTTGCAGGGCAGAATGGCTGCAGATTGTGTAACGAGAATGGATGCATTTCCAGAGAATGAAGAACAAAGCCACCATTTGAATCCTCAGGACTAGAATCTTTGGTATTATTTTCAAACCGTACACCTAGTCAGCTATTTGCTAAACTAAGCTCACTCACTTTTAGAAGACAAGGGAATACAATGTTTCCATTTGTAGCATGTGTGTACTGGGGCAGGTGATAGAGGGTTGAAGGGTTTGGGGGCAAATAGCCAACTGTTCAGTGAATACAAATAGCAAAGCCACTGCAGGACCATAAGTTCAACCACAAACTGGACTGTGGTGACACTAAGCTATGAGGGAATGGTTTCATTTTATTAAAAATTAAAGATAATTCTAGGTTAAGGGTACATTTAAGCAGTCCATTTAAGGTAAATTAGCTAATTCAAAGCTAAGGATATTTTTTTTCCTGAGGTGGAAAACACCAAAGGGAATTAGGAAATTGAGGAAAACAAGTCTCTTTAAAGGACCGATTTTAAAGGATGATAGCAGATTTCAGGTTCTGACACAGGAGGGACAATACACTGTGGCCGTGGCACTCCTGTCCTCTCCGGCAGTGGTGAAAAGGAGGTGATGACAGGCCTTCAGCAGCGATTATTGCCGATGACCAAGCAGGGTCCCTGGGATGCAGGGCAGGCTGGGTCTGTGGCATGACTTTCAGCTCCCTGACCTTCAGATCTTCACAGGGCAGCTTGGCCTAATGGGGTATCTTCAGCCCAAGGTAATAGCAGTAATTTTCACTCTACTCATTTCTACATCTTGGCTGGAGATTTTTTTTGGCACACCACTTAGTGAAGGCATTAGCCAGTTGCCGTCAGCTTTTGATGAAAATAAGACGTTTGACTGTGATAGCATTTTAAGCTCTCACATCTGCCTTTGACTCAGTTATTTTGTAGGTTATTTTACATATGAATTAAATGGGAATAGATGATGTTTTCCTTTTGTATTTTTTTAAACCTTACTTTTCTTTCAGGAAATTTTCCTACTATGTAAGAGCATAATTGGGGAAAATAATAATTATGACCTGTTGGGAAAATGCCAGCTGCCCCTTCCTTTACGTGGTAATGTTCTAAAGCCGATCATGTAACTTCCCTTGGAAAATCTGAAAAGTTACAGTGCACAGTGGCCCATGAGGAGTGCTGTCTCTACAAAATGTTTTCAGCCTTGCAGATCTGTGTGGGTGAGTCTGGCCTCTCAGGGGCACCCTCTTCATTGGTTCAAAAATTTCTCCAAGCAGATTCCCCAACCCTTAGTAATAATAGACTCATACCTAAAGTTTCATGGAAAATGTGTCTTAAGGAGACTATGTTCAAGGACTTTCCAAATGATGAATAATGACACAATAATGCAAAAATATCTTCCCTGCATACCTTTTGTTCGGCTCCCCCTCTCACATCGGCCACCTTTTGGGTCACCACTTTGGCCACTCTTGTTTTCTTTCTGATTTCTTTCTGCCCCCATGTGAACATTCAGTTGCTACAAGACTGCCTCTGAAATGGTCCTTCTAAGTGAACCCCTCCGTCCTGTTCTTATTGCCAGAGTTCTGGTTCTGGTCTCCACCATCGGTTGCAGAGAGAGTTGCAATAGTCTCAGTCTCTCCTCTTTGCAGTCTGTGCTTTACATTGTCACCATAGACACCTTTCTAGAACTTTGATTGGACCACTTCACTTTGTTCCTGGAAACAGTGAACAACCCCCAGTGTCTAATTTAGGAATAACAGTTAACATGCAAAACCTAGTATGTGAGCTCCCATCAAGATTCTGAGTTACTTGAACTTACTAAAGCAAATTTAAAGAGATCAATTGCACTGAACATGCATATTGCAAAGTGATACAAAGAGCAAACATAAAGAAAAATCCATACATACATGGTTTAACTTCATCTGTATATATACTAATAGTTTTATTTAACAGATTAAAATTCTTTTAATCATTGAAGTAATTAACAGAAAATATTACTTGGTCACCAGAAGAAGCCTTAGGTTGTTCATAAAATTCAATAGGTATGTTATAAATATTATATGGTTATATTTATAATTATGAAATTAAAAAATAGAAAACTATAGAGGTAAAGGCTCCAGATTATGAAAACTCACTTTTTGAAAGTTTATTAATATAAATGATAATGAACATATATAACCACACTAAAGTTAATAAAGTTAGGAAGTTAACATTAATGTATATAATATTATTTTATATACTTCATTCAAATTTTGTTCACTGTCCCATAAATATCTTGTTTTTGGTCCAGGGTCAGTCTAAACCAGGATTACATGTTGTATTTAGCTGGCTTGTCTCTTTAGTATCATTTACTTTATTAGTCACCTATTTGGGGACCATGGCAAATAAGGCTGTGTCACAGTCCTTACAGCTCTATCCCTTACCCCCAAAATTTTCAAGCTCTGAAATCTTAAGAAGCGAAACTTAGATTCTAGTAGCCAATAGGAGACAATCTCTTACCTAAGTTTTGAATTTCTCAAACCTACATCGTATTTCCCAGAGATTTTGCTCTCCCTGCTGTAACTCGTGAAAAATGGGTTTTGTGTCTTCAGAAGCTTCTCGGACATCTAACTGGATTGCCGGTAATAAATGAGCAGATATGCTGAGACATGGTGCCATTACTTGCGTCTTTTTCATTTCAGCTCTAGCTGGTGACCACGGTAGGCAAGAGGTCGTGCATAGCACTTGTCTCTCTGGGGAGCCCTTAGGGGGCATTTGAGGAAAATTACTTCTGTGTAATATGCCAGGTCAAATAGCTAAGAAAGGATCATGAACACAAAGAAATGAAATGGACAGGTAACTAAATCAAATTATCTATAGGAAGAAAACACTAGAATTGTTCTCAAACTGTCCTATTTTAAGAAATAAGAACAAAAAGTTAGCGAATATCAGTTGTCTTAATCCTAAAGTAATGTTTGCCTCTGTAAAATCAGCATCCTTGTTCTTAGCTCTAGATACCAACAGTGGTTCAAATGTACATTTAGTGAATACGCATGTTTATCAAACACCTTCATGCTCTGTGTAATTGGTACTTAAATGCAGATACTTCACCCTCATTCTCACACTGCTCCTAGTGTAAGGTGCCTCTGTCAGATAAAATAGTAGTCATACCTGTCATCTTAAATTTTATAATAGCTATATTACAAGATAAAAGCAGGTGAGATAAATTTTAATAATATTCCCATCTGCCAAATATGATCACTGTTGGTATATCAGTATAATCTAAAACACTATTAATTAGATACTTTATATGTTGTTTTTATACTTTAAGATTTTAAAATTTGATATGGTTGTTATGCCCCAGTTGGGACTAGCCACATATCAAAGAGTGAATAGTCACATGTAGCTACCATGTTGGGCAGCACAGCTCTATAAGAAGATAGAAATGAAAATAAAACTACATTACAATTGAATAAATCTATGGTCATATCCAAGGATTTTGTGAAAAACAAGGTTAAGTGACTTTCTCCTTAGAACAACGTGGTATCTTGTATTCCCGTGTACGTAATAGCACTAATATGACGTAGTCTATCAGGAAAAAAGTCCAGCCATTTTTTAATGTAACAAGAAAGGTTGGTGCCACATGGATGTAACCTGGGAGCCAAGGACAGTGGACTGGAATGTGCATGTATGAACAATGACAACTTCACTGTACTAGTCAGTGTGGGCAGTAGACACCACTGAGTAAGCATGTGTATTGTGTGGGCATTGCGTTCAAAATGATAGAGTGAGCATAGCAACAAATCTACATCAAATTTTACATTAACCTTGAACATTACCCCACAGAAGCTATTCAGATGACTCAGAAGGCTGCAGCTCTCTATGGGCATCTGATGATTGGCAACTTTATCATGACAATGTGTCCACTCATGCATCCTGTGTCAGCAGTTTTTTTTTTACCAAACATCAAATCACCCAGATAACTCAGCCCATCTATAGTCCAGATTTGGTGCCCTGTGATTTCTGTTTTTCCCAAAACTGAAAATCACCTTCGAAAGGGAAGAGATTTCAGACTGTCGATGAGGTTCAGGAAAATACAATGGGGTAGTTAATGGCAATCAGGAAAACTGTGTGAGGTCCCAAGGTGCCTACTTTGAAGGGGACTGAGGCATCATTTTCCTATGTGCAATGTTTCTTGTATCTTGTACCACCTTCAATAAATGCCTATATTTTTCATATTACATGGATGGATACTTTCTGGACAGACCTCATCTATTCATACACATACTTTTTGATAGCATTCACTTTTTAAAGTAAATGAGTAGAGGCAGTGTCAATACCTAAACACTGAGACATTTGAGACAAGTTTTACAGGGTGTGTTGGGTCTATCCAATAACAAGGGAGGTGAGAATAGAAAAAAAAAGAAACATATTGCCAGGCAGAGGAAAGAGGATGCAGAAAGTTCCTGAGATTTGGGGTTTATTTCAAAAGAATCTGTTTCTGCTCCACTGCGTAATTGAAATGATCTATGGAGCTTGCTCATGCTTTTTGGATCACGTATGACTTTTGGAGAAGAGCCCTGCAGAAACGAAGTAAAGACTTGACTGGCTCCGAGGGTATTTGTGCCAGGCAGTTAATCAATCTGGAGAATTCAGGTCAATTTTTAATATTTTTATTTTTGCAGTTTTGCCTGGTTGTTTATATTGCCTAAGGTTAGTGTGGAAGATTCCAATTTCTGATCCAGCCTGGCATTATGAACATGGGTTTTAGCTTTTAAAAAAATCAAATGAATATCAGCAGCACCGTCTGGTAGTGTTTGGAAGATGCTTCACAGCTTTGAATGAATTGTGTGCAGAGTCGCATTTCTCAAATCCTCTTGGCTAGTGCCAGCTGCTTGTGAGGAAAACAGATTGTTCCCTCTCAGTGGAAAGAATCATACGGGGAAAAGGTATGTTAACAGCTCTTTCCCCTTTTAAGTCTGGTGCAAACTTCCCGACAGCTGTCATAAGGTCACTTCCTCCCGTTTAATTTTGTCCTTGTTCTGTAGATAAATGATGAATTTGTGTATCTAATGTTCTCATTTAGCAACTATTTACAGCTGCAGAGCTAAGTAAAGAAAGAAAAAAACAACCATATGAAAATCTACTTGAAAAATGCAGGAGAGGAATAGAAACCCTTTTACCTATGAGCTTAAATATGTAGGCCCTTTGTTTTCTAAAGAAGGTTATGCAGGAGGTTACTGAACAATCCTAAAATTAAAAAGCACACCAGCCTCACAGAATTGCTCATTTTCTTTAGGAAATAGCAAGAAAGGTGAAAATGAAGACCTTGGCCAAGTGCAAACCCACTCAAATGAAGTGTGAACGCCAATCAACTCTAGCAGTGGTCTGGCAGCCTCGGTTCCAAACAGCAAGTCAAGACAGCAAGCGCCTAAGTGTGGCTGCCAGCTCTGTTTCATGTGCTCGCCGAGCCTGGCCACGGGATGCAGTCGCTGCACACACGTGGCAAAAGGCCCATCTTGTATCTGTAACGAGAGGCAGATTCTGCACTAATTATTCTGGCAGCAAGCTTGTACAAAAGTGACGTATATAGCATTTTTGCTGAGGTCTGTTTGTTATTGGTATGCTTCTTTTCCAATTCGTTATTCATGTGCAAGGAGCATGTGGAAAATGTGAAAATTAATGTTTAAGTGAAAAATGCCTACATGGAAAGAAACCTTGTTATTTATACTTGATTTACTTAACTTGTAATTTAAAGGCCAATTTCTCTACACATTTCTTTTTCTGGAAGGATTGACCTAAAGTCTTTGTCTATGCAATTTTCATTAAATGCCATACACAACAGATTATAATATTTTTTACCAAACAAAACAGGAAACTTTCAAAAAACAGAAGTACATTTATAACAGTTAATATTGTAAACAAATCCACTCAAGTTTAACAAGTTTTGTGGATTCTAAATCAAAGCAAGACATTTCAGAAAAAAAACTATGCAAAGTCAACAAACATTGCATCGTAATGTAATGCTGTTCTATTAATAAAATGTTTCAAAGTTGAAAGGGGAAAAATCTTAACAGCTATGCTTTTAAATTTTCATGAAAAGCAGAAGTTAAATCTATCGTGAAGCCCACGTCAGTCTGAATAAAATTCAAAATTGGCCGAACATTTGAACTAAGTGCATAAGGGTAGCACCTTCTCTTACTATCTCTTACTACGTGGCTCAGCTTCCTGGGATGAGAAAAGGAAAGTGGCAACAATGTCACAACAAGGGTAACACAATATAGAAATAGCAACCACACTCGGAACAACCAACATAAAGTATTAACAGAATTTAAATAATCCATTTAAACATCACAAGATTCCTCCCTTACAAAACCCCGAAGATGACTCTACAACTAAAAGAGAATTAAAAATGGGAACTTTTTACCTTTAAAAACAATACTACCTTTTATCTGTAAGCCAGCCCTATGGTAACATTAACAACCTTAGACAGACATGTGAAACCAGAAGAGAGAAAAGTATCCTCAAAATGAAGAAAAGCTATGGCAAATCATGAACTATTTTTCTCCCCACAAAAGTGTCACTACTAAGCTATATAGTTGTTGAAAATAATGCAGTAGATTAAAAACAGGTGGGAATACACAAAGAAAATGTAAAAATGACACAAAGGAAAAACCGCCATCTATAACAAATGCTTTCCAAAATGACGGACAGAAATCTCACCCATTCCACAGCCACTGAGAGCATCATTATCCATATTTGTGGTTGAAATTACTGGTTGGCTGTTCGGATAGGTATTATCAGCCCCTATCACATGTCACTTTCTACCACTACAAAGGCTAAAAAAGTGAATTACTCATTCTCCCAGCCTTCTTGCAGAAAGAAGTGATCCTGTGACATAGTTCAAGCCTATGAAATACTAACATCTGTTGGGAAATTTCTGGAAAGATATCTGTATTACTGATAAAAGTTAGAAGTAGATGACGTATCTTCCTTTTTTTCCTTTTTTTATGCCTTGGATGTGTCTATGATATTTGTGACCTTGCAGGGAAGGTAAAAGCTAAAAATTGACAGATATTAATATCTCAATTTCATATTTTGGTCAGACTCAGTAAGAAAGGTTTTTAAGCCATGGAATCCTTCTGAAAATTTGAGTCTCTGCTACTTTCTCAAGGCCTCAGAAACTATCTTACTTTAATGCAAGTTTTTCATGTGTTTCCTGTTTAAAGACTTCAAAAGCTAATAGGATACATAAGATTTTCACATTATTGCCCCTCATGTCTGAGATGTTCAAATGCAACGAACCCCCACCCCTGAAGCAGTAATCTTGGTCAAAATTATGATTCTAGAACCCAGCACTTAAGTGTTGTTAAAGGCCATATTAAAGATTCATTGTTGCCAAAGAGAATGAAGGTAGATAAATAAAAAATATCAAGGTTCTGCGAAGAAAAAATCAGTTCACATAACCTGTCTTCTGACTTGTGAATTAAAAAAAATCAACAAGAGAGATTTTGGTAAAAAAGGTTGAAAATATCTGGATGAAGGGAGGGGGGATCAGTCTCTTTATATAGACTCTCTGCAGTTGTAGCTCAGTGGATTGAGGATGGTCCTGTGAACCAAAAGGTTGCCAGTTTGATTCCCAGTCAGGGCACATGCATGGGTTGTGGGCCAGGTCCCCATTTTGGGGTGTGTGAGAGGCAACCACACATTGATGTTTCTCTCTTTCTCGTTCTCCCTCCCTTCCCCTCTCTCTAAAAATAAATAAATAAAAATCTTCAAAAGAAGTCTTTCTTAGTCTTCTTCCATCAGCATATATTTGACCCCCTTTTCCTCTCCACCTTCTTCCCCACCCTCATTCCCTTCTGGTAGCCACCACTATGTCATCTATGTTGATGAGTTTGTTTTTTTTTGTTTGTATGTTTATCTTGTTTGTTCATTTGTTGTTTTTGATTTATGCTTGCATTAATAATATCCCACCAGGTCTTACACTGATTGCATTTTCTTTCTACCCAATATAGTAAAACTTTTAACATGTTCCATTCTCCTTTGTTGTTCCCTGTGCTCCTTAAAAAATGAGGTCTGACTTGTGCCTATGATAGAACCTCCACCATATCTTGTCATTAGGGATTTCTGGAAGTTCTGCAACCTTACTCAGGTTTCTCATCACCACCTCATTTCGTCTACAGTGCCCATTGCAGATATTCCTGAGAAGCTGCTCTTGAATATTTTTGCCTTGACCACATATTCCATTTTCCATAGCATTGCCCTTTCTCTTTCTCTGAATACCTGTCAAGAGTTTGTAACATATTTTTTACGGTGGACTCTTTTCTTTATTACATGTAAGGTTAGAAATCCCATTTCCTTATTCCTTCTACTTTTGAACCCAGTCATTTGCTCTCTGAACACACTCCTCCAGGTTTACCCTGATGTAAAACTAATGAGTTACAGGAATGCCCAGCAAATCTATGTCCACGGTCCCCAGTTTTAGTTAATTGCCCAGGGCATGCTTTCCTTCAGAACATCTAACTGAGGACAGGCTTCGCATTAACATGCCTCATCATTTGGGTACTTTTCCTTCATTTTACATTTCTTACACGGTCTCTCAGGGGACAAGTGAGTTTTAGTCTCTGCCTTTAATTGATGTATTTTTTTGAAATTCACTTGGAACTCGTGGAGAATTTTACCTGACTTCCCAGATTACAGATCTACTCAAATTGCTATAATCAATTTAGCAAGTTTTATTCTATTTTCAAAAGGTAGTTTCATAGTAGCTTTCATGAAGGTTTAACTATGTATCTTTATAAAGGATGGTCCTAATATTTTCTTGAATTTTAGCTTCTACTGTGTGAGTAATTTTAGTCTATTCTGTGAGATCTTACCTCTCTGCCTCTGTTAGATTTCTATAGGCTTTGTTACAATTTCTGATCTGCTATTCACTACATTTCCCCCTTTTCTAATGCCTACTCTCAGTGCAGTTACATTTAAATATATCTCCTTATACTGAACATATATCTATTTAAATATATAAGAAAGAAAATATCTGGTTTAATCAGTATCTGCTTTCCTTTATTTTTTTTTATCATCTAATTGCCCCTCTTTTGATAGTAAAACTGAAGTGCATTTATTAAACCATTCTCTTTTAGGAATTTAAATCAATTAGGTTCCTGAGTAAACTTAATATGTAAAGAAAAAATTTCACGGATGTACCATTTTAGCAATGCTACAAATTGCTTTTTTAGCAATGATTTTTACCTTCTTGACTCATGTTCATAGAAATAAAGTCCTTTAATAAGAACCCTCTTCTTTTTCATCTGTTTATTTATAAAATTGCCCTCTAAGGTTGGATTTTCAGGTTTAGAACTTTGGTCAGAGAGTTCACATTAACAAATCTAGAACCAAGTTGATATTGTATCCTATAACTAAGAGCCTAATCCAGTTTAAAAAAATAAATGAAGAATAGAATTTTGGACAGCTGTTCTAATACTTCTACTCTTTTCTAGCTCTAATAATTTATGGCCTATCTTGGTGAATATTCCATGTGAACTTGAGAAGAATGTGTATTCTGCTACTTTTGGGTAATTTCATTTTACCTTATATCTTAGCATATAAATTATGCTTTTAATGTAGAGTGAATTATATTCCTCTAAATTCATATGTTAAAGTCCTAACCTCCAATGTGAATGTATCTGGAGATAGGGTCCATAGGAGGTAAAGTTAAGTATGGTCATAAGAATGGTGCTCCAATTCAATAGGGCTATGGCCTTATAAGAAGAGGAAGAGAAAGAGAGATCTCTTTCTCAACCATGTGAGGTCATAGAATGTGGCTCTCTGGAAGCCAAGAAGAGAGCTCTCAGTATCCAGAATTTCTAGTCTCCACAACTGTAACTAAATTTCTGTTGTTTAAGCTACCCAGTCTATGGTATTTTGTCATGGCAGCCTCCACTGACTATGAAAGATTCTTTGTAACTTTCTTGTTCGTGGTTGCCCTAGAGTTTGCAACATACGTTGATAACTAGTATGAATCAACCTTCAAATAACACTATACCAGTTCATGGGTTATGTAGGTAACATAGCCTTATTCCTCCCATCACCTATGACATTGCTGCCATTCATTTAACTTATTCATGGGCTAAAATTGCTCTATACATTGTTAGTATTTTTATTTTAAATACGCATTTTTCCTTTTGATCAATTAAGAATAAGAAAAATGAAATATTTTATTGTACCTTCATTTAGTTCTTCTCTGACACTCTTTCTTAATGTGAAATTAAGTTTTGGATCTATATCATTTTTTCTTCTCTTTGAAGAAATATTTCTTGCCAGAAAAGTCTTTTTGGCAGTGAATTCTTTCAGTTTTTGCTCATCTGAGAAACTATTTCTTCTTTACTTTTGAAGATTAGGTCACAATATAGAATTCTAGGTAGGTAGGGGGATGTTCTTCAACATCTCAGTCCTTCACTTGGCCTGTGTTGCAGGGCTGGGATGTTCACAAATGTTTCTTGCCTTATGTCCTCAAACTCACACAGGAAGGAGAGCAAGAACTAGTTGGCTAACTACTATTCTAGGTAATTGGAAGAGTGAGGCAAAGCTTTAGTAAAGTCTTTCTCCTGCAGAGTAGCTATTCTGAAACATAGTATATTCATGTAAAAATTGAGCATTCAGCTTTCTACATATTAAAGTTCCAGATCTTCTGCTCTGCAGAACTGGCCCAAGAAACATAGTAAAATGCAGGAAAAACATTCCAACATGTTAAAAAATATTCAAGTCTTTAAATTATACTCTTTTCCCCCCTGTAATGATGTATTTCTATTAGCTGTGTCTGCTTCCTAAGGAGTCTGGTGCTTCAACAGAATAGCCATATTCCTGCCCATAAACAGTCACTAGTGGAGACAAGGTCATGATAAGCTACTATGCCCACTAGAGCGAAAGTTATATGTTACTAGGACTTGCTAAAATGATCCTAAGCCTGTACTTTCGAATCATGCCAGTTAAAAAGATAACTATACTAATTTAATTACTAGCCGCATAGCACAATATAAAGTACTGTAAGTGCCAAGCTCAAGAACTTTCATGGTTCATACTTATAAAAACCCAAGTTGTAAAGTTCATATTCTAACTTTATCATGTGACAAACCTCAAACATTCAGCATTATTTCGCCTCCTCATATTCTACTTCTTATTTATTTCTCAATGTTCCTGGCCAATGGACTTGCTTTGGTAGGAACTGACCAATTATACCTGCTTAGGTTTAGAAACATTTGAGAGATTGGCAAAAAAGTTATCTAGGTAGGTGGAAATATAAATGTCACCTCTGAGACTGGTATAATTGTTAGATCATATTGATATAATTGGAGAACATGAAGAAAGTCTGATAGATAAGCGGGATTTATATTTTTACCTTATCATCACTTTAGAGATTAATAGAGTCTACGTATGAGAAACAACAGATGTAGTTGCCCAAAATCACTACCCTCCACTGTTTTTTCTTTTGGTGGAGAGAACAGAAAGAGTAAAATCTCTCATTCTTAAGTACCTATTAACTCAATTCAGTTGAGAGATGTTGATGCCTACTAAACAAATAACTCATTCCAAATTCAAAAAAAGATTAAGAGATTGTTCAAAATGCTGGAAGTGTTTAGGAATATGGCTACTTGTGAAAAACTCAAAGAATGGGAATTACATGTTTTCTTCCTAAGAGGAGAGAAAGAAGAAGATATTAAATCATTCCATAAATTTGTATATCCCAATTAGTAAAATTATAAAATGGAATACTTGAGTAGACAGGCTTCAGTCAGCTGGAAAATCACTTAGGCAGCAAGTATCTAATAAAAAGAAACAAAGAAGGGATTATGATTGTCTGAGACCCTGAAGCTTAACATTGGTATGAGCTCTTTCTTATCTTTCTAAGAATTAAATGCTCTTTCTTTATCATACATAAAACTAAAAACTTTATGAGTGCTCAGTTATTTACTAGAAATGCACTGTTTGTTAAAATATTAAAGACATATTTAATTTTTAACCTAAATAATTCAATTATATATTAACATGTGTACCTCAGTAATCTTTAGCTCTTTATATTCTATATTCAACTGTCTTATGCATGTGTCCAATTATGCTTAAGGAATGAAGTCCTTTAAATTTTTTTTTGTATAATACAGTTTCAAATACTAGAGTA
This sequence comes from Sturnira hondurensis, assembly GCF_014824575.4. NCBI lineage: Eukaryota > Metazoa > Chordata > Mammalia > Chiroptera > Phyllostomidae > Sturnira > Sturnira hondurensis. Next base: position 332,487 of record NW_028093273.1, read on the forward strand.
TTTTGGATGTGATCCATTCAAGAGAAAATGTTTTTTTATGCTGTTGTTTGTTAAAGTCAATCATATAGTCATCATCTAGTTCCTACACTGCTGGAGCTTATGTTTTAGTGGTGGTAAAAAGATAACAAAGATACACAAGTAAATAAACAAATAGGTATTCAAGTAGTGGTCACTGCTTTGGGATGGTGATAGGGAGTGACTGGAGCATATGCAAAATTGTTGGACACAAAAGTCCTCTCCAGAGGGGTGACATTTTAAATGAGACCTCATGGCAAAAGGAGGAAGGTATGTGAAGACTAGAAGCATGAACATTCCAGGATTATAACCAAGAACTACAACGGCCTTGAGGCAGGAATGAGCTTGGTATCTCTGAAGAAAGGAAAGATGAGTGCAGTGTGAGTGGAAAGACCAAAGAGGAGGTTGGCAACAGATGAGTTTTGCTAGGTCCATAGAGAGGAATCATGTAGGACTCTCAGGGGCAGCTTTGGAGTTTGAAACTTAATCTACTACAGCAGTTTTTAGTTTGGGGAGGGTTTCTAAAGATGTGAAATAATCTCTGTTGTGATTTTAAGATTATATGCAGAAAATAGGATGGCAGAGGACGAGTGAAAGAGAGATGAGTTTCAAGGCCATTTTACTGATCTAGATGAGAAAGAGTATCTAAGTTGGCATGGAAGAGGCTTGGAGAGATCATGAGAGACAGTATGATCAAAAGAACTTGCAAGTGAATTGGCCATAGGGAATAAGAGAATGAAGGAAATCAATAAATTGTGGGTTTGAATAACTGAGTGGGTGGCAGTGGCATTTAGAGTGACAAGGAGAGGAGCAGGTTTGATATCTGAGATTCAAGGAGTCTGTTTTTGTCTGTTAAATTTCACACATCTACTGTTAGCTATTCTGGGCTGTAGGGGAGAGTCAAACAGGTAATTTGATATGTGAATATGGAGTTCAGGGAAGAGGTCTGTGTTGGAGAAACCAATTTGTTAGGTAGCAATAGATTGGTGGCCTTTCAAGCCATGGAACTGAATGAATTTCTTGGAAGAAATTGTCCTAGGAGTAAAGGGAGTCACAGAGCCTATAGCATCGTTCAAGGTTCAGCAGAAAAGGGACTCAGACTGAGAGATTCATTGCTGGAATGAGTCTCCCTTTTATTTTTCATGCTACACGGTTATTAATATGTTATTTTTCTTAGGAAACAGCTATAGGAGTACAATTGGGATTTAAGTTAGTAAAAGTTAGTTTTCTCTTTAAAGAGTGCTGTAGAACTAACTACAAAGAAATGAATGGTGTATTAAGTGGCCAATGAAAGGCAAAAGAGACAGGTTTATCCCCCAATTGATACTAAAATGGCCCCATAACAGTGGAATCAAGAGATATGCTTGTCTCTGCCCTTCATTTTTTCCCCTTACCAAGGATTCATTGCCAAATTGACAATGTTTTCTTAACTCCTTGTGTCCTATTTGTAGGATTGTGACCAAAGTCTTTTAAACTACTAGTCTTGATATTCCAGACTGCCTACAACACCTTGGGGCAAATTTATTTCCACAGATTTCAGAATCCCAAGTAACTCTTGCTTCCTAGACAGATTTCAGTTTCCAGTGATTTTTAATAGCTAGCTCACGCCAGTCTTCTTATTTCTTTGGAAAGGCTGCACTGAACATCATCCTTGTTAAGTTTTGGACATCTGTGGTTTTGCACAATACTTTCCATAGTAAGTTGTTTCAAACCAAGTGCTTAAGCTCCGTTAGGGTTACATAGAGAACAAAGATGGAGTGAGAAGCAACTCATCTTTAGTTTTCAAAGCCTCCTCTGCTGAACAGCATGCAACACAAAGCTCAGGTTCTATATTACCTCCTTGCCGGAGACTGTTTACTCATCCCCTCCAGGGGAAGTCCTTAGAAGGTTGAAGACAGCAGTTAGCATAGAGTAGGGGCCAAGAGACAGCTGAGACCCTGCTCTGCAACGTTTTTCCCTGTATTATATTCATATAAGTGAGGGTTTCTTTACTCTCCATACATGCTTTCCAGCATATAGAAAGTGTCAGATGCCATGTATAAGTTCATGTTCTTGAATTTGGGGTTCATATAAATGGGACTATATTAGAGGTTCCCAAACTTCCAAGAATGTTTTCTGATACACTTAATATCACTATAAGTTTCTATCCTACTCCTAGTCCATAAGAAATACCTAATTATTCTATTTTTTAAATTGATGGGTTCAAACAATTATTAAATTGTAATAGCAGTGATTTGTGTGGTGTCGGACAGCTGGGTTTCCCCTTTAAAACTGAAAATATCTGGTAGCACTAAAGTGAGTTTGCTCTAGCAGCCCCGGGTGCTCAGGTGGGGACTGTGGGGCCGTGTGGCTAGTGCAACAGTGTTGAATCTAACATTTCTAGAGCATCCCTCATGGAAGAGAATGTCATCTCTCTAACTCTCCTACATTTCTTACTAAGAATCCAGGCTTTGAATATTTGGGAGATTGTACATGATGACCTTAGGAGTTCCCAGTTTCCAGCAAATATAACGCCAATGGCAAGAAAGTTAATCTGTTCCAGAAGGAGAGGAGGACTTAGTCCAACCATTCACTGTTTATTATTAGTAGCAGTGGTGTGCAAAATAAGGCATGCTTGTGTGGATGTGAATTTTCTTCCAACTCAATGTGAATCTGAAAGTTTATAAAATGTAATAAAAAGTCATTCCCTGGCTGGTGGTGAACGACACGTGTTTAGGATTTGTGGCCTTCCTCTTCTCCATTTTAAATGTGAAAGTTGGCCTGCAGTTGATCAAGTTCTCTCATCATTAACAGCCTATAAAAAGGCACAGACGACAGAAAAAATATTTCTGCATATTTAAAGAAAAAAAGTGATGAATGATGCATTTCCCTCATAATTCAGGTGTTCTTCCTCCACAGTCTGCCTGTGAACATTTTACTGCTGGGTTTAACAGCCAAGTTTCTGCGAGCAAAACAAAATGCCGCTTTCCTTCCTATCATTTTTTTGGATTGCATTTAATATTGCTCTTAAGCCCATAAAGTGGGTGTAGGTATGAGGGTCAATATTTGTGATAAAAGGCAAAATTAGGCTTCATTGTTGGCATATTTTTAAATTCTGTTGTATTCCTTTTATGTGGTCATTTTATACTTTCCCTGATCTGTGTGGAATATATTCTATATGTGGCAATGCTAAATTGTCCTGCCACGGAGATTAAAAGAACGTGTGAGTGTAATTATTTAATTGGCTGCCTCGCACTATACAAAGTGTGAGTTGGGTGTTTCGTGCCTGGAGTCTAACCTCAGAATGGCCACCCACAGTCTGCTCCTCACAGGAGTCTGGGGACAGATGCACTTATTTATTTATTTGTTTGAGAATTGGTTAAAATAGGCGTGCCAGATGACCTTCCTGCCAGAAAATGCATTTAAATTAGAGATGATGGATAAAGCATTTGCTGGGAAATAAGAGAAAGGGTGAGGAGCTAGGGAACTGGCCCCGACTGTGTGTTTCAACTCAGTGTCACACAAGGCAAAGCACATCTGTATCGACTGTAGTTTGCCTTTGTGTATTTCATTTTCACTTTGTACATGAATACGGGGGAATAGAGCCCAATCTATTATTTTTTGTATGTCTAGGACAGAGACATGCGTGTACCCTATATTGCCTGAGAACACCACTCAACATGTGTTGGATATTCAGTAAAGTTTACTGATTCCAGCCATGAAAGCCTTTCCACTCACTTCCTCTCTGGAGCAGGTCTTGCCAGACAGGGCTAATGATGGAGGCTGGGTTTGACTGAGGCTAGGAGTTACTTCCAAGCAATTAGGAATGCTGGGAACCAAAGATCAAAACCAAAGGACCACAGAGGAAAACACAGGACAAAACCTACAGCTAAATGACAGAACCTGGATTCCCTATCCTGGTTGGCAATATATCAAGATATATATCTTACAATATATCACGATAGTAAACCAAGAGAAGACAAGGCAGAGAAAGATGGTCTTAAGTAGTTTTTACCATACTTTCTTTTTTGTTTGGTTGTGGGGGGATGGGCAATCAAAGCAAGGTAATTTCTAGATGACAGCTACCATTTAAATATTTTTAAATTAACATGATTTTTTAAAATTTAAGAATTCAAAGCATGAGAATTATGTACTCTTCTAAACACAAAGGCATAATAACATTATTACATATAATAATTATTATTTATTGAGATATGTATAGTTTTGACAATTTTACAGGACACTTTTCTCATCAGAAATGAGGAAACTGAATCTTCCCAGGTGTGTTCCCTGACTGGGAATCGAACCGCGATGCTTTGGTTCACAGGCTCACGCTCAATCCACTGAGCTATGCCAGCCAAGGCTAGAAATTTAATTTCAATGATTTTGGATAAGCAAAACAACTGATTTAAAATCCAAAAGATATGTAAATATGTAGCTAAGTCTCCCCCTAGGACTGTTTCCAATCCCACACTTTCCCTGCACGGAGGCAGCTGCTGTGGCTATTGCATAGGTACCCTTGTGTTTTTCTCTGGATTGGGGTAATCAGAGAAGCCCTGCAGACACTGATTTTGGAATGGAGAAGTAGTGCTTATTTGCAAACCCTTTCTCAGATTATGCCTTAATTCCTATAAAATCTGATTAATCGGGTCTTACATATTTAAAATTTGTGATGAACCACTTTAGACCAAATGACTTTTTGTACATTCTATGAAAGGAGACCCTCCAAAATACTGAAATTATCTCCTAAAGGGCAGACTCCTTGTAGTATAGGCTTTCCCCGCCTCAGTAAGTGTTCTAGAAACACATCACATTAGTGTACCAGCTGGTGTTGTTGTGAGAGGCTGTGTTTGACTTCAGTGAATTTTTTTTGAAAACTCAGTGTGTTTGGCTGTTTCATGATGGATGGTTTATGAGCACATTTGCCCATACTCTGCTGAGTGTTCAACATTTTTGACCAAAATGGCATGATCTCCCAGGCTCCAACCTCCTAATTCACCTGATATCACTTCGAGCAACTTTTATTATTTCCCAGATGAAAAGAGTCCTCAAAGGGAAATGTTTTGCTGATGTGGAAGAGGTAAAACAAAAAACAGAAGAAGCACTAAAAGGAATCAAATTGACAAATTCAAAAACTGTTTTGAGCTGTGGGAAAAAGTCTCATTAGGTGTATTGCTTCAAATGGAGAATACTTGAAGATGGCTGAATTTTAAACATATAAGAATAAATATACAAGTTTTTATAAATAAATTCTTTTTGCAGGGGGTACCCCTCAAATTCTCTAAAGAGAACAAGAGCATAATCAAGATGAAAATGGTGGGATTTCTCAGCCACTTGAAAAGATTGCTTTCAGGCACTTTAGAAGAACTAAATTATATAAATCATTCTTAGTTTATCACCAAAAAAAACTTCCTAAAAATCTCAAACTCTCTACTGCCTACTTTCCAATGCTTTTTTTTAATATATGTGTGCATGTGCATGTGTCAAATTCTTTGAAATAATAGTTCTTTGAAGACTATGAAATTTGAACTTCTCACTATCTCATATTCTCCTGGTTTTCCACGTGTCTGACTTCCTGAGATCGGCGACAGCGTTAGCATCATCTCTGGTTTATGACAGAGACCAGAGAAACAGCTCCATCTCTGAGAGCGGTGAAGTTTGTCACTGCCTAGTGGAGAGAGTTGAGAATGGAAACGGATAGCCCCTCTCTTCTGTATGGTGGCCAGGGCCTTGCAGCTGCACTCTGCACAAACTAATACCCCTGGAGCACAGTCACCTGTATTGAAGCACCACATACATTTCCGTATTTCAGTTGGTGAGATACATTGCAGTACTTCCAAGGAGTCGCTACAGACTTGGAACACAGTGAAGTAGTAAAATTCTGTAACTGGTCTTGATCACTCTGAGTCTTTCCAGGTCATGGCAGCTTACAAGTCAAAGTTTTGGGGTTTGGGAGCATGTGTCAAGGATACTTCTGGAGCAAATGCTGGGCCCTGACCACTCCGCATTCGTGGGTTCTCTCATCCTCTATGGAAAAGTGAGAATGGGAAGGGTTTTCTCTCGAAAGCTTGACTCTTGAATGAAGAGGCTTTCTCCCCATCACTGAGTATGGTGGTACTAGCAAGGGTTTGGGACCAAACAGAGTTAAGCCCAAATCTCTTCTTTGCGGCTACTACTCAATCTATTACTTTGATAAGTGTTCTTGGTTTGAACCCCAACTCCCTCACCCATGAAATAAGGATAATCATCATATAGTAACACCAACTTTGCAGCATTATGACAATTATACAAAATGATGTGTTCCTTGTCTCTAACCCAGAGTTAGCACTCAATGAATGTCAGTTTCCAACACCTGCACTGGAAGTGGGGAACTGATGTTGCGGAAAATCCAAAGCCTGCTCTGTCTCCTGCCTCACCACAAAAGCAGCTTCAGGTTCTGGGGGAGTTGCTGGAGGAAGCAGAGATTAGATGGGGTTTGGGATCTGATTTCTTGAATTCCCTCTCATTTTGCTTCTCTTCTTTCCTTCTGAGAGAGCAAAACTATGGGGAATGGAGCCCTGGGCCTAGTGTACTAAATGCTCAAACTTTGGGGGTGAGAGGCATGTCTGGTCACTTCAGTTTTCCTAAACTTCAGAAACTATTCTCGCATCAGAATACTTGTTTGTCTTGCAGGATTGTTATCCCAACATAAAAAACCGGTAAGGGTGTCATATTTATGACAAGAAAGAACCTTACGCCAATCCCTGTAAGAGTCTGTCTTAGCATCTAACATCCTCCATGAAACAAGAGAACGAGTGCAGGCAGGCTTGAGTCACAAAGAACTCAGCAACATCTCTCAGAATCTATCAGCAGCATATTCATATTAAACTGCTCCGATATTCCCGTATAACTGACGTTTCATGTTTGTTGTTATAGTTTTCATTTTACGTGCAGTTATTAATTATTTTAAATTGGTATCTTGTGACTGTCACTGTTTAACAAAACACACACACACACACCTTTCTTTCAAACACATATGTACGATGAGGAAATACTCTCTTACAAAATTTAGAATCTCTCTGAGACTCTGAGGTTTAGTATCTGCAAACACTTGATGATTGAATTTTTATGTTTCTGACATGTTTTCTAAATGAGTTCTCCTCTGATGTCCCTGCTGAAATGGTCGCTTGTCTTTCAATGCACTGGGTTAAACATTAAGGGGAGAACATCATCCAGGCAACTCCCTTTGGTGTTGCAGAAAATCCTAGGAAATCATACGTAGCCAGTGTGAGTGGGCTGCCAGGCGTAGTCAGGACCCTGTGGATAATCTGATTGCTGTGAACTCTTCAAAGCACCCAATACGTGAAATTTAGGCTGATTCAACCATTCTCCATGGCCACCCAAGAAGCTTCCTTGGGTGTATTTTTAAAAATGATCCAGACAGCAGCTGCAGAAAATTTGGGGACCCTTTTCCCTTTGAGTGAGTGTTTTCAGAAAGCAAAATAAATAAAATGTCCGAGTGTGTTCATCGGGTTGGCAAGGCAAGCTCTCCGTCGTCTATGGAGGAGGCTGCGCCGAGGAATGTTGTGGTTTCTGCGATTCAAAGCTGGAGACACAACATAACACACACCTTATTTGAGAGTAATTCACATCATACATTTTCATAAGGCATGGACCAGAAAGCAAGCTTTGTTTTCAAAATGTGTTTCCTTGGCACGCGTTACAGCAATTTGGTGTGTGGTTCATTGTCAAAATGCTGTGGGTGGCAAAGCGATTGACTAAAGGTGCATGAAATATTTAAATTTGGGTTGTTTGCCCAGGCCATTTGCTCTGCTCCTAACACCTGTATTGCAATGACAAGGGTTAATTAAGTCTCTTGTGGCGTGATAGTCAGTGTATAGGACGTCAGAGCTGGCAGAAATTTTGCTGAGCAAACTTTCTCTGTAGAGGGCCAGAGAGTAAATATGTTAGGCTTTATAGACCATGCAGTTTCTGTCCCAAATGCTCAACTCTACTCAACTCTCGCATTGCAGAATAAAACCAACCATAGAAAATATGTAAACAAGGGGGCTGGCTATGTTCCAATAAAATGTTGTTTATGGATTTAGCCCATTGATTGCTATTTGCTACCCTCCAGTTTAGATCATTGGTGCCTTTTCACATACGAGGAAACCAAAATCCAACTTGGTTAAAAAAGTTTGTCATTGTCTCTAGCCAGTTAGTGGAAGGACACGGCATATTAAAATCCTGTATTAGGTGCTTTTATTTGTTTATTATTTTACAGGTGGTTTTCTTTGAATTAAAAAAAAAAGTCCTGTTGCCTCACAAATCTCAAGAAGAAACAGGCACTTCTTTTCCTCTGTTTTGACATTCTCTTAGCTGAAGTAAATGTTTGAACATGAGGACCTAGTGTCCTTTGAACATTTAATGTAGGGAAAATTTGTAATGGAATAGACAGATTTAAATGTGTTGATGGAAAAAACTAAGTGTGCATATTAAATACAGAATTTGTTACTTAGAGCTGTAGGGAAAAAGTCATTTCTAATAGGGGAGGAACAAGAGTTAGATGCTGATGGCCTGTTCTTCTGCCTAGACTGTGGCAGACTACTTTCTAGGACTTCTGTTCCTAGTCTGTTGATTTTCATGTGACTGAGCCTTTAAGGATCCCTATCAGGTTTCCATGTTTTTTGAACCCCCGGCTGCCAGTGACCTCTGCTGCCACAGATTTTGTTTCACACTTTTCCTTTGTAGTGCGCTCTTGCTTTGGTGATTTCACAGCCAGTTTTATTTTGTTATTTATATTCTATCATTTTTTGTTTATGGTTAATACAGGATAATTTGGCAGCAAGAGGAGAAAAAAGATAGTGTAGATTATTTTAAATGCTGGAGAGAGAGGTCTTTTTTTTCTTCTTTCTTTTTTTCAAAGATTTTATTTAATTATATTTAGAGAGAGAGGAAGGAAGGGGGAAAGAAAGGGAGAGAAACATCAGTGCCTCTCACGTGCCCTATACCTGGGACCTGGCCCACAACCCAGGCGCGTGCTCTGACTGGGTAATCCAACCAGCAACACTTTGCTTCACGGTCTGGTGCTTAATCCACTGAGTCACTCCAGCCAGGTTCCCTCCCTTTTTTTTTCAGAGACATCGTTGATAGCTCTCCTCTCTCTTAGGGGAAAAAAGTGTTAAAAAGTGGGCGAGGCCAGTATTAAACTCCATGTGGATGAGGCCAGTAGAACTCCATGAGTTCTACTTCAAGATCATAATATTAGGCAAGGCTGATATTTTATGCAACCCTAAGTGTGCTGGAGTAAAGAGGAAACTAGAAGACAGTAAAGGTGCATTCTGGCTTTTTTCCCTTAGCCGTACGCAGGTCAGCATGTTCAGTAGGTTCACTTAAGCTTGTTCCCCCATAGAAGACTCTACAGCTCATTAATTCTGATACATATAAGTATGTATCACATGAGTGAAAGGTTTCTTATTCAAGTAAATTTGGGAAATGGTGGCTTCAGGTTCTACGGGTTTCTTATCTCAGGACTTCTCAATGTATAACATGCATTAGGAATCTCTAAGACAAAAGTAGAGTCTATGATGTTTTCCTAATATATTGGGTCCTTGGACCTAGTGTTTTGTGATAACATTAGGAACAGATTTCCCAGAACACATCTGGGATGCTGATTTAAGTTATTGAATTATTCAGTGTTGGTGGAATCACACTTTCCCATCGGCAGACCCAACATGTATGTCTCACTGGGCGTTCAAGGGAAAACTTTTGATGGGTCAGCAGGCCAATGTGCACTGTGCAGTTCTAATGAATGTACCTTATTTACTCCATATTTCTTTCCCCCAATACTCTTCTATTCCTTCCAAATATTGCTTCTTCTGTGTAATGCCTCCTTGTCCCTTGTTGTATCCTGCTATTGCACATAAATGCACAACAAGAGGTCCCCAGTTTCCTGTGGCTTCTCTGGTGAGAATTAGCTACTGGATGAAGCTTCACCCACTTTGGGCTCTGTGTCTTGTTTCTGCATGAGGGCTTTTGCTGGGCTTTCCCCTACTGCCCCCCTTCCTTTTCCATACCTGTCACTCCTGGTACCCCTTATCCTGCAGTAATTTTTCTTCCTACTTATTAGCACCTAAAACATACCATTCAATGTCCTATGCTAATCAGCCTATTCAATGAATTTCATATTTTGGCAATGGAATCTATAAAACTTCTTAGTTCTCTAATTCTTTTTCATATTAGCTTCGTCTTGTTTTATAAATATAACATTTTTTTGAAATCCTCTATTTGTCTCTGATTCACTTTCCTTACACACCAGTTACTCTTTTGGCTTCTTATATGAAACTACCTCTGAAACACTATACCCTCGATCCTAGCAGCCCTGTGTGCTTGTTGCCCATTTCCCTAGAGTGCTAGGTCAGCTTGGGGTACATTCGTTTTAAAGTTGTGATACAGGCACTAATGATAGAGCCACCCACCAGCTCTGTGGGTGGGTGGTAAGTTCTGTGGCTGCAAAGCTAGATCACAAGGGTCATTCACGTTAATTTGGAACATATCTGGTTCAGTAGTTCAATCTTGCTTCAGATTGTGCCTAATCCCTCTTAAAGGGACTTTATCATTCGAGACATTTGTGTGTGCTTTAAGAAAGTCCCGTGGTTGGGTATTAGTAGCCTACTGATAAGTAGAATCCAGAACATTTTGCTTTCTCAGAACTTCTCAGTCCCACAAAGCCTCTAATTGTACTGCAGGAACATTAAAGTAGTTACGTCAAAGCATTCATTATTTCCTACTCCCCCTTTTGCTCACTCTGTATAGATTCTCTGACATCCCTGTTGTTCTTCCAGCAGGCCGAATCTCAATCTCAGGGCCGATAAATGATCTGTTTCCTGTACCTGGAACTTCCTTCTCCCAATATCTGCAGGGGTCCTTCACTCCCCTGTTCACCAGAGATCTTCCAACTCATTACTCTATTTAAAACTAAAATAATCTACTCTGCGCTGGCACTTCCTAACCATCATTTGTTTTATTTTTTACTGTACCACTTTAAATTTAATTTCTTTTTCTTTTTTTTTTGTTCATAGACTGTCTCCACAAAAATAAAAACTTCATGAGGTATAATTCCTTGTTTTCCCCTTCTTTTATGGCTCTATCCCAATCACTTTAAATAGTGCCTGACACATGGTAGCTTCTCCAAGAATATTTTTGAATTTGTGACTCTGGGAAGTGGGATTTAGAGCAACAGGCCACAGGTCAGTTGTGCTGGTAAATCTCAATCATTGTGATGCCTTAGCCTGAGACCTGGGAAACAAGGTGAGAGAGTAAGTGATAATTTCTGCAGATAGTGAACAGTAGGAACCTGGGGAAGCATTTGTGTTTAAGTCAGCTTAGCTGAGGGTTCCTTGGTGATGACTGAAGACAGAAATCCCAGTGATTCTTTTAAAATACCTCAGATCATGCCACTCCTCTGCTTAAAACCTTCCAGTGCCTTTCCATCCCAATCAAGTAAAATCCAAAAATCCTCCTCATGGTCTGCAAGGCACTATCCAATAGGATTATCATGTGAGCCTGATATGTGAATTTGAGTTTTCAGTAGAAACATCAACAAAAAAAAAGAAGTGATTTTAATTCCAATAATGTATGTCAACCCAATACGCCTTCAATATTATCCATTCATGTAATCAATGAAAAATTATTAATGACTTATTTCACCTTTGATGTCATACAGTCTTTCATGTTTGGGTGTATTTCAGACCCACAGAGCATCTCAGTGTTGTACGGCTGCACTGCCAGAGTTCTGTGGAAACACGTGCCTCATGACCACCAGACTTCTCTCCTCGAAGTCACTCTGTTTTTGCCACCTTGGCCTTCTTGCTCAGCCCTTTTGCTATCCCTGTGATAAAGCAGACACACTTTCACCTGAGAAAGGTTGGGCTAAGAAATGAAAAATACAGGACACCCACTTGAATTTGCACTTCAGATAAATATCAAATGAGTTTTCATTGTAAGTATGTTCCGAGTATTACAAGGGGCATACTGGCAACACACAGACATCACAGGCATCACCTGGGTCATGCTGGTGTTTCACCTGGCTTCCCTGCACCTCAGGCCATTTGCATTTCCTCTTCTTTCTTCCTGGAATGCTCTTCCCCAGGTACCACCCTTCCTTTGGTTTATTCAGGTCTCTCTGTTCAAAGGTCTCGGGGAGGCCTTTTCTCATGACCCTTTAGTAAACATGTCTGTGTCTCTACAACATTTACTTTACAAAACTGTAATTTTTATTCTTCAGGTTTACAATCTTTAGCTGTCATTCCAAATTCCAAGCATCTCTCAAATTGAGTCTTTGTTTTAAATTTGGAGGCAATACCTGTCTTCAGGTCACATGAGGCTAAACAGGGTGTATTGATAATAATTTAGGGTGACTTTATTGCAGAAATGTTAATGTATTTGATTACAGGATGGTACCTCAGACCCATCTATGAGTAGTTCTGTATTATACAGCAAGTGTGCCATAAACATTTTTGTACCTGAAAAAATATCTAAATTCTCAAATATACCTGTCTTCAAGTTTCAGTAAAGAGAATAGACCTATGTTAACTCGTCACCCATCTCAAAGCTTTGCCTCCTAGAATTTCAAAGAAGCACACTGCTGTGCCTGTCAGGTCTGGCCGTCTATCAGATCACTAGGTTTTCTAGAAGATATGAGCCTACATTTTTCTTTTCCCAGATAATCTGAACATATCTTAAAAAAATTAAAATTTGTTTGGGAGAACTCTGCTTTAACACGTCTACTGTTTTCCCAATCTCTTGGAAATAGAGCTGGATAATGCCAATTAAAGCATGTCAGGTACCCATTTGTAAAGCAGTGGTCTCCTGAGTGAAAGTAGAGCGCTGAAATTATGAGGGCTTCATTTTAAGAAATACTTTCTTTCTCAGAAAAAAATGTTGTTATATAGGAAGGAATTTATATCCACCCACATCAGAACTGATGAGACTGTGGAGAAGAGTCTTGCATATTCTTATTTTACACTCTTGCGGGTCAAACACCTGTGCTGTCAAAATGAGCTGAGTGCTATGAAGAGAGCAGTTGTAAGGCAGACGGTCTGTTTATGGTGAAGATATAACTGGTGAAGAATATAACTGAGAACTTGTTGATCTTGCCTGCTTTTATCCACAAATGCTTTCCCATATGGCTTCAGTCTTGTGTTCTGCACAGGTTTACAAAATGCCTCTGCACTTCCTCCTTTTCTGTAATGGTTTCTAGTGTGCTAATCTTTTTTTCTTCCTCTATATCACACTGTGTGGGTGACCAAGTACCTTTCAACCCCAAACATGTTCCTCTTGTCCCTGTCCTATTTAGCCTAATTATATTGATTTGATAGTGTTCTGTTCCCCAGTAAAATGTAACAAACAAAATAATCCCAGGCATACTGTAATTTTTATTCTTCAGGTTTACAGTCTTTAGCTGTCATTCCAAATTCCAAACATCTCTCAAATTGAGTCTTTGTTTTAAATTTGGAGGCAATACCTGTCTTAAGGTCACACGAGGCTAATTTTACCTTTTTAAAAATTTCTCACCCAAGGACATTTTTCCATTGCTTTTTCTTTCTTGAGAATGGGAGAAAGGAAAGGAAAGAGAGAAACATTGATGCCAGAGAGAAGCATTGGCCTCTTGCTTCCCATACACATGCAGACTGGGGCCCAACCTACAACCAGGTATGTGCCCTGCCCTGGAATTGGACCTGCAACATTTTGGTTATAGAATGACACTCCAACCACCTGAACAACATTAGCCAGGGCTAATTTTACCTTTTATGTAGCAAATCACTTATAAGACATATGTAATATTCTTATTACCTAAACTATTTTCTACATTTTAATGTGATATATTAATATTTTAGTCAAAATATATTAATATTTTGTGTTATTTTGAAAATAACACAAAAGCATTGCTTTAGTGAGAAGGTTTATGTCCTCCCCCCCCCCCAATTTATATATTGAGATCCTAACCCCGAGGTGATGGTATTGGGAGATGGGGCATTTGAGAAGAGATTAGGGCATGAGGGCTGAACCTTTACGAGCAGAATTAGTGTTCTTATCAAAGAGTCTTAAGAAAGCTCCCTTTTCCTTGCACCTTGTAGGACACCAGGAGAGGGTGCCGTCTATGAGGAAGTGGGTTTTCACCAGACACTGAATCTGATAGTACCATATCTTGAACTTTTCAGCTACAGTACTGTAAGAAATAGTATTCTGTTGTTTATAAGCCACCATACATTATGTCATTGCAGCCTGAATGGAATAAGACATTATTCTACACCTATCTTCTGTAGTTCTTTCTATATTTTGTGCTGTATAACTTGGGTGTTGGCTGTAATTATAGTTTAGAATATACTTAATTAGAAAAACAAATATTTTAAATGGATAAGTATGTAACATTTTCCTTTCAACACAAATGAAAACACATGCACACACGTAGTAGTACCTATACTCTTTTTTGGTAGAGATCCTGGACTCACGACTCTTTTAACGTACTGTGTTTCAGTGAACAATGATATCATATATCTGTTTAAGCATTTGAGGACTTCCTATGTCTAGGCTTTGAAGTGGACTTTGAGGTTAACTCTTTGATGGTTGCATTTGAAAGCATCTTTACTTTGACCACAAGAAATTCCAGGTCCGTATTGCTTTCATTTAACCCAATGATATAGTTCCAGTTATGAGTGAAAGCAGTAACTCCTTCACATGGACAAAAGTCCAAAGACATGATCCCTGATCCATTCATTCCTTGAAGATGGTATGCAAGGTTACTAGAGAAGCAGTATGCACTCTTTTAATGAAATGTCATAATATCTCATCTTTAAGAGTCCTAGTAGATATTTTTAAACTAATTCTAACTCAATTATATAGTTCAATATCTTGCTTCATTATTAAAGAATCCCAATTTATAAGCATTTTAAGAAAAATTAAGCTGCTAAGTGTATTTTTACATGTGGTAATGTCCTCCCACTAATTATAAATCAAATTGTGTGATTTATAATTACTGAATTATCAAACTTTTAAAATATTTGTTTCCTTCATTAAGTCCAGATATCTGTTAGGAATACCAAAAGTCAGTACTCATGGTGTATTCATTTTAGGTCACATTTTATATTTAAACAAGAATTAAAAAGTACAGCTGACAACTGTGAGCCAATGCCTTCACCTCTTTTCCTAATCCTTGTCCCGAAGGACGGGTTCAGATCAGTGATTCCCTAACTCAGGCAGGTATCAGCGTCACCTGGCAGGCTCACTTAACTTGATTGCTGGACTCCATCCCAAGGCTTCTGATTCAGTAGCATCTGACAGGTTCTTTGGAGAAGTAGATGCCATTGGTCTGGGGACCTCACTTTAATCACACCCAGTCCTGGAGGTCCTCCATGTCATTGTCTTCTCAACCCAATGCTGCCATCATCACAAGAGAAGTAGTGGGCAGGGGAGAGCACTGGGAAATCGGAAGCGTTTTGTATCACAAAGGAATCTTTATTCTTAGCAGACAAACATAATAAAAGACAGAGCCCAGGCATCAGCACTTTGTCATAGAAGGTTCCATTCTTTTTGTTGCTGTGTCTGACCAAAATAGAGCCCATTCTTGAGCTGAAGCATGTCATAGATTTTTACTTATTATCATTATTTTTTCTTGGTGATGTTAATTTTTTTTCTGCAAGAAGATTACTTTTGAACATTTTTCAGAGCCCTAAGCTATATTCACATAATTATTTTTGATAATCATGTCATTCTTCTATCTACTAGTTTACAAAGGCCAGTTAAAAGGGACAAAAATGAAAAAACATTATAGGAATGTAGGAATATATGTTAAATGTTTTAAACTCAAAACACTGTTCAGAAACTTCACAAAGATTTTCTATTGACCCAAATAATGTAATGCTCTCAGAATTATTTAATACCATCACATTTTAGAAAATTGCACCACTGTCCCAATTTTTTAAATATAAAAATAAACATAAGCTTAAGATCTTCAAATTCTGTATTGCTAGATAATTGCACTATCACTGTAAAGAATAAACACATAGTCTCCACTAGAAATAATCTACTTCACTAACATATTTTCTCTCAATATAATGATGAGCATCACATAATGAGTTTACTGAAATGATGATAATTAGGCCCCAAGGCTCTTGTTCCACACTAGTATTTCTTCCTTTCTTATCACAGGCCATTTCCTTCACTTTAGTTCTGGGATTGTTGATATTAGAGATGGCCCAGGAAGCAGAGAGATGCTGGGCCCTGTGCTTGTACTACAGGGCTGGTTAAGGAAGGATAACTAGTAGAAGCACCTTTTGATGAGGTGGCAATTGATAGAAGACTCTGACATCAAGAAACAGGAATTTAAGTAGATTCTGATAAGAGCTTGATAAGAGTTTTCAGAAGTGGACTGGGATTGAACTTCTTCCAGCAAAGTAGATTTTTTTTTTCGTTCCTGTTTCCAAGACTCTTCTTTTCCTATTCCTATTTCCCTTTTGGCTAAGTGTAATTGATTAATTTCTTTGTCTTTCCCCAATCTTATTGTAATACCTATCAGGAGAATGAATATATAATGGTTTTCTTTTCTCATTATCATCTTAATATTGTCACCAGAAATAACTAATGTGCCATTCTGTATTATTAAGAGATTTGTTACATGAGCAATAAAGAACTAACATTCCTTAGCTCCTTCTATAGTTCTATTTTCCTTGCAGAGAAACTGGCTCAGATCAAAATTAGCTTTGTGCTCAGGCTGAATTCATTCTGTGAAGTGATACTATTCCAAATGCATTACAGGAGGCTGTCCCTATTCTAAGATCTGATGTGGGAAGGTTTGTCTCATGGAAAAAAACCTAAGAAAATACAAATGGTAATTTCAATGCATTTGAAAGAATGAAATAGGCTGTATAACATAAGACTTCTTTTGTATATAATAGGAAATTAGACAAATGGAACAAAATTTCTACCATAAATTAAATATAAGATCACTGGGAAGTTTGATCTGTTAATACATATGTACATGAATGTTTGCACATATATTTTATATTCTTTACAAAATAGTGGCTCTACTAGATTTAGGTAATCATGTTCAAAATATATTAGTACATATTATGGAATATACTGTTTATATGAAATGTAAGCATGGGAAGATGAAAATTGTAGGAAATAACCTCTAATTTTAAAAAAGATTTTATTTATTTATTTTTAGGGAGAGGAGAAGGGAAGGAGAAAAAGAGGGAGAGAAACATCAACACGTGGTTGTCTCTCACATGCCCCTTAGTAGGGACCTGGCCCATAACCCAGGCATGTGCCCTGACTGGGAATCGAACTATCAACCCTTTGAGTGGCACCCACCCCAATACACTGAGTTACACCTGCCAGGGCAACCTCTAATTTTTAAAATCATATTCACCTGAAGAATCCTCTTTGACTTAAAAAAAGGAGATTTATATTTGGATATACAAGAAAATTTTTGCAAAGATTTATTAAATACATTTGTGTGTATTACTGGACAAGCAAGACCTACAGAGCTGCCATGTGTCTAGATTTCAGAGGTATTGCCAGATAGACCTTTTGGAAAAGCATGTTTGTGTGTGTGTGTGTGTGTGTGTGTGTAATGTTTATTGGTATTTTAAAAGAATAACAAGGACAACCGTATATTGACTTTACTGGAAGCCATGTACTATTTAAGCCATGATACACATAACGTTGACCTTCTTTTTCAATATAAACAATGTGGTAGGGATTTTATATCTCTATTTTACAGATCAAGAAAAGGGTTCAGCAGAATTAAGAAATTTCCTCAATTCACAGTCACTAAGAGGCGTAATAAAACCTAGTTCTATCTAGCTCCAAAGTCAATGCATCTTGTCCACTATTCCCTATTGCCTCAGCTTGCAGTCTTTTCTGAAGTATTAAATGTAGAAAGGTCTCCAAGAGGGAATTATGTTGTACTAAGTGCCGTGTTAGAGTATAGCTCTAGAGTAGACAAAAGTTTACATCTTCTTAACTAACAGCACATAAGGCATATTTCCTCAGGTTGTAAATTGCTACAATCTTGCAATTGTAATTATTGCACATCAAATATCTTAAGTGTATGGCACCTAATACAATATACATGAATAAATGCTTGAAGGTGCTGCTGCTAATGTTAATAAATTATGCTCATTCACATAAAGGCCCATTCACTTTTGCGAGCTTTTGGTGAAATAGCTTCAGTGTGTAAAAATAAAAAAATAAAAACCTAGGCAGAACAGGTAACTACACCCTGTAAAACTCAATGTAACAAGAGTCTGGAATCTAGGATCACTATGTAAGTTTTTAATAATTACTGTGAGGTTTGTGTGGACACTGGGTCTTTAATGACTCTAAAGTAATAGATAATACTTCTTATAGATAGCTAAGTTCATTCAACAGCCATTAAAAGAAACTAAAATTTCCAGATGGATGTATATCCATCAATACTAGATCATTGGATATTTTATGCACCAAACTTTAGGGCCACCAGCCTTGACTTTTATAGTTAGTTATAGAAACTAGTGCCCAATTAAAATGCTCCTTGGCAAGCAACATTCTTGAGCAAGGCAGACTAATTACTGTAGGGAATGAGAAGAGAGACAGGCTTTAAATCATATGGGTTGACCTCAGAAAGTGGAATAAGTCAGTGCCAAGAATACAGCTGCAAAAAGTGGTGAATAAGAAGGAATAAAATTTGCACTGATATTAAATCTTAACTACCTGAAAGGACATCAAATGAGACTTTACCTCATTCTTGGGTTTATTTGATGACTGTCAGAAAGTTGAATGTACATGAAATGTTTTACTAGTCACTCTATTTGTATTTTGCAGTGACTTTTGAATTGGAATTAGTGTTTTTATTATCCTATATGATAAATATCTGCTTCAAGGGATTTGTCAACAAAAGGAAGTGGATTTGGCTTGCTGCCTTAGATGGTTTTTTTTCTTCTTTATCTATTATATTCCACCATGGTGTGGTCACATGTAAGAAACCAAGAAGGTATCTCAAAGTTTTCTCGAGTATAATAAGGGATGACATCATCTGACAGACATTTTAATAATTTACGTCTTTAGAAAAAAACCTATGGGTGTTGGTAATTCTCACTGCTGCTAAAAATAAGATCTCGGTAGATTTATGGTCCCTTCCTGAAAGTTTGATCTGCTTTCCAGTTCAACCAAAGCAAAGGTGGGTGATGTCTTCATAACCTGTAGAGAATTTCTGTAACTGTAGCTTATCACATACACACATGAATAAGCACATGTATGCATGAAGCGTGCACATACACAAACACACTGTGACAAGCCTCACCAGAACTCTGAAAAACGAGGAAAGGCTTTGGTTTGACACTTCTTTAGAAGCAAGAATTTTGAGTCTTACAGAAAGGTAGATTGGATTCAATCCAGCCTTTTTTAGATGATAACAACTAGATATCTCCTAATGAAGGACTGTTTGAAGATTTTTTAAAAAGGAAAAATAGTCTTCCTTTACCCACTGGAAGATATATTCTAAGACCCGCTGTGGATGCTTGAAACTGTGTGTAGTGCCAAACCCTATGCTATATGGACCATGTTCTTCCTCTGCATCTATATTATGATAGAGTTTAATTTATAATCTAAACAACATAAGAATTTAACAAAAGCTAATAATAAGAAAGGTTATGTGAATGTAGTCTCTCTCTCAAAATATCTTGTTGTAGTCTCACTTTTCCATTTAAAGGAAACATTTTATGACTTCCTTGGGCATATCCAAACTGCAACACTACTCTTGATCTTTGAGGCCATTATTAAGCAAAATCAGGGTTACTTAAACACGTACTGTGATACCACGACAATCAGTCTGATAACCAAGAAGACTGCTAAGTGACGAATAGGTGGGTAGCCTACACAGTGCAGAGACAGTGGGCAAAGGGATGATTCACGCCATGGGCAGGACCGTGCAGGGTGACATAAGATTTAATCAGGCTGTTCAGAATGGTGGACAATTTAAAACTTATGAATCGTTTATTTGGAATTTTCCACTTACCCTTTTTGTATCATGCTTGATACATGAAAAGTAAAACCACAGGCAAGGGGTGACTACTGTATTTTGAAAATTATAGAACCCAACACATACAGTTAGAACTTTAGAAATATTATATCTCCTCACACATAAGAAGTATAATAGGTATATATTTGTTTTGAATATCAACTCGCTCACTTTGCTTTTAAAGAAAAGGTGATAACCCTGAAGTCATATGGCTTAAAAATCCTGCCAGACCTTTCTGTTTTATTCTATGTGCTGTTTCTTCCCAGAGATGCAATCTGCTTTTCTGGGACAACTTCTTTCTTTAGAGTTGCATTACCAAATTATACGTATGTATGTACTGCTTATGTAGCTGCTAAAAATCTTGTTTTCAACTAATTTGTCTCAATGAATTTGCGATTATGCATGGTTTGGCTTCTCTCTAATAAGCCCTGCACACGTTGACTATAGTTGGGTGATGTTTTAGCTCTTGTTCTCTTTGGCAACTGCATTATTTCCGCTCAATCTGTGTTCTCCTTGCTCTGGTGAAATGTGGTTTTGAACTCTATTTCATAGGAAGAGTTGTTGCCTATTGGAGATGCAAGCAAAAAATTGATCCTCCAGTTTTCAGCACCAAGAAATTTCCACTTTAGCTTCATTAAACATTCCTTTGGGAACCATAATTCAGAAGTGGCTCAGGGGCATTATTTCTTTAACACTTCCCATCAAATATTGTAAAAAATGTATTGTCCCATGGCTGAAGGACCTCCATGTGTAGTGAGACTTGAGCCTTTATGGTTAAAGCTCTGTAAAGAATTTGAAATGTTGTAACACTTTTGTAGAACTAATCCTTAGAGCAGTGCTGTTTAATAGAACTTTCTGTGATGATGGAAACAGCCTATATCAGTGCTGTCTAGTATGGTAGCCACTAATTACGTGTGTAGTTGAGCACTTGAAATGTGGCTAATGTAAATACAAAAATTAATTTAATATTGTATTTAATTTTAATTAATTTAAATGGACACCGTGGCTAGTAGCTGCAATATTGAGTAATGCAGGCTTAAAGGATAGCTAAAAAACTTGTCCACAAGTTTGGTTTGAAATCTATCTGTGTAGTCTTGTTTTATATTTAGGGTTCTATAATTGATTTTCAATGATATTTGTACTAGAAAAATGCATGTTATATACTTACATCTAGGAGTATGTAAGAATATATAACATGCACTTAGATGCATACTCATAGATATAAGTTATAGATGTAAGCCATATCTATGTAATCTATATCATATTCATATGTACATACAGATATAGATATACATCTGTATGACTATTCATTAGGAAGCTCTCAGTGTTGATAGAGAGATGAGTGCATGTGGTACAATTACAGAATGTCTGTATGTTAAAATGTGTTCACATGCTCAGTTCTTTTGACCTTCCTCTAGTCATCCGTCACCTGAAGGAAGGAGAAATTAGTTTTACCATGATGTTACCATTTACTTAAAGTATCATTCTCACGTAGGCGCTTTCTTATTGATACTGAGTCTGAAGGGTCATCTCATTTTGATGGATATTTAGAAGACACGATCTGGAGATTCCTTATCTATGTAAGAAGTTGTACCTGAGCTTCCCTAACCCATAGAGCTCCAGGCTCCATGCAGGTATATTAATGTTGTAAGAATCTACCATTTTGCTTTCAGGATGAAGTAGATGACACATGACAGTACATTACAAACAAGAACTTATAATGCATCTGATGCTGTTGTGTTCTGGACTCATCACTAAAATTATCACATCAACATTTGGATTTGGGTCTAGAACAGATTGCTGCATTTTAATGCCACTACTTGAACATGGAGTAAAATTCTCTCTCTCAGGCACTTGGCATATGGAAGATAATGTTAGTCATTATGAACTGTGAAAATCTTCTAGCCCTTTTAAGTAATTAGTAAAACTTTGTTGAATGTTATTATTGATTGAGTTCTCTACTGGAAAGAATGTTAGTTTGTTCAAATTACATACTATCATATTCGTAAGTAACTGATTTTTTTCTTTTTTTCTTTCCTTATTTTCTTTTTTAAATTTAATTGTTCAAGAACAGTTTTCTGTCTTTTACTCCTAGCCCTCCCCACCTCCCTCCAATTGCCACCCCCTGTTGTTTTTGCCATGATTTTTTTCATTGAGTTAGATAATGTTTATTTTACTTGCCCCTAATAATTTTTATTCTTTTAATTATTTTTGTTTTTTAATGTAGTATAGGATTATAATAGTTTTAAATAGCAGAGAATAGGGGAGATCTAATTGGTTACTATTAAAAATCCCAATGAACTATGTTAAGAGCATAGAAACTTTCCTAATAAACTATAATAAAAGCATAGAAACATTCACTTTAAAATAAGAAATAAAAGAATTATTTTTAATGTTGTTATATTTTTTCTGAAATTACTGGCAAATGCAATAAGATATGAAGTGGAAATATTAGCTAGCTAGTGAGTAAGAAGAAATGAACAAGTTGCCATTTGCAGATTAATTTTTCCCACAGGGAATTTTAGAAAACAAACTAAAAATACTATTAGCTCTTATAATTTAATACATTTACTGTGTGCCAGCAAATGTAATGTATTGATTGATATTGCAAACTCTGGATTTAGACTGGTTGATTTCAATATCACAAGGATGTGTAATTTTGGGTAAGCCACTTTTTCATCTTTCCCGGAGCTATCAAATGAAGATGAGGATAGAGTTTACTTTGTAGAGTTATGTATACTAAATGCCATGATTCTTGTAAATTAGTGAAGTATCTGGTACATAGTAAATGTTCAATAAATACTAATTCTTTTTTTTTTAAAGATTTATTTATTTATTTATTTATTTTTAGAGGGGAAGGAGAGAGGGAGAGAAACATCAATGCATGGTTGCCTTTTGTGCATTCTCTGCTGGGAGTTGGCCTGCAGGGAACCTGCCTGCAACCCAGGCATGTGCCCTGACTGGGAATCGAACCGCGATCCTCTGGTTCGCAGGCCCATGCTCAATCCAATAAATACTAATTCTTAAGTAAACTGTTTATCATTGTTGATTTTACTTAAAATGTAATAAAGGAAAATGATTCCATTAACATTAGCAAAAATAAGAAAAATATATGAAAACTTTAGTTGAAAAGATTGTAATGAAAAACTAGAAATCTTAAATTTTCTTTAGTAGACATGAAAAAAGACTGTAGTCCTATTGCAACCATTGACTCAAAAGAGGTATGAATAATGAGCCAAGAGTGGATATAAAGTGAAATAATAAAACATACATAATAAAATAAGGCAGAAAAACAGGAATGAAAGAAACAAAGGACAATTCTAGCCAATGGAAAACAATTTAAAAATGGTAGATGTGCATCCAACTATATGAATAAATGTAAATTATCTAACCCCCAAATTAAGAGTCTGACCTTGTCCAATTGGATAAAATGTAAGACTCAATTATATATAGGATGTCTAAAAGAAATATGAAAGCACACACATGTTAAAATTAAATATGTGATAAAAGATGATACTATGCAAAGATTATTCAAAAGAAAGATGTGTTGCTTATATTTATATTAAAAGTACAATTAATAACAAGGAATAGTATCAGGAATAAAGAAAGACATTAGATACTGAGAAAGTAGACAAATAATTAAGAGAACATGACAATACTGAGTTTATACCTAACAAGAGAGGTTCACAGAACAAAAACTGATCAAAATGAAAAAAATAGACAAATTTACAATTATAAAGACTTTAAAACCCCTCTCTCAATAGTCAGTAAAGTGAAAAAAGCAATGAGAATATGGAAGAGCTTAACATAACTATGAACCTAAACAACCAACCTTATATAACTGATGTTTCAAGAGTATGTCAAATAATACTAGCAAAATACTCATTCATTTTAAGTGATGAAACATTCACTAATATACACTATATTCTAAGCCATAAAATTATCTCAATAAATTTACAGAAATTGAACTTATGCATAGTATGATTCTACTTTTGATTATGTTGAATCAATAGATCAAGATGAGAAGAATTGACTCTTAGCAGTATTGACTCTTCATATCTATTCATGCACATGGAATATCTCTTCACTTACTTGTTTGCTTTCTTTCATCAGAGTCTTATAATTTTCTTTATGTTAATCTTATACATATTTTGTAAGATTTGTACTTAAGTATTTATTTTTGAAAGTGATAATGTAAGTGGACTATATTAAACTATATTATAGTTAGATGTAAAAGCACTGTAGTTTTAAATTTCAAAATCCAATTGTTCATTGCTGGTACACAGAAAGCAATTGACTGTTGTATATTAATTTTGTATCTTACAACCTTATTATAGTGACTTCTCAATTCCTGGAGCTCTCTCATTGATTCTTTGGGATTTTAACATAGACAATTACTTCATGCACAAATAAAAACAGTTTAGTTTCTTCCATATCTGTATACTTTTCCTTTCCTTTTCTTTTCTTATTGTTTTATCTAGGACTTCCAGAATATATTGAAGAGAAGGGGTGAGAAGGGGCAAACTTATATTGCTTTTGATCTGATGGGGAAAGATTCTTAGGTTATCACTGTTGAGGATGATATTAGCTGTAGGTTTTTGTAAATGTTCTTTATCCCGTTGAGGAAGATTCTCTCTATTCCTGTTTTCCTGACAGTTTGATAAAAAATGAGTGTTCGATTTTTCACATCTCTTGATATCATATATTTTTTTTCTTCAGCTTACTGATGCTATGAATTATATTAATTGATTTTCAAAGGCTGAATGAGCCTTGCATACCTGGTATTATGCCCACTTGGTCATCAAGGATATATGTACATATAGATGCCTTTTTATACATTGTTGGACTTGATTAGCTATTGTTTTTTGAGTTTTTTTGTATCTATATTCACAAGAGTGATCTGTATGTTATTTTTTGTAACATTTGTATGGTTTACTATTAATATATGTGAAATTTTTTTTAAAAGATTTTATATTTATTTATCTTCAGAGGGGAAGGAGAGAGGGAGAGAAACATCAATGTACGGTTGCCTTTTGTGCGTTCCCTGCTGGTAGTTAGCCTGCAAGGAACCGGCCTGCAACCCAGGCATGTGCCCTGACTGGGAATCGAACCACGATCCTCTGGTTCGCAGGCCCGCGCTCAATCCACTGAGCTACGCCAGCCAGGGCAATATATGTGAAATTTAATTAACAAAATAAACTGACAAACAAATCAGAAATAGAAGCATGGATACATGAAACAGACCGACAGCTATTAGAGGAGAAGGGAGAGGGAGGGACTGGATGAAAGGATGTGAAGGGATGAGCCAAAGAACATTTATGCATAATCCATAGACAGAGACCACACTGTGGTGGTAGCAGAGGGAAGAGGGGGCGGGGGTTAGGTGGAGGTGAGCAAAGAAGGAGGGGAATAAGGACAACTATAATAGTGTCAACAATGAAAATAAAGTTAAAAAAGATACTGCTGCCATGATAGAATGAGTTAGCAAACATTCGCTCAGCTTCTATTATCTGGTGGTGATTGCATAAAATTTGTAAATTTCTTTCTTAAAATACTTGGTAGAATTCACTAGTGCACCCGTCTGGGCCAGGCATTTTTTTGCTTTTTTTCCCTTCTGTTTTTTATTATTAATAACTAATTTAATTTTAAAATAAACATAGGCCTATTTATATAATCTATTTATCTTTGTTGAAGTTTTGTTAATTGTATCTTTTAATAACTGATCCATTTTATCTAAGCTTTCAAATCTGTGGATAGTATAATGTTCATTCCTTTATTATCTGTTAATTGTATAAGGGATCAGGAGTGACACTGTCTCTCTGTTTTGGAGAGCTGTATCTTCTCTCTTTTTTTTCTTAGTCTAGCTGGATGTTTTTCAATTTTATTGTTTTCAAGAACCAGCTTTGGGAATTTCTACTTCTGGCCAAGATGGAGGCATACGTGGAAATACTGTACCTCCTCACACAACCAAGTTTAAGAACAAAAAAAATTTAGAAACAAAAATACAACCAAAACAGACAGAAAATTGAATTGTACTGAAGTCCAGTTCAATTCATCCAGACCAGTAAAAGGGGCAAAGTCAGTGGCTGGTGGAGAGGGGTCGCGGGAGGAAAAAGCAGTTGGACCAACCCAGACACACAGGTGGCAGTTGGCAGATCCCAGGCATGGGGTGGCAACAGGCAGACCCAGTGAAGGCAGAAGGTGCCTGGCTGACTGAGGTCACACATTCACATGCAGATAAACTACACACAAAAAATGAGCAGTGAGACAGACGGAATAACACAGGGCCTCAGCAATGAAAATGAAAGCCTAAAAGCACTGATTGAAAACACTTGTGGGGGTTGAGGTGCTGGGAGAGGTTCCCAGACTCATATGAGAGTTCATTGGAGAGACCCACAGAGTCCTAGAACATACACAAGTCCACCCACGGGGGAACCAGCACCAGAAGGGCCCAATTTTCTTGTAGGAAGCAGCAGAGGAGACCAAAATCTGAGAGAGAGCAGAACAAATGCCATTGCCCCTCTCTGACCCTGCCCCCACATACAGCATCACAGCCCAGCGACTGGGTCGCCTTGCCTTGGTGAACACCCAAGCTTTTGCCCCTCATATGTTACTGGCTCAAACAGACCAAAATATTATGGCTCAAGCAGAACACCTCAAAGCCCCAGGGCCAATACTTCTAAGGCACCAAGAGATAGCCAACCTATCAGATAGATACACAGTTCAAAATACTGGTCATCAGGATGCTCACAGAACTGGTTGATTTTAGTAACAAATCAGATGAAAAAATGAAGTCTACACTAAGTGAAATGAAGCAAAATGCACAGGGAACCAATAGTGATGGAAAGGAAACTGGGACTCAAATCAAGGGAGTGGACCAAAAGGGAGAAAGAAACAACCAAAGAAAAGAATGAAGAAACAAGAATTCAAAAAAATGAGGAGAGGCTTAGGAACCTCCAGGACATCTTTAAACATTCCAACATCCGAATTATAGGGGTACCAGAAGGGAAAGAGGAACAGCAACAAGTGCAAAACTTATGTGAACTAATAATAAAGGAAAACTTTCCCAAGCTGGAAAAGGAAATAGAGGAAGTTCAAGAAGTCCAAGAAGTCCAGGAATCTCAGAGCCCTGAAGAAGGTGGGCCCAAGGAGGAACACAGCAAGGCACATCATAATTGCATTACCCAAGATTAAAATGAAGGAGAGAATCCTAGAAGCAGCAAGAGATACGAGGACAGTCACCTACAAAGGTGTTCCCATCAGACTGTCAGCTGGTTTCTCAAAAGAGACTTTACAGGCAAGAAGGGGTTGGGAAGAAGTATTCCAAGTCATGAAATCCAAAGACCTACAGCCAAGATTACTCTATCCAGAAAAGCTTTCATTTAGAATGGAAGGGAAGATAAAGTGCTTTTCAGATAAGGTCAAATTCAAGGAGTTCATCATCACTGAGCCCTTATTATGTGAAATGTTACAGGCACTTACCTAAGAAAATGAAGATAAAAAATATGTGCAGTGGAAGGACATCAAACTCAGTTATTAACAACCACACCTAAAACAAAAGCAAACTAAGCGGACAGCTAGATCAGGATCAGATTCATAGAAATGGAGATCACAAAGAGGGTTAGCAACAGGGGAGTGGGAGGAGGAGAAGGGGGGAGAATGTACAGAGAATAAGTAGCGTAGACGGTAGGTAGAAAATAGACTGAGGGAGGGCAAGAATAGTATGGGGAATGTAGAAGCTGAAGAACTTGTGACACATAGACATGAACTAAAGGAGGAGAGAGGGGGGTGTGCAGGGTGGAGGGGAATGAAAGGGGGAAATGAAACAACTGTAATGGCATAATCAATAAAATATGTTTTTAAAAAGAAATATAAAACATTAAAATTAATAAGTAAAATAAAAATAAAAACAAATAAACAAAAGGAGCCAGCTTTGGGGTTCATTTTTCTATTAACTTCTGTTTTCGATTTAATTGATTACTGCTCTAATTTTTATTTTTCTTCTTATTTTGAACTTAATTTTATCTTTACTTTAGGTGGAAGGTTAGATTATTGACTTTAGATAATTTTTCCTACTATATATATTCAGCGTTGTAAATTTTTCTTTAAACACTGATTTGGATGCATTCCACAAATGTTGGTGAGTTGTGTCTTCATTTTCATGTAGTTCATGGTTTTTTTTTTCTCTTGGAATTTCTGCTTTGACCTATTGTCATATAGAAGTGTGTTGTTTAACCTTCAAGTATTAGGGGATGGGGATTTTTTCAAATATTCTTGTTGTTGTTGTTGATTTCTAGTTTAGTTTTACTGTGGTCTGAGAGAAGATATTGTACAATTTGTATTCTTTTAAAGTTTTAAGGTGTACTTTACAGCTAAATGTGGTTTATCTTGGTGAATGTTCCATGTGAGCTTGGAGAATTGTGTGTTCAGCTGTTGTTGTGTGAAGTATTCTATAAATGTCAATTATAGCCAATTGATTGATGGTCCTGTTGACTTTAACTATGCCCTTACTACTTTTCTGCCTGCTGGATCTGTCATTTACTGACAGAGCAATGTTGGAGTCTCCAGTTATAAGAGTGGGTTCATCTATTTTTCTATGCCATTCTATTAATTTTGTCTCACATAGTTCAATGCTTTGTTGTTAAGTATGTACACATTAAGAATTGTCTTAGACAATTGATCCCTTCATCCTTTTGTACCAACTTCTTTCTTCCTGATTATTTTCTTTGTTTAGAATTTGGCTTTGTCGAAAATTCTAGCTTTGTTTTCATTAATGTTTATAAACATAGTATTTCTTCATCTTTTTTCTTTGAGTATGTGTGTGTCTTTATATTTAATGTGGGTTTCTTGTAGACCACATATAATTGTGTCTCATTTGTCTGTTTACTCTGACAGTCTCTGTATCTTTATTGATTTGTTTAGCTATTGACATTTAAAGTGATTATTGATATATTGGATATATATACATATATATATGTGTGTGTGTGTGTGTATATATACACCATATTTCTTCTGTCTTCTCGTTGTTACCCTTAGTTTTGCTTCAATAATTATCTTCTATTGGGGGGCTTTGTAATTTTAATTGAATATGTTATACCATTCCATATTCTTTTCTTTTTCAAATATGAATTTCACTTCTTTTAACATTTTTGTGGTTTCTCTCAAGTTTGCAATATACATTTGCAGTCATTCAATTCCACTTAAATCAATTTGAGCAAACAGTTCTAAAATAAACCAGAGTTAATGAATGATTTCTAGTATCATCACTCAAATAAAAAGCAATCTAAACCTACTACATGCAAGGCATTTTGCCATCTGATGAAAATACATACAGTAATTGGTTCAGTTTATCACATGTTTGGGAAATTTTTTTTTTTGCCAGGAGGTAAGTGCTGGAGATTTAGGGTAAATTCAAGGGTAAATGCAATACAGATTTAGCTTTGGGAGTTTTTGGTTTAGTGAGAGAGAAAGATACAAAAAAGTGTTTTATATTGATGTAAGTGCAAGGATAGACTTCAGTAAAGGTGTTGAGGAAGCACAGGGGGATCCAGAATGTTATTCCAAAAATGCTAATAATCCAAATGGAAAATCAGAAAAACACCAAAAATGTAATAATGTTGGTGGTGATAAATGTTATTTCAAGGTTAATTTGTTACTTATAACAGTTCTCCTAGCACAGGAAATAAAATATGTTGCTTTTTTTTAAAGAATGTTTTTTAAAAAAATTATTTTATTGTTTTTCAAGTACAGTTTTCTGTCTATTACTCCATCCCATCTCATCCCTTGTGCTGCCCCCCTCCCTCCCATTTCCATCTTTCTCAGTTGTTGTCCATGTATCCTTTATATATGTTCCTCTAAATCCCTCCCCTATTTCCCCCGAAATTCCCTCCCCTCTCCCCTCTGGTCACTGTCAGCCTGTCCTCTATTTCAGTGTCTTTGGTTATATTTTGCTTGCTTGTTTGTTTTGTTGTTTAGCTTCCTGTTAAAGGTGAGATCATATGGTATTTGTCCTTCAACACCTGGCTTATTTCACTCAGCATAATGCTTTCCAGTTCCATCCATGTTGTTGCAAAAGGTAGGAGCTCCTTCTTTCTTTCTGCTGTATAGAATTCCATTGTGTATATGTACCATAGTTTTTTGATCCATTCATTTACTGATGGGCACCTAGGTTCTTTCCAACTCTTGGCTATTGTAAATTGTGCTGCTATGAACATTGGGGTGCATATGTTCTTTGGGATTGGTGTTTTAGGGTTCTTAGGATACAATCCTAGCAGTGGAATTGCTGGGTCAAAAGGTAAGTCCAATTTTAGTTTTCTGAGAAAATTCCATACTGTTTTCCATAACGGTTATACCAGTCTGCAATCCCATCAACAGTGGACCAGAGTCCCCTTTTCCCCACACCCTCTCCAGCATTTGTTGTTTATTGCTTTGTTTATGATAGCCATTCTCACCGGTGTAAAGTGGTACCTCATTGTGGTTTCAATTTGCATCTCTCTGATAGCAAGTGATATTGAGCATCTCTTCATGTGTCTCTGGATCCTCTGTATGTCCTCCTTGGAGAAGTGTCTGTTCAAGTCCTTTCCCCATTTTTTAATTGAGTTAGTTATCTTCTTAGAGTGAATTCATGTGAGTTCTTTGTATATTTTGGAAAGTAAACCTTTGTCTGAGGTATCATTGGCAAATATGTTTACCCATACAGTTGGTTGTCTTTTTATTTTAATGCTGTTTTCTTATTTTACTAACAAAAAGAATAAAGATTTGAAAGGCTAGGTGACTTGCTAAATAGAAAAGACATACTCTGTGACAAATTAGAAACTAGTAACACAATCACCTGACTCAATTTGACTCTAATTGTTCAAACACACCTGCCATAATTCATTCACATTGTCATTAGTAGACTAGCTGACCTAGTAAGGTCATCTGTACCAGGAGACACAGCTCTGTCCAGTTGTATTGTCTAAGTAGGTTTGGTCTTTCTGGGACTACTTGCTTTATAAATAAAATATTCCCATACTGAAGGAGAGATTTCTGCAACCACCTGCACAAAAGCAGATATAGACATATTTGTCTTTTTAGTTCCAGGGAGATTGTCTTTTACCAAAGAAACCCATTTTGCCATCTCTAAAATGAAGATATAATGGAGAAAGGCCAGCTGTCAGCAACATAACAACATCTGCCTTCCATTTCTGTAGCCTCTTCAGTCAGTTTAACCAATAAACAATTTATCTGCCTCTCTTCCAGGTTTCCTTTCTTCCTTTTTGTCTGGGAGGCGTCCCTTGATCGAACAACAAGTAAACCTCTGATTTACCACTGACCTTTTTGTTTCTTCCTTACTCCTGATATTGATCATAGGAATTAGCAATCCTTATTCTCTCTATTGATGTCTATGGTCCAGTCATTGATCTCAAAGTCAAGATACATTGGCTTGTTTGCTTTTCAGCAAATAACAGATTTTTGCAATTGAAAGGGGTCAAAATCTTAGAAACAGACAGCGGCCCCACACATTTCCTCTTTATCAAAGCAGAGAAACCTTTGCAGCACAACTAACGTGGCTCATAAGACTCAAAAACAATGCCTTGCCTTCATCAACTTTATACTTATGGATTGATTTGATACTGAATTTCAAGTTTTTGTTTAAGTTAGTGACTACCCCTACCTACCCCACTACTAAAGAAAAGAAGATCAAGGTGCTTGCTCTCATTTTCATAAACCTTCAGTGAGACAAAACCTACCCACACTGTTTGGAGTAAAGGGGAAATAATCCTCTTGTCAATTGTAAGACAGTGCCCACGCCCAGGACCTGCGCACCTCTGGGAATGTTTTGGGTTAGTCATCAGCTGGAGACTGGAGTAAAAGTTAATCCCTCAGCAACTACAAACAAACCTTGCACTCCACTGGACAAAGACCTTCTGCCTTGCATCTTTGATGAAGCTTAGTGGGTAAGCTGTGTATATGTAAGCCGAGACCTACGCTACCCTTCCTCTAGGAACCTGAACGTGCCTCCTGATGATAGCCACCCAGACACTTTCTATGTCTTGAGAAATAAACATATCAGAGATCTTTGACCTATAAGCTAATGTGTCACTATGAATTCCAGGTTGTTGACTTATAACTCAGTTAGTCTTGAAATTATGCCCGTATCTGAGAAACCCTTGGAAGGCCTTACATGTGATTCCTAGGCTAGACTAAGTACAACTGAGTGCCTGGGACTTTCTTGCCTTGAATAACATGATAAGGCTTTCATACTATTTAAAATGAAGTGAAAAGATTATGAATGTGAAGAGATTATGAAATAGCCTGTTTTACTGAATTGTTTGAATGGCTCAGTCATATCTCTCTGTTTGGATACATTGTAGTGGTACAGCTATATTTAAAGGTATGTGAAGATTTCACATAAAGCCTGTACCTTTTTATTTCCAATGAAGCAATAGTAAGTATATTCAATTTAGAACCAAACCCAAATTGCTTATATGTACACATGAATATCAATATTTAAATTGCTTCTAACTTTTACTTGCTACCATTAAAAATGGAAATACAAACTATAACATTTCCACTCTGAAAATTAGGTAAAATGAATTTAATGCTGTATTGTGTTCTGAATTATATTATTTGTGTTTGTGTCTGTGGGGTGCACATAGAAAATTTCCAAAAGATGAAATGAGAATGAGCAAATTCAGTTATGTTCTCATAAGCAAAGAACCAACATTTTTCCATGAAATGTTACACATTCATGGAAAAATATTGCCTCCTGCTTTGGACAAGTTTAGTTAAAAAATGAATTTTTAATTATACACTAAAAGTTATAAATGAGGAATGATAATTAGCTATTTAAGTGTAGCATTTGCCTATGTGAATTCTGTGATGTTGTTACGGAACAAGGGTCCAAGGGAGGGGGGCAATACTTGGCCCACCAAGGGATGCCAAAAACTGCTTCAGAAAACAGGGGCCCCTCCCAAGGACAGTATACTAATATCTATTGGGCTCTTCTGTCCACCGCCAATTGGAAAGACATCTCTCAATGCCAGAGATTTGTGAAAAGGAAACAAAATGTTTATTTAATGCTATTCAGGCCTAGTGCCTGTTGCATTCACCAACCGCGAGAACAAATGTCGGAGACTTTCAGGGTTCCAAAGATGTTACTTTATTGGCCAAGTTTAACCTGCGCAGGGGCGAACTCTCCAAAGTGTCCGGAGACACGGTGCCCGCAAGGGCTGCAAATGAGAGTCGTGCCAAACGCTTACAGGCTTAGGGTTTTAAGGAGGCGAGCAAGCAAGCTGGATACAGAAGCAGATGTGGCGGTTAGCGGTTGGCTCAGGGGCACAATAGGGTTACTGATTATTGGTGAGTTAACTCGTGCACTGGCTCCTGCTCCTTTACTTGATTGGTCAGTTGAGCTCGTGCACAGGGGTAAAATTTCCCTCCCTAGTAACTGTCCAGATGGCTATCTGCCTGACTAACCTTGTTGCTCTTACACCACATCCCGGAACACACCCGGCTCTTCGGGTGTGTCCCGGAGCCTCTTTGCGTTAGTTAGTAAAACACCTTTTGCTTCCTTACAGCTATGTTCTGGCTAGTTCCCCTTTGCCCTCAACAGTGCCTTCATTAAAATATTAAAGTCTTTAAGGGTATACACCTACACACACACACACACACACACACACACACACACACACAGTGCTCCCTTCTCCCACTGTCCCAACTCCGAGTACCATAAATCAGGAAAAGAGCACACGTCCGTTTTTCAGGTCGCTGGCACTGTGAGCTGTGTCGCCTGTCCAGGCAAGATCTCCAATTAATCCAAAGTCATGTGGCACCTTTCACTGACAAGAGTTCTTTGTACCAAGTTCCAGTCAAAGTCTCTCCTGCTTTCCAGGACACTCGGCCAAAGGGAGCACCCCAAAGCCGCGTGGGCCTCTTCTACCAAAGCTGCACTCCACCAAAAGTGTGCGTCTTTCTTCTTCACCTAGCCGCAGGGATCTCCATTCTGGCAAAGCTGCGTGGTCTTCCCTTTCACCTGGGAAAGAGGGGGTCCTAACTCTGGCAAAACCACATGGCTCTCTCTTTCATGGCTAGAAGAGGGGGTCCTAACTCTGCTGAAACCGCGTGTCTCTCTCTCCTAATGGCTACAGGGGTCTACATCTTTCCAAAACAGCGTGGCTCTCCCCCTCACCTGGCCAAGAGGGGATCCTCACTCTGCTAAAGCCACATGCCTCTCTCGCAGGCCCTCTCTCTGAGCATCAGCCCCCAGTTACATCCTGGGTAGCAGCCACTCCTCCCTCACCCAAAACTTGGCCACAGCTATTTAACATATCTATGAAACCAGTTAAAGGTTATAGATATGTTAAATGACCATTCCAGAGGTTAGCTTCAAAACTGTTGCTATGCAAAACAGCTCTCAATGGCCCTGCTCCATTCGTCCCTTCCCCCAACTGACACCTGGGTGGGGTGAGGACATCTTAATAATATTTCCTCCAATATTCCTATACACTTTGAGTTCTGGACACCATTCCAAATCTTTTCTGGGCTCCCCCTTAGCTGCACCCTATATCCATGTGATAAGAATAAATGGCAAGGCATGTGAAAGTTAACTAGGGATTCGAATACCCCATCATCTAAATTATTTTCTGCAGTTATTTGCTAAGCTACATTAATGTATTCCAACCACTAACATGCCATTAGGAACTTTGGCTGAACTTTAAATTTATTGCGGAACTTTATACATTGCGGAAATGTATATGATCCTCTTTCAGAGAAATCGAGTACAGAAGTGGGTTAGTCAATAAGGTAGAATTTAATATGTTCTATGTCATAACCTCTTTTGATAATATGATTCTGTCCCCAGGGGAGAAAAACATACTTATAGATGGCATTTTGCAGTTAATTTCAAGATGTTCACAGGTCCCTGAAGCTCTTGGCTCTGGGTTAAGAATCTTAATCAAATCAATAGAATGTGTGATTGTAAATTAGAAAACTTAGATTATTATCTGACTTTAATGCCAATGGAATATGCGACCTTGGATAAATTATGAATTTGTTGTGCATTAAAATCTTCATCTATAAAGATGATTGTTAATATTGGTAATAATTTATTCCTCAACATAGAGAATTTCTGGCTTTCTGGAGGCATATTACCATATAAATCCAAAATGATATTATTATTAAAAGTAACAGGTGGCCCATGTATTGTGTACAGCAAATGCCAACTTCATGTATCCACACATATTTATTTGTTTTCTTATTTTGCATATTAGAGGAATAAGCCCCAAGCTAACCTTGTTTCTAGGGATTTCCATTCTTCCTGAGGCCTTCTATGACTACTATATTCTATATCTCGAAAATAATAGTCATAGAATATAAACTATTTGATAATTAAATTGATATGTAGCTGACTAATAACACCCACACTTGATTATCATTCATTGCTTCCTAAGACTTGGTTTCAGAAAACAAGTAACGCTGTAAGACTTTACTCACTTGCCCTATGGCACTTCAATCAAAGATGTCTTTTGGATCATTAAAAGTGATAGATCTTGTTTAAAACTGAAATCATGTGGTTTCATTTAAGGAATTTCAAATTGATGCCAGACATTAGCATGACTTGGAATCATTTCATTTGAAATACAGCCCTACTGCGTTTGATCTCAATTTTCCTATCTCTCTGATTTCAGACAAGGGATGGCCGTGGCCCTTCAGGGTCTCGTCTGTAATTTAACATATCCCTGAAATCTTTCCATGTTGTGCAGATCCTAGAAGGCAGTTCTCTTGCCAAGTTTACTGCCTTAGATATGTGTCCTTATTGACTAAATTTGGAAAGGTAAAGATAAAATTGGACCTGTTAATGCAATAGGCAGTCACTAAGAATAATGCAAAGAAGCAAACGTTAGTAGAAATGGGGATGCTTTGTGGTAGGGCCTGAATCAAAGTTTGGCTGGTCTAACTGATCACTTTTGGGGCAGTGAAATATAAACAATTGTAAATGGGAGTTTTGAATGTTGAAATCATCTTAATGAGCTATTAACAAATCCCAAGTGCTATAAAAATCATTGGTAGATATGAAAGTGTGGTTTAAGGGTGTATGGAAATGATTCATTCTTCCTTTGCGGTTCTTGAAATGCTACAGGCTCAATGGCAAGCTGCCTGATTATTGTTGGAGCATTCTATATTTCAGCTCAAATAAAGATAATAAACCACAAAGTAAAAACCATGTTCTATAAACTTCCTCTGAGTGAAAAAATGCCAACATATGCTTTCCACTACCCTAACTACCTTGAAATGTATGAATAGTGTTATTCTTTCTTCACTGGGGAAACTAAGGACAAAAGATATCCTTATATTTTTCTCGATTTTTGATGTTTCTCAAATTTCAAACTATTTACCGAATGAAACATAACATCTTCAAAAAAAAGAGAGTGGTGTACTTGTCTAGTAGAATCATTATTTGGAAACTCAGGATTTATTATTTTTGCTAAAACACTCAATATGAAAGTTGGCATATGATCTCATTTGATGTACTGTATGCTCATAATTCTAAGTTAGGTGAAGTACACTGTGTTTTCTTTTTCATAACATTGGTTGTACTGTAATGTAATAGTTATCTGTGTTACTATTTGCTTAATATCTGTTTCTCTCACTTGCAAGATAAATACATGATCATATCTGTTTAATTTTTATATTGTCTAGAATATGACAATGCCAATAAAAGAGGAAGTCAAATATTTCTTGACTGATACATGTGAATGTTGAAGTTTCAAAAATTTTTAGGCAAAGCTCTACAGGATTAATAATAAATATAATCTTTTAAAGCATATTGCAAAAATGTGTAAGGATCAAATTAGCCTTTTCAACAGTGTGTTCTGCCTACATAATTGTAACATGATTTTAAAATATCCATTCTTTATGAGATTTTCCTATTGGAATTTGACCCTTTTTAAGACTGTGCTCCTTGACATGAAGGGAAGGGAAGTGTGTAAGTGATCTGTTGAAAAGAAGCATTAATTAGATACATTTCACAAAAACTGCACTTTTACAATGACTAACTGGCTTTTGCAACTAACGGTTTCCGGTGCTTCTACTTCAGTATTTTCAGCATTCAGTACTCTTTACTGTGTAGTTATTTCTTATAGTTCAACACCTGATTCATTGTGTATTGTCTGGTGACTTTCGCACTTTCTCCCCTATTCTATCAACTTGGTTTGAACTGCCCACCGACACGGTTTCTAGGGAATCTTCCTAGACATGAGCTTAACACTGACCTAACCAAGACTGAGTGGCTTTTCCATGTGTCATCACTTCCACTTCCTTGTGATATCCCCTGACTCTTCTCACATGGGTTGGCCCCTTCAACTCCCCCGTAAGTTCATAGTATAATATCACTCTGTCTCACTGGAGCATGAGGCCCTGGTGGCATTGACTTTGGTTCAGGCATTTTTAAACTTCATTTTGCAACATGAGAGGTTGTCTCAATTTTTTTTGAAACTCTTTTACTGCAGTTTCCCCATTTAGTCCTGTGAGAGTGATTTCTTTCTTCACATTTTCCAAAAAGATTGTGCAAATCCACCTTAATTTTAAAACATGTTAAAGTATAATAAGTACAGTGACCATAAAAATGTTCGCAAGTGGGGCTTGATAAAGAAAGAATTTTTATTTTCCTGTGGTTTTTACTCAATTATAAGAACAATGTTGGTTTATGAGTTCAAATACTTAAAAGTATAAAGACCGAAGATGAAGTAGTAATTGCCAACTAGTAAGTGATAGATTAAAAGCATATGAGTGGTTCTAAAGTGCTTCCATATATAAAATAATGAACTATGGTGTTAGTGTAAAAAAGTAAATTGCTGAAATTATCCTATTTTAATTCTGCCTTAGAAATAGCTATCATATTGAATCAGTAACGTTATGTTTCTTTTCCTGTCTTTGGTGAATATGACATTATTTTTCTAAAAACCCTTTAGATATGTAACAAAGAGGTTCATCTAACAGAAATAATCTGTGTCATTTTTATCTATGAAAGCAACAGAAAATCAGTCTCTGGTGGTAAAGAAATGCATCAAAAACTCCTTTTGACATAAAAAAGGGCACATATTTCTGCAGAATATAATAGAAAGGCAGGCGTTTAAAGAACAGAGAAACTTATGTAGGCTCATCTTTCTTTTTTCCTTAACTACCTTTAAGACTGGTTTTTGAAGGTCCAATATTTTTTTTAGCACAGAAACACCTTTTGAGTATCAGGGAAAGCCTGAACTTGGATGGGAATGCTTCACGTCCTTTGGCAATTCTGTAAACAGTAATATCAATTTTTTGTATTAAAGTTAATATGACAGCTACAATTTTAAATAACACTCCTATTTCAGACATTCTGTGCACTCCATCTAGCCAATATAAGTAATGTGTACAAGATGTTCCATGCTATGAATAGTTTATGTTTTTACTAATTGGCTTAAGGATAGTTATAACTACATCTACCTTAAGCTTATCATCTTTCCTATTTAGAGCATGATGGAAAGAGAACTTTTGAAATCTTGGGATATTAGAGTCTCCCATCTCTAAGGCAGAGATCAAAGGAGATTTTAAAATTCTTTATTTTCTACACTTGAAAATGGCATTGTCTCAGAATATTTGTGAGAACTTTCCTAAGCACCAATTTGCAAATTATCTGTTCTCATCTCATACCTGCCCTTCATTCAAGAATCATTTCTATGCTACAGAGTGATACTAGCAGTTAACCTAATTACCTCTTTGAGAAGTAATACTCATGATAAATTATTTCCTGAAGTGAACTAAAGTTCTTTAAAAATATGTCTGCTGTAGATCCCTGAGCAGTTGCTGCCAAGTCCAGATCCAATGCTGTGTAGCACCAACACCTACCCACCATGCACTCCTAATTCCTTTTAGTTCTAAGTCCTTTATGGGAACTCTCAAGAATCAGGAAACTGTGAATCTTCTTAAGGAAAAACAAAGTCCCCACAATAAGATTACAGTCACTGGGGTTGGGTCTGTTGGCCTGGCCTGTGCCATCAGTGTCTTAATGAAGGTGTCTCTATGAAATGAAAGAAGACATTTTCCTTCGTGTCCCTTGAATCTTGGGGCAGAATGGAATCTCAGATGTTGTGAAGGTGACTCTGACACCTGAGGGAGAGGCCCGTTTGAAGAAGAGTGCAGATACAATTTTGGGGATCCAGAAAAAGCTGCAGTTGTAAAGTCTTCTAATGTCATGCCACTTCACTGTCTAGGCTACAACAGGATTTTAGTTGGAGATTGTACATATTGTCTCTTTTATCTCATCTGTGACTAAAAACATCAATACCCTAAAGAGAGAAATAGTAATAATTCACAAAACCCTGCATCTGTATCCTGATGCTGGATGGTATTTACCTTGTGTGGTCCTAACCTGGTTAGTCTAAAATAGTTTCACCTCCTCAAAGCACCACTGCCAGTGTGGCACAGACTACAGTTGCCCATCAAACTAGATGTGTGCTCACTGTGTGTTATATTACAGGGAATTGATTCGCTTGGCATGGGGAATGTAGCCCAGCCCCTGACTCAGAAAATCCAGTGGGGAGTGAGTTGGCACTTCGGACCAGAGCCCATGGATCAGTTTTCCCATGGGGAATCAGGTCTGTGTTGTACCTAGGCTACTCTGAGGCTTGCTTTTGCTAAAACTCCCTCACCCTGAATTGAGGCAGAAAATGTTTACTGCATATCTTTAAAGTGACTTTCTAAAATCTGTGCTAAACCTCCCAAGTATGGAATGTAACCAGTTCGACCACTTTTCCCCTTGATCTGCAACACCCTTCTCTTTGAAGTAATTAGGAACATTCTTTCCTTTGTTATCTGTAAAAGGTAATCACCTACAGCAAACATGTGCATAATAAATGAGGACTATTCTTGATGTAATGTACCTAGAGAAGCACTAAAAGCCTGTTCAGGCAGGGGTTGGGGCCTTCTCTCTCACTTAGAGAGTGGCCATGCTGTCCCTTTTTCTCCACAGGACTTCTGTAGTCCATGTGAATTTGTACATCGCAGCCACATCATATGGACACCACGGGCTGGAGTCTGCATCATTATATAACTTGTGGTTCTTTTACTCAATGTACTTAGTCCAGCTTTTTTTCTCTTCAATCAATCACATCCTGGGATCCAATGTATAAATCCAATATATGTTGGCCTTATTTCTTATGCATAACTGTTCTAATGGATCTTGCTTTGTATACCAAATGTATCAGATTACTATACATTGCCATATAATGTAAAAAGAAAAGTCTAGATATAAGTAATGCAGCCAACTATCCAAGTGTCATACTAAGACACCAAATAAACCTTGAACCATCAAAACAACATGTCTGCTATTAAAGACAGTATGTAATAATGAACCAACTGGCTCAAAGTTTATTAATTTACTAATAACATAGCTCTACCTCAAATGTCTGTTAATTAATCCTCTATAATAAGCACTTATTAAGCACTAACTATGTATCTTGTAATATGCTAAGGGAAAAAAAAATAAAACCCCAAACACTCTGGGTTAGAAGTTAGTGTATCAGCTATGTCTAGTCATATTTTATTATAATTGTTATTAACATGTTGCTTTGCAATATATGGAGTTTGATTTTCATATTTTTAATATTTAATTTTTAGTCTTCTTTCACTAAGAAGTAATATTCCATTTGTTAGTACAGAATTAACTTTCACTTATATAATTTATTTACATATTCTTTTAAAATATTGCACAAGAAAGAGTATGGGTGATGCTACAGAGCAACACAGAGGAAGAGATGTGGAAGATTTAGAGAATTATTTCACCAAACAACTCTTGCTGATATCCTTAGCTATGGTTAAAAGATAAACACATGAACAAAAAAATACAAACATACATTGCCCTTGACATGCACAAACCACCCCTCTTAGCTAATCACCAATTATGCACCATTTTACAAGTATGTGTTTATATACTTTTGGTAAATGTAATGAGTGAGCCCATGTCACCAGTTGTGTTGGATATGAAACGAGTGTTTTTTACCCTATTTCCATTTGTTTGAATCTTCTGAGATACTGAATTTTTATACCCGATTGGCTCCATAAAAGGTACATCTTCATGAACCTTGATGTTGTCACATCACCCTGAGGAGCCTTTCACTATCTACAAGCCTGAATATACTGTATCACCCACCTCTACTTGCTAGTTATTAGCCAGACCAAATGAAGATTTGGGTTTGTGATGAAAATGTGATATCCTAGTATGTGATGAACCTAAGCAAATAGAAAATGTGACAGTTTGGGCTGCTACTCGAAATAGATCATTTGGTGTAAATTGCTTTCATTAAATAAGATAGTATGAGTGAGGGTAGAATGTGACTCATCTTTTAGAATGTTTCATGCCTGAGAAATTGGAAAATCCAGATGTTGCAATTACCACTTTAAAGATAGCATCAATCCATTGTACTATCTTTTTAGCCTGGCTTTCATGAAAGTTAGGAAGCATATTTTACAAGCTTTGACTTACCATCACAAATAATACCTGGAAATCAGTGTAACACAAATAATTATGAAGTGAAATGTCAGAGTATCTTTGGAGAGCTTGCTCACAGATAAATTCATTCTCTGGAAGTACAATTTCTTCTAACAAATTTATTCTCTTTGGTTGCTTTAATTAGACATTTAATATATATCTGGTAAATTTCTGTTTCTCATAGTAGAAAGTATGGTGTTTAAGGAAAAGCTTTATTAGCAGTTCTTTCCTGATACAATGAGAAGTCTTCTATTGATAAGCTTGATCCAGGTCAATTTTTGAAACACATTTCCTGTAAGAACAGTGAGGAGTTGATTGATTCTAAACTCTAAATATGATTGCTGATGTCATGTTGGGATTTATTCACCTCATTTGCATTTAAGGAATTTGTGGTCAGGAACTACATTTAAAAACAGAAAATCAAATAAGTACTAATTATTGAAAGTACCTCCTGGGTTCATGCAATTTAAGTAAATAGCAATCATGTTTATTTATTGTTGGATTGCATTCTCTGCAACAGTTTTCATAAAATCCATTAATCCCTGTTAGGATGTATAAATGATTCAAGACAACATTGTATAAAGAGTTGCTGGACTTCTTTATATTTCCCTTTTGATATTACAGCAAAATATATATTTCTTTCTTTAGAGTAAATTGAAGCAATCGCTGAACCTGCATAAACTTCAGTTCCTTGAAGAATATCTCAGTGATTTACTGAACATAGTGCTCTGGTTGGGGGACTCTAGTGGCAGGTGTACTTTTGACATCAATTTCAAGATATCTTACCCCAAAGCTTTCATGTTCCACTGTGTTAGGGTGAATGTTGAAAGCTTTTCTGTAGGGAAACCATGTTTCTTTTTATAATAGAGCTTCCAATAGTATAATCACAATTTGGGGAAATTTTTAAAGAAAAAAACATTATAAAATATATCTTTGACACTCTAACTAGTGTGGCTCAGTGGGTTGAGTGTCATCCCACAAACCAGAAAGGTCACTGATTCAATTTCCAGTAGGAACAAATGCCTATGTTGTGAGTCAGGTCCCCAGCTGGGGGCATGCAAGAAGCAACAAATCGGTGTTTGTCTTGCACATAGGTGTTTCTCTCCTTCCCTCCCTTTCTAAAAATAAATAAATAAAATATTTAAATATATACATATATATCTTTGTTGATAATTGATTTTATACAGAAAACTATGGGACATAAAGCCATATGCAAAATATTATTACAAAATACTAAGGGATATAGATATATCATTCCCCCAAATCTTCTGAATATTACATAAATAATTTTGCTATTAGGTAATCAATTTATCTGGATATTTCTGGGTTTCATTACAAAAAACTCAAATTAGAATACTCTTAAATCTTCATTCTGCAACCTCTAATCTGCAATGCAAGAAATTAATGATGTGCTGAAAAACAGAGAGGAGCAGGATACACATCCAGAATTTCTTTTGACTCATAAGGTCAAATGCTACATGGATAAGTATCATTAGAAAAATTTTCCTTTAATCTTCAAGTCACATATAATTGTTCTTATACTAGATGAATTTTGGGGAGGAAACAATAAATGGCAAATAGAGTAGGATTGCAGGAAGTCAGTGGAGGGCTTCCTTTTAAGTTATTTATTCAAGATTATCAGAGTGAGCCCTGATTGCTGTTACTCAGCGGATTGAGCACCAGCCTGCAAACCAAAGGGTCACCAGTTTGAATCCCTGTCAGGGCGCATGCTGGGTTTTGGGCCAGGTCCCTAGCAGAGGAGTGCATGAGAGGCAACCACATATTGATGTTTCTCTCCCTCCTTCTTCCTCCCTTCTCCTCTCTCTAAAAACAAATACATATTTTTAAAAGCTTGATTCATATCAATCATTAGAATTCCACAAAATAGGAACATTGGGAATAAATGGTATACCTCTACCACATAAGTCAATTGAATTTTTTGTGAAATTTCATCTCCAAATGATAAGTTTTGTGCTAGTGACCAATACTTTTTCCCCCTAATAAACATAAAAGCTGATCAAAATCTTAGTTTTATATTTAGTAGATATTTCCATATTATTTCAGAATGTTTGGTCTCTTGAAATATGACACATTTTTCTTCTCTATATTCTATATTATTTTGTTTTCTTTGTTCTTACTCTTTTAGATTGAAGGTCATTTATGACATTAATTCTAATAAACTAATTGACATCAAACTTTGCACATAA
Organism: Sturnira hondurensis; assembly: GCF_014824575.4. Taxonomy (NCBI): domain Eukaryota; kingdom Metazoa; phylum Chordata; class Mammalia; order Chiroptera; family Phyllostomidae; genus Sturnira; species Sturnira hondurensis. The sequence continues at coordinate 376,237 of NW_028093273.1, forward strand.
TTCAAAATAATTTTTTTTATTTTTTAATGTATTTTTTTAGAGAAAAGGGAAGATGGAGAGAAACTTGAGGAAGAGAAACATTAATCAGCTGACCCTCATGCATGCCCTGACCTGGGGCAGAACCCACAACCTAGGCATAGGCCCTGACCAGGAATTGAACCAGAGACCTTTTGCTTTGTGGGACACCTGACCAACTGAGCCACACTGATGAGGGCTGATTCCAACGAACAAAAGCTCTGAATAGGCTGGCTTTACAGGTAAATTTTACCAGACATTCTGAGAACAACTAACACTTCTTTTTCTCAAACTATTTCAAAAAGTTTAAGAGGAGGGAAGACTCCCAAACTCATTTTACAAGGCTGGTATCATCTTTACTCCAAAACCAGATAAAGGAATTACAAAAAAAGAAAATTATAGGCCAATATTCCTGATGAATATAGATGATAAAATCCTCAACAAAATATTAGCAAACCAAACACAGCAATACATCAAAAATATCACACACCATAATCAAGTGGGATTTATTCTGGGATGAAGGTTGGTATAACATCTGTAAATCAATAAATGTAAATTACCATGTAAACAAAATGAAGGATAAAAACCACTTGATCATATGAATAGATTCAAAAAGAAAGCATCTAATAAAATCCAGCAGCCAGTTATGATAAAATCTCTCATCAAAGTGGGAATGGAGGGAACATACCTAAATATAATAAAGGCCATATATGACAAATCCACTGCCAGCATAATATTTAATGGGCAAAAATATAAACATTTCTCTTAAGGTTGGAAACAAGACAGGGAAGTCTGCTTTCACCTCTCTTAGTCAACATAATACTGAAAGTGCTAGTCATAGCAATCAGAAAGGAAGAAGAAATGAAAGGCATCCAAGTTGAAAAGGAGAAAGTAAAACTCTCTCTATTTGTAGATGACATGACACTGAACATAGAGAACCCTAAAGATTCCACCAAATTACAAGAACGGATAAATGAATCCAGTAGCGTAGCAGGAAACAAAATCAATGTTCAGCTATCAGTTACATATGCCAATAATGAACTATTGGAAAGGAAACTTAAGAAAACAACCCCATTCACAATTGCTTCAAAAAGAGTAACATATGTAGGAATAAATCTAGCCAAAAAAGATAAAGACCCATACTCAGAAAATTATGAGAAACTAAAGAAAGAAACTGAAGAATATACAAATAAGTGGAAGCACATACCATGTTCATGGATGAGAATTAACATCATTAAAATGTCCATACTACCCAAAGCAATCTATCGTACAATTCCTATCAAGATACTAATTATGTTATTTCACAGAACTACACCAAATATTTCAAAAGTTTATGTGGAACCACATTGTAACTGTGATCCTGAGGAAGAAGAACAAAGTTGGAGTTATCACACTACCTAATATGATACTATACTATAAGCTTACAGTAATCAAAGCAGCATGATGCCAGCATAAAAACAGACACATAGATCAATAGAACAGAATAGAGAGCCCAGAGATAAATCCATGGCTTTATAGTCAATAAATATTTGAGAGAGGAAGCAAGCACAATTCCTCTCTCAAACAGTCTACAATAGGGTAAAGATAGTTTATTCAACAAGTGGTATTGGGACAATTCTACAGATACAAGAAGAAAAATGAAACTAGACCACTTTCTAATGCCACACGCAAGAATAAATCCAAAATGGATTAAAGACTTAAATATTAGACCTGGTTACCCTGAGAGCTGAGAAAGATAAATTTCAGCAACTTATATTCTGTCTGCAGCATGCAGGTGTATCACAGCATGCTGGTTGATAAACTTGGCTATAGAAAATAATTTCTGGCAATATTTATTTTTCCTTTTTGTGCAGAAATGTTAAAGCCCATTTTGTTGTTGTTATTGCTATTTTTGCTTATGACAAGAGATTCTTGAAGTAATCCATCAGACTAGGTGCTTGCTCATAGACAAAACTACGTGTTCTCAGCCCACTGTCTACCATCTCCTGTTATAGGGCTGTATACATCTACAGTGCTGTGCAGTGGGTATATCTCCCAGAATGTGTTGTACCACTGGTGGTCACCCTCTTCCCTTTTGAGTTTTTCTTTTTGTTATTTCTTCTCTTTCCCTTCCTTCCTTCCTTCCTTCCTTCCTTCCTTCCTTCCTTCCTTCCTTCCTTCCTTCCTTCCTTCCTCCTTCTCTCTCTTTCTCTCTCTCTCTCTCATGGAGAAATATAAAGTTGAAACTTGTTAGATTGGATGTTAAAAGAGAGCCATTGAAGTTTGAGACAGGCAGGGGTAGCACTTATCCCTTCAAAATCTGAGCCTCTTATGGAAGGGTGACTCTCTTGAATTTTAGATGAAATAAATTGGATGGTTCTAAGCAGATAATATAAAGTGGGGAGGCATTTAGTATTTTTCTTGATTTCATTCATGATATGCATTCACACTTTGATGCATAAATATTTCTAACTGGGCATCCTACTTTGCCTAAAATTTTTAAAAAACTATTATTGTCTAATGCTTTGCATAGGAAAATTCTTGAATGTTTATAAAGAGTTTCAAATTTGTCACTATTTTGAAAGAACCCAAAATTACACTTGAATTGTGTCATAATTTAGAAAGTATTAAATGAGGTATTTTCAAATCCAAATGCAGTGTTGCTACTTTTACAGTCTGTCATCATCAGATTAATAGTAGAAAATTAAATGATTCTGCTTTATGTTCCATTTAAATTTTATGAAGGTTTTAAATATCTCATTAGAATTGGGGAAGATAATCTTTTAACAGAAAAAGAGAAGTTGTAATTATTTCATGGTATGAATTTATTCAAACATAGCTGATTTAAGCTTTTTCTCTGGACAAAGCAGTGTGCATAATATCCTGGTATAGTATCAAAATAAATATGTAAAGTCAAAAGATAAATATAATATGGATTTTATATTAATCTTATGGGTTAATATAACTCATGGACACAGACAACAGTGTGGTGCTTGCAGTAGGGTGGGAAGTGGATGGGTAGATATGAAAGAGGGTAAATAAATAAATAATAAAATACAATTCTGTGCAGTGAATAGAAAAAAAAAGAATTCATTTTGAATGGGAGGAGATGGTAGGGGCAATCTAATCGGAAAGTTAGACTGATGTGAGAAGAATGGAATTTTGAAAACCCATTTGTAAATTTGATGTAGATGTAGAAACAGGAGTGGGAATCAGGATACAAATTGACTACGAATGAATGAATCTTGTTGGAAGTGAACAATAACTAGTGTTTGTTTCATGAGGCTTACTTTGTGTTTTGAGAGAATGAGCCCCAGTTCCAAGGAAAGAAAAACATGGACTTCATGTGGCTACCACCTGCAGAGAAAGTAAATTATTTGTTCAAACAAATAATATTGCATTTGAACTTTTCTTCCATTTCTACTTAATGTGATATTTATAAATTTCTCACCTTCTATCTGATTCTCCTTTCTGTGGTGTTTGTCTATTGAGTATATATATTTTTTACCCTCCAAATAACTCCGTGATACCTAAATAGGTGAAACGAGAAGAACTCAGAGTAGTCTAGCTTCACAATTTGTTCTGTGACTCTGTGGTTTCACATACAAGTGGTGTGCTATGCTTTCAGTTGCACTAATTGAGCCCCTCTTTTATAAATGGTTCCATTTTTCTCTGTCTTCTAATTAAATTAGTTCTTGATCTTGATTGTTGGGTTCCTTTGTGGGTTCCTTCATACAGTATAACTTTTCCCATGTTCTGAAACCTTATCAAAGCACAATAGTCCGTTTGCAAGTACCGAGGAGATTATCTTCTCTTCTGGAAGTGTTGCACTCTCTACTTTGTTTAGAATAGTTCTTCAGTGCTCACTTTACTTGCCAGAAATGCTGACACTATGGGAAACCTGATATTTTATTCTCCAAGTGCAATCAGTAAGGCCAAGATCATAAACAGAGAAAACAGGTTTACTGGTCTTTAGAATTTTTTTTAAAGTATGGGACAGGAAATGGACTGAGAAAAATGATTAGAGAACCTGGAAAAATTAAATAGTGGTTGATATTGCACTTGATGAGGACAAGAAGCCCAGAATGGAGCAAGTATGTCTGATGTAGTAAAGGGATGGACAGTCCACATGCTACAGAAAGTCTCTTGCACTGTGTAAGTAAGTAATGCTGTTGTTCGTGACTGAAATTTTGTGGAAGAATATTCTGCTAAATCTCTCTTCAAAATGGCTGCCATTTTCAAATCTTTTTTTTTTAAGATTTTTTTAATTTATCTTTAGAGAGGAAGGAAAGGAGAGAAGGAGAGAAATATCAATGTATGGTTGCCTCTCCCGTGAGTCCCCTGCTGGTAACTGGCCTGCAACCCAGGCATGTGCCCTGACTGGGAATCAAACTGAAAATGGCTGGCATTTTCAAGTCACTGGTCTTATGCCCAGTGTGGCCACAGCCCTGAGAGAGATAATTTTGAAAGACAAAATTTGGTGTAAGCATGTGGTCCCTGTAGCACTGCCAATTCCCTACATAGCATGGTCAGTGATGAGAGACTCTTTAGCAGAATACAGAAAGAGAAAAAATGCTTTGGTTTTCTAATTTCTATTATCCTTATTTCTTCTTAAAGTTTTTTAAAAATTTTAATGTGGATATAGATTCTCCTCTCTGGAATATTTGCCTACTGAATAGGTTCTTTTAACATCGCATCCACGAACAATTTCCAAAATCAGTTAAGAGTTAAAAAAAGGAATGATGATTGAAGGCAGATATATATAATGAGAGTGTACATTAAATAATTTCAGAAAATAATAATTATAGATGGTGAAAATATCTGAACAGCCTGAAATTTGTAGGCTATTTTAGTATTTTATCTTTCATTTATTGTCAGCTTACAGCCTTTTTTATAGATATTTGCCTCTAATTTTTATTAAATGTTAAATCTTCTATTTTTGTCATAGATATATTTCTTTACTCTTTTTTATATTTCATTTCATCCTTCTATCAATGCATTATTTGTATTACCTTTTGATAATTTCTGAACTAAGAAAAATTAATATTATCTACTTCTATAATTTCCCCTACTTCCTTTTCTTTTGAGCTTATGTATAACTTTTTTGTTTTAAACTTATTTTTTTAAATTATTTTATTTTATTTGCAATTTTAAATGTTTATCCCTGGTGATTTTTTTCTCTATGGGGGAGAAAATTAAGTGACAGTCTATAAAGAGAAGGCTTTGATTTAACGTGAAAATGTATTGTCTTCTAAAATACACAAATATATTAAAATTGTAAATATCATTCCACACATTCTCTTGATACAAAAAGCATGAGTATTACAATGATAAGAGTTACGCACAATCATATGTTATATAACTATTCTGGCAAATGGATATTTTTGACTAAGCTATTCCAATCTTAAGTTTTTGTCTTGTGGATCCTATAAAAAGGGCAAGGCCTATTGCAAACAAATATCCCTTTTTTAATAAATTAATGCTAAACCTCTTAACTCTTTGGGGGATGTAGTTTTATCAGAAAGGAAATTGGCCTTGTTTATTGGCCTTTCTTTCTTTGCTGTTCTGAGTGGATTTTTCTGCTTGTGAAAATGAGGTACTGGCAGGAACCAGAATGAAAATAGGAGGATATTGGGTCTATTTCCTCCACTGCCTCTGCCAAGCCAATTGAACTCTTAGAAGTAACCCTCCTGCTCCACACTTGAGCCTCTCCTGTGCAGAAAATTAGGACAACATCTGAGGAGGTCTAGGACAAGGACAACTGTCCACGAGGGACCAAGCTACGATTGGTAAACCAATTTTCACTTGTGAACAATGCCAGAATCAACCCAGATGTCTCCCACGGTGAAGCACTGCAGTGCGTCATTAACCCACTGTGCCACTTAGCAGCTTCTCTCCACTTGCTGTCTTGTGAATTAACATCTCAGCTGCCACCGCACCAGACCCTGCATTTATTTCTGCTAGGAGTGCTGCTGAATGAATAGCAGTTCTCTGGAAGAAGTGATCAGGGCACAGCGCTTTCAAATTTTCAACGGAAAGCAATAGCGATTTGCCATTCAGTCCTATCTTATCATCATCATTAGGTTGGGAAATCACAATTTGAAGGCTCATTGTAATGTGCTGTCAACCTGATATCTTGTAATTTTAATATGTCTGTGGTTAATAATTAATCGCTTTAACTCAGTAGGTGGGATCTGAATTTGGCTCCAAAACAGAAATCCCTCTGAGCGGAAATCTTCTTTGAGACTCCAACATCTTACGGAGTTCCCCCTCAATCAACCTCCTTGTCTTCTTATTTAAATGATCTGCCATATAATGAAATCTGAATCAAAAGCTTCAAGCTTAAAATATACAACAAAAAACTGCTTCTGGGTGAAGAGTTTGGATCTAAATCAAAACGTTTCTGTGCTCTGGTCATTATCACATGCAGTTAACTGCTGGGAAATACTAATGTTCAAAAGATTTTGGGGAAAAGGGCACCTGCTTTCTCACGCTGGTTTATGTTTGTTGCCTTGATAAAAATGCAAGGCAGCATATGCAGAAATTGTGCAGGAACATTATTCACATGGTAATTTCTTTGTATTTGAATAATTTCTTTTCAGGTGCTGCACTGAATGCTGGACTGGACAGATTTGAGCATCTCCTTGCCTTATGTTCTTCTATGACCATATTTTAGTGGGTGGTTCTTTTTTTTTTTTCTTTGATCAAAGAAAAGCACTTTGTCAAGTATTCAGAATAAAGGTGCTGCTGCTTCTTGTTTTTCCTGGATCAAAAGGCATAATGTGCAAAGGTTGCTCATTTTATATGATGAATATTACTGGCAATATAGCCAGGGTATAAACTGTCTAATTCTTTCTTTCTCACAGGCAAAACATTTGGTTAGTGCATTTACCAGTGGAAGAATATTTGAGTAGACTTAAGGATGCCTACCTTAAGTCAAGCTTATGTTAAATTTAAATGATACTCACCATTGTGAACTCCAATTATACTCTGCATTTCCATAATATTAGGTATACTGGCTGCTTGTTACAACAATCTTTACTTGCCTGATGTTGAAATTTAGAAATGCTAAGCATTATTCTATCTATCAAGTGAAGTTCAAGATTTTTCCAAAGTTATTCTAGTTATTCTGGGAGTACACAAAATTCTTTAGAAAATCTGAATCATATTAAAAACAAGGAAAATGTAAGTGTAAAAGTCTGTGAGATATATATCACTAGATATGGCTTGAAGACCTAATCCCATATTCAATTGTAATTAAGTTCTAGTGACTTGATTGGAGCTTCACATTGAGAAGGATGGAGAAAGGTTATGACCAATCTCTGAACATCTAGGTTATTTGATAAATCATAAATGTTTGCCATTGAGCAGAAGGTGGGAATATCACACTTATGCTCCACAAGCCCCCACTCTGACCATAGGAAGCCCCCACTTATGATTGGACCTGTGGTGATTTGCACATGGTAGCCAGCTGGTAAACACAGCATTTTGAAGTTTACATACTTGTTGGTTTTTCTTAAATTCATTAATATCTCCTTTCAGACAAGTCTTCTCAAGTCCCAAAGATCTTTAAATGTAGCCAAATTGTTCTCTTTTTTCTGCAAGAGGTTCCTTTATGACTATATTTATAGTATTAAAATATAACCATACTGAAGTATTTGGTTTAAAAAATCTATGTAAGGGGTAATGTTTGAGGCTATTAATTCTTAGCTAACTTGCCAACTAATAAAATATATATAAGTAAGGCAGTGGATTTGTTTCTACTAGGGGCTCAAAATCAAAACTTAATACTTTAGTTAAAGAAATAGTCTTTGGAATATATGAGAAGTGATGAATTGGAGCTAGCTTAGACGAACATGTGAGAGCTGGTTGTTAAATTCTCAGGACTCTTTTGAACAAGTTGTTAAAACCATTATTAAAAATTAAATTGTATAAACTCATGGCTAGTTAAATAATCTGAAAAATGAAAGGAGTACATTCTTAAAATTCGTCAATTTCTAATTATTTCACTACAGCTTGTGATCATCAATGCTGTTGAAGTTATTTATCTACATGGTGAAAATAGTATAGATGGTGTGTTAATGTGTATTTATTCCCAGCTTTGCATTCAGTGATATCATGTTAGTGGCTTGGAATTTGCATGGTGGGGGCATCTACATCACAGAAATTGACAAACACTAAAGTAAGAGCATGATTTATTATGTTCTCTAGACCAAGGATCGACAAACTTTTATGTAAAAAGCCTGATAATAGCCCGATAATAAATATTTAAGGCTTATTGGCTATAGAGTCTCTCTTTGTTGCAACTACTCTAGCTTGCTATTGTGTCAAAGCTTATAAACAATAATGAATGGATGTGGCTATGTTCCAATAAAAGTGTATGTATACAACTGGGCAGTCAGTCCTCTGGACATAGACTACAGAAAGTAATAGAAAAGAGTTCCTGTATTTTGCAGTGTATAATGTGTATCCACGCTTTTGGCCCAAATTTTCGGGAAAAAAATTTTCATTTTAATTTTTTAATTCAGTTATTTATTTATATTTAGATACTTGCTTTTTGTATTATAAAGGACTTTTACCATTTAATTTTGAACATATTACGGTACAAGAAATTTTATGTAACAAATAATTACAAAACACAAGAACAGATACAAAGTATTTTAGGTACTACCCATGTATAATGTGCATCCCTGTTTTTCCCTCAAAAATATAGGCAAAAAATGTGCATTATACACAGCAAATTATAGTAATACTGCAGGTTAAACATAAAAATGTGCCATATTTGCAGTCATTACATAGCAAAAACTTTTGAGAAATTCTTTTAGTATTTGAAAAATATTCTTATTAATATATAGATCAAAATGACTCGTAAGCAAATTGCAATAGCCTCATGCTAGTCAAAGAAGGGAAACATGGAAATCATTAAAAACAATGCAATGGATGGTTAGAAATGCATCCTATTTGCTTATATCCATGAGTTTATAACAATACTAAAATAAACATTGGTAGGTGACCTCTAAGGATATTAGTGAACCAATTGATTATTTTAAAAAATTCCATGTAAGAGCCAATAATCAAGTTTTTTTCTAATCTTTTTTTATGTGGACTATATTTTAGGGTGGGAAATTAACTTATAAGGTGATATTTTCATCTATGAAATTATTTAAGCTAATAAATTAAGAAGAAATGGTAGAATGTCAAGATTTGTAACTCCTATTGAATTAATGGATCTAGGCATTTATCAGAACTGTCTGGAAACATATCAAAGAGACAGACAACAGATATTATGTAACTTCTGAATTGATTATTTATTAGCACCTATGAAAATCAGTCACCCAAATGATGAAATCTGAATATGATCAAACCACAAATCTAACTACCAACTTATAAAAATCAAAGGAACAGAAGATATTAAACCCACCATGGTTATGCAATTAGCAAAAATTCTATGAGTAATCCAATTTCTTCAATAATAAAAAATTAAAAATGTAAAGAAATATGATCAGATGTATGGAAAACTATAAAATTAAAATATTTGAAAAAATAAATCATCCAATTTCAAAGTTGTGATTGTGTCTCAATTCAAGCAAACAAATTTGGGAAATGTGAACAATGAATGGGTATTCAATGATAAAGAATTATAGTTATTATAGTTTTAGATGTTAGTTATTATTTTAGATGTTCTAATGAAGTATTTATAAAAACAGGTGCCTGTCATCTAGAGATAAATACTAAAATGTTTACAGGTCAAATACAATTAAATAGACAATGTAATATTATATATATGTTGTTTTAAAGTAATCAAAGAGAAGGAAAGAGTATAGGTAAATAATGAGTGATGACAGACTTTATAACTGGATGGTCAATGCATAAGCATTTATTATACTATTTCCCCTACTTTGTCTATGTTTGAAATATTGTACAATAAAATGTAAATAAGTAGAATGCTGACTCTAACACTGTAGTAGATTTAGGCTTCCTACAGCTCTCTTATCTAGAGAATGAATTTTCTTTTTCTTTTTGTATTTTTTTATTGTTGTTCAAGTATAGTTGTCTCTATTTTCCAACCATCACTTTCCCCTGCCTCACCCACCCCACCTCCCACTCTCAATCCTTCCCTCACTTTGGTTTTGTCTACGAGTCCTTTATACATGTTCCTTGATGAGTTTCCCCTGTTTTTCCCCCATTATCACCTTCCCCTATGCCCTCTGGTTCTTGTCAGTTTGTTCTTTGTTTCAATATCTGCTTCTATTTTGCTTGCTTATTTGTTTTATTGATTAGGTTTCACTTATAGGTGAGATCATATGGTATTTGTCTTTCACTTCTTAGCTTATTTCACTTACCATAATGCTCCCCAGTTCCATCCATGCTGTCAGAAAGGGTAGGAGTTCCTTCTTTCTTTCTACTGCCTAGTATTCCATTGTGTAAATGTAGCACAGTTTTTTGATCCACTCATTTACTGATGGACACTTAGATTATTTTCAGCACTTAGCTATTGTGAATTGTGCTGCTATGAACATTGGGGTGCATAGGTTCTTTTGAACTGCTGTTTCAGGACTCTTAGGATATAATCCCAGCAGTGGAATTGCTGAGTCAAAAGGCAATTCCATTTTCAGTTTTTTGAGGAAATTCCATACTGTTTTCCACACTGGCTGTACCAGTCTACATTCCTGCCAGCAGTGCACTAGGATTCCCTTTTCTCCACAACTTCTCCAGCACTTGTTGTTTGTTGATTGTTTATGATGGGCATTCTGACTGGTTTGATGTGGTGTCTGTGGTTTTAATTTGCATCTCTCTGATGGTTAGCGATGCTGAGCATCCTTTCCTATGTCCCTGGGCCCTCTGTATGTCCTCCTTAGAAAAGTGTCAGTTGAGGTCCTTTGCCCTTTTTTAATTGGGTTGTTTGTCTTCCTGGAGTGGAGTCATTTGAGTTCTTTATATATTTTGGAGATCAAATCCTTGTCCAAGGGTTTGATCAAAATACTGACAAAAATATTTTTCCATACTATTGGTTCTCTTTTCACTTTGCTGCTGTTTTCTTAGGCCATGCCAAAGCTCTTTAATTTGATGAAGTCCCATTTGTTTATTCTTTCCTTTATGTCCCTTGCTCTAGGGGATGTATCAGTGAAATTGCTGAGTGAAATATCTGAGATTTTCCTGCCTATTTTCTCCTCTAGGACTTTTATGAAGAATAAATTTTCTTAAACTAGTATGGTAACTTTGTCAATAATGTTCAAACCAGGTCCCAAGACACATCTCTAGTTCATTCACTCTTCTTTTTTCAAAAACTGGTCCATATCTACCGTCTTTTCTCAAAACCTCCTTTCCCATGCTCACTCACAGCTTATAACATTTAAAGCAGTTCAGAGAGAATTTCTATTGCTATCCATCACCATATCCTCCCCCTCCCATGAGAGCATGTATCTCAATGCTCTTCCTTCCATGCTTCTCTTTATACACAGACTGTACAACCTGTGGACAAGGTACCAACCACTTTATGTCTACCCAGAGATGGTTTCCCATCGGCTCTCCTCTCCTGTATCATTACATTCCCTTTCTTCTTAATTATATTTGTGCTATTATTCTCTCATCTGAAATAAGAATTTCCCTTAACCATACTACTTCTTCTGGCTAGCATTACATTTCTTTTCTCCCCTTTAAAGTAAAACTTTTAGAAGAGATGTCTCTGTGTGCTGTCTCCAATTTCTATTTCCCATAATATTCTAAAGCTACTCAAAGTGAGCTTTTGACCCCTGTAGGCCACCAAAAATTGATACTGTTGAGCTGAGCCATTAACCTTCATACTGCTAGACTAATGGTCAGTTTAGGTTCTCCTATTATGTATTACTTGACCTCATAGCAACATTTGACAGTGTTAATCCCTCCATCTTCCTTGATCATTTGACTCCTAAGTCACCACACAATTTGCTTTGTTCTCCCATCTCATTCATTACTCTTTTTCATTCTCCTTTGCTGGTTTGTCCTCATTGTGTGTGTATTTAATTATCATTGCTGTGCTCCTGGGATTAATCCTTCATGCTCTTATATTTTCCTTATATTCACTTTTAAATATCTCACCCAAGTACATGGCTTAAATACCAACTATTGGCTGATAACACCCAAATTTATATCCTTAGTCCAATCTCTATGTGAAAGTTCAGAACACTTTACCTCAAAGTGGTTCTAAGATGTCAAATAGATACCTCAAATGTAAAACATCCAAGAATGAGCTCCCATTATCTGTGCCCTCTGAACTGCACTACCTACAACTTTCTCCAACTTAGTTGATGGCAACTACATTCTAACTTCAGTCATCCCCTGCCCACATCTAATCCATCAGGAAATTCTGTGAGGTCTGCCTCCTGGATATGACCACTTTCCACCACCTCCATGGCCACCTCTCTGGTTTGAGACATTATTATCTCTCACTTGAATTGCTGCAATACTCCCTCAACTAGGCTCCCTACTTCTACATTTGCTCCCGAGCCATCTCTTCTCATAACAGCCCAAGTGCTCTTCAAAATGTGAGTCAGATCACATCACTACTCTGCTCTACATCCACCAATGGCTTCCTGTTTTATTCAGAGAAAAGGTCAGAGTTCTTAAAGATGCTTGAAGACCCTGCATGATATGCCCTGCAAATCTCTCATAACTACTCTGACCTTGTCTTCTAAATATTTCAACAGACCCTGGAACCCTGAGCTCCTTCTAATTGCTATTTCCTTACTCTTTCTTCTACTACTCTTGCTATTTCCTCCAACTGAAAAGTTCTTTCCTGAAATATATTCATTTGGGAGACTCCAACATCTCTTTTAAATCTTTGCACGAATTTTACTTTCTTAATAAAGTCTGGCTTGCTCTCTCTGTTATATACTGCTACGTACACCCTGCTTTTCTAAAGCTATACTCTTGATCCCCATTATCTGTTTTCCTTTTATTTTTTTGTATATAACACTCATCATTTTCATGCCTGTTTTATAGTTTCTTATTTGTTGATTTTCTGTCTCTCCACTAAAATATCACAAAAGTTTTTTGTCTGTTTTCTTTCTTATTTATCCTAAAGACCTATAAAAGTGCTCCATACATAGTAGATAATCAACAATCATCTGTTGGATTGAGTTTTAAAGAAAAAATATGCAATCAAAACTTAAGAGCTGTATCTCTTTGCATGTAGTCATCTTTATAGCAATGATCCAAATAAGCAGATAACTTGAAAAGTAATCTAAATTTCATTGAATGATTTATGTATTTTCCCAGCAAAATTAGGTTTCTAAATTAAGAATTTAGTCATTTATTTAAAATGTTTTTTTTTAATGTACATGGTGTTTGGAAGTCAGGTAAAGAAGATCAAGAAAATATTAAATTACTGTGGAAGATCTGCCCACAGAAAAATAAATTACTTCTCACATGTATTTGAGAAGTAACAATATGTGGAGAATATCTCTATGATGGCTTTCAAAATGGAAGAACTAGAGAATAAATTAGAGAAACAAGGACAAAAATGAATCTCTAATGTCACGTCATCTGTCATCTTCATAATTTTTCTTGAGAAACCTCTGACTCCTATAGTCCTTATGACTCAAGGTTTAGAAATTTGACATTTTGCTTGTAGTATTATGTCCCAATTATACTCATGAATTTATTTGAAAGCTTTTTTCAACCTCTTCACATTACATTATGTTGGAGAGTCCAATTTATCCCACAATTACCTATTGCAAAAAGAATAAGGTCTCAGTAGGAAATATTTTTGTCAACTTTAAATATAATAGTATTACATGCAGGAATTATTTGGTATTTTAAATGAAGAGTGAATTTGATTGTTTCAGAATTCTAGCTCTCCAAAACTAGAAAATGGAACCTCATCATAGTACTTTAACAATTTTAATTAAAGTTCTTCCACATGTTTTTCTCTAGTGGGATATTTTCCCCTTATAATCCTGGTAAAATGTGCGATAATGATCATTTGTTATCTCTTTGGAATATTGGTTAGAAAGCTGTAAACAGGATAACCACATTTAACCACATATAATTAGATCAAATGCACTCTACAAGATTTGTTGGATCCCAAGCTATTTAGCAAGCATGTGGTGAGCCAACTGGAATCATAACTGAAGATACTCTTTGGTAACTACTGGGGCATTGTGGTCTGGGGATGGTTGTTCTGGCTTTGGCTCTCGGTTCCTAAACTGTAGAAGTGTTTATATTCTGTGATTATACTTCCATCTCTACACTAAGTTATGGCTTACATTTTAAATTTCAAGCTCCTCTGGGATATTGTTGGTTTATCTTTTTCAAGGTTTGCCTTGAGAGCCCTGCATTTTATTGCCAATTAGGTAGATCTCCTAAACGGTAATATGAAGGGAAAGAAAAAAAATTCTTAAAACATTAACCATAATAAATAGGTTTTATGAAAGTTTTAAATGCCACTATAGTTAATCAGTTTGAACAAGACATTAAAGCTGTAAATAGCGTTTTAAAGTAAACAGAGCTTTACGCAAAGTGACAGTTGGAATTACATTTTCTGCTTCTGAGTGTGAGAAAATTAATGTAGCAAAAAAGTGCCTACTATTTAAAGATGTCTTGCTCCAGACATATTTAACAACTGAGATTTGCTGTGGGTAGACCACCGAAGTGTCTCGTCGTTGAATTATGTACCGAGCATTAGAAACAGATGTACTCCTGGAAGTCGTGCATGACAACATTGTTTTGCAGTTCTCCAATGAAGACATTGCTAAAACTGAAAACAGAACTGAACTCACAGGTCAACTATCTCACCTTAATTGTGGGGAAAGAGAGTGGTGAATTTTGAGAAGGTCTAGAGATTCTCATTGGCAATTTGGTGTGACTTTGTTAATCCTTCACCTTTTTTCCCGAATAGCTAAGGAATTCGCAGAATTATTCATTTTAAATATCACTCCAGCTTTAAAGTGTTCAGTTTTCAACATACCAATGCCATAAGTTACTTTGGCATATTGAGTCACAAGAGAAATCTTACCAAGCAAATTAAAAAATGAAGTGGAAAAACGTTATTCTCATTCTTTCTAATCAGTAGAAAAATAGCTGTGTTAACACACAGCTGTAGAAATGAAATAAATGGTAGAAAATAATTTTTAAAGAAAAGTAAAATTTGAGTAAGACATGTTTATTGGGATGGAATTGAACAAAATAAATGTGTAAGAAAGAAGCTTTATTGCCTCAAATATCACTGTTGTGGCTTACCACTTTGCTCTGGTGGCACTGTTATTATAAATTCTAATTTATTAACCATAAAAGTGATCTATTGGTGTTTTGAAAAAAAGTTGAAAATAAAATGCTAACTTACTATCAAGCTATCTCATCTCTGCCAATTTCTTATAATGAAATTTTATGTTCTGGCAATTTCATAAAATATGGGCATACAGCTTCTAACCAGATTATAGAACATTACTCAGTAGTGTGTGGAATTAAAAGGCCTTAAAAGCTGAAGTTTAAAATTCATTGACCATTTCTCTAAAAAGAATTTTAAAATAAAAAGGATATTAACTCCATAAAAATTCATTGACTCATATTCCTGCACAGGATGTATTACCATAAAAATCAATTAAGAAAAGATTTTTAAATTCAGTTGATATGCATAAGAATTCTTTTTTAAAGACTTGTCTACAAAATATTTGGTAATTACAATTTATAAAAAAGTAAGGCCTTGCTAGACAAAAATTTTTTAAATTTGCATATATTTTATGAAATATACATTGGAGACTTGTGTATGAAATAAAATGTCTTAAAAATTAACAAATCAAGCACATCTTTTTCTTAATAAAGGAGAATATAAGTTGCAAATTTTCTTCATCATTGATTGCCATTATCAAATAACAATAAATATATTTTCCTACTTTTTTAACCATGGACCACATGTCCTATTGCCCACCATCTGTTTATTTCATGTGAATTTCTTCAGTATAAATGTTCCTTTTAAGAAAAGAAGCAAATTTTCTACAGTAGTTTTGTACCTGTGGTTAAGGACATTGTGCCAATATATGCATTTTCATTCACAAAAAATAAACACTCAAAGATGTCACTTTTCTGTAAAAAAGTTGATAGATTTCAAAGTGGCCCCACATGACTAACTCTTCTTTAGCTACTGTCCAATTGTAAATTTTTATGCAAAAATAAATAAATTCTTCATTAATTCTTCATTTCTTACAAACACAGGTTAGAATGGTGTCAATCTAGAGGGGAGAAAACAAACTCCAGGTTATATTTTTCCAATCTCACTTTTGAAATAATGTCAAATGAAAGCATTTATCCATTCAGTTACTTTATAGTTTGTACTTGTCCCAGTTTATTTGGATGATTGCAATTTCGTTAGTTAAAAATACTGTTATACATGAGTTGAGGCTTTATGGAGATGGAAAACATGCATAATATTATGAAAGATGGACATGTTTAAAGTATTGCCATTTGTTTTACATGAGTTTAAAAAGGATGACATAGCTCTATGTTTTGAAGTCATCAATCTTCATGAATTATTTTATAAATAATATGGTTGAAATGAAACCTCAAACTTATTTTTTCAGTAAATTTTTCCTGTGATCTCTAAATCTAGGCATATATTAAGGGAAATTAAATCTTTAAATTTTAAAGTTATGAACACTTAATACACCATAAAGATGTGTTTTTTTTTTGGTCCCACAATTTTTTTTCAGTATTTATTTATAACTTTGTTTAGAGAGGTCTCTAATTCATATATTTTGTAAATGTTGCAAATTGTGCTTTAAAAAAAAATATATATATATATATATATACACATACATATACACACACACATCTAAATTGCTCGCAATTTAGAGCAAATCCCCAAACCTATGAGACTGAGTTGCTTCTCACATTGGCAAACTGTGTTCCCACCTACTAAAGATAAAAAAAATGGACCAACAAGTAAGTTTAGGATTATTGTCAGAGATCAACATGTGAATTGAATGTGATCTCTCTTTAAATTGTATTTACCGTTGGAAGCACAGCCATGTTTAATTTCCAAACTTAATCGATATTTGAGGCAGTCATCCATTGTTCATGATGAAAATCTTACAGAAAGCCCACCTGTGATCTAATATTTGTGGTCTCAGTTGGTAAACTATGCCAATTCCATGAAAATGATATTATTGTATTTAGATCCAGGCTAACCACTTAGAACTCTTTCTCTATCCATAATTACATAATTAGATTACTTTTATCTTAAAGCATACTTTAAGAACATTTTCTTTATGGTATATTATTAAAGAATCATGCCTTCTTAAAGTTTCATTGTAAGCCAAGAAGCCCATATGTTATACATTATATGTTAAAAAAAAGTTTTCATGAGGAAATTTGTGCTCAGCTTTGATCCAAGGTCCAGGAACTGTATTATAGAGTGCCAGTGATTTTTAGAGCAAAGGGAATACAGTTGCAAAACAAACTTTACTAAGGTAATTGATGAGAAAAGATATTGGATGTTAAAAAAAGTTATTACTCTCAAGGCAAAACCTGTCTCTCAAGAGGTGAAGAATTAGACATTTGAGATAAGACTAGAAAACCATGCCCTCTGTACAGGAACTCAATCTGCTACAGTGGGCTGAGGGGAGGAGGCAGTCTTGATCTATGATAAGTCTAGTTTGTCTCTGCCTTTGGTTATTAATGTATATATTATCTTTTCATCTACATTCTCTGTTTTACATATACCAAAGAGGTAGTGTAAATATGTAAATAGTAAACAAACTAAAAATACAGGGCTCCATAGTCATGACTATAAATTATGGAAAATTACTTACATTTCACTATTTATCTTTGACTATACTAGAAATGTCAACATTCCTATCTCATGCTGGATATAGCAGTAATGAGTAACAGAGATGGCTCATGGTAAGGACAGAATGCCTAGGGAAATGGAAACACGTGATAATCTAGACAACATTAGTGAATGGCAGTGGTACGTATTTTTGATTAAATTTATTTTATTTTCTGTGGACCTGGTGGATAAAAGTTTTTCATCCTCATTCTCTGTTTTATATATTTCTTAATAAAGAAAGCCATTTTAAGGCTGAAGTATATAAAGAATCCAACATGGAAGAATGTTAATTTCAAGTCCTATCTGAATCTACCTGCATCTGAATTACTTATTTCTTTATGTTGTACTACAGAATGTTGCTTATGTAGATATGCAACAGATCCTTGAACTGAGAGGAGAGCTATTGGCCCTTCCATTCTTCCCAGTATCCAAACCAGTGACAACACAGCTGAAGTTAAATTGTTAAATTTATTCATAGTTCTGGCTGCAATATTACAGCTCTTTGGAATTTCTCACAAAGCTCTTCCCCAGGTTGGGACTCTACTATGAGAAAGGATTAGGTTGGAATAAGTTTCACTTTCCTATAAAGTATAAGAGCATTGTTTCATAGCTGCTATATCATGACATGATAAACTATGGCATTGATTTCATGTCTTGTGTGTACATAACAAATGTATCCTAAGTGAACTGGGTTTGGTAATTAGCAGTCTTTTCACTCTAAGAAAGTTTGTGGGTTCATGATGCAAATTTCCTATCCCCATTCCAACAATGTAGAGCTGTATATCAGTTATCCAAAACCTAGTTCTCATCACTGAAATAAAATTTTTGAAGAAGACACAATATGTTTTTACCATGCATCAAACTTCATTTGGGATTGTGAACCTTGATGTAGTAACTGGATTGGGAAGGGGGGATGTGCTGATTTCATGATACTTCTCCTCTGTTGTTTTGTATGTACTAGACAACAGGGTTTTTAAAAGCCCTGAAATATCCTGAACCATACACATACACATTTTTTGTCATGGTGTAAATAAATACAAAATTTAAGCCTAATTTTATGTGCATAATAACTAGTGAAAAACTATTTTTTCTTGTAGCAGTGAATAGCAGAAACTAGCAAATGGATAATATCATCTGTTTGCTTTCAGGGAAAAGGAATAATTTGGTGAGATTTGGCCTATTCTTCTAACTGTTAAATAAAAAAGATACCTCAGAATGGTCCATGGATAAATTCTTATTTTCAAAAGTAAAGAAAGAGATTTAGAGGCATTTTTTCTCGGATTCTTTAGTTTATAAGAAAACCCAAGGAAAAATTGTTCTAATTGCTGATTGGTAGTTTACTGTATACAAATCATATACAATTGATTAATATTTTATAAATATTTTGATAATTTCATCAATAGGGATAAACTTTATGATATTTGGACAATGAATACGATGATTTGGAAATAAGAATTACCCTTATTGGTTATAAACAAATTATCAGACAATTTCAGTTTCAAAATTACATTTTCTTAAATTGATAGAGTAGCCACACATCTAGAATTTATCATGGATGAGGCCAGAGATACCTACATAGGCCCGTGAAGAACTAACTGCTGTGG
Source organism: Sturnira hondurensis (assembly GCF_014824575.4). NCBI lineage: Eukaryota > Metazoa > Chordata > Mammalia > Chiroptera > Phyllostomidae > Sturnira > Sturnira hondurensis. The sequence continues at coordinate 395,638 of NW_028093273.1, forward strand.
GAATAGCCTATAACTGGAAACCAGAATGAAATATGTGCCATAAGATTGTCCAGAGATTGGACTTCTGGAAGCACAGGATGCTGGTTTCTAAGGAAACAGATGGGGTGCCTACTCACATTATCCCAGGTGAATGATTGGAGTCACAATACAGAAATGGGAACCTAAACAGAAACTAGGTGATCACACAGATTTAAGTAGAGATAAGAGCTCTTGAAGGCTGTGGTGGAATAGTGGGCAGAATATGAAAGCAGAGAGAGCTGCATAGTAGGCAATATCCAGAGAACTTCAGAAGGGTGAACTTCAGTCTTCAGCTGAGTACCAATCTACATGAACATTGAATGAAATTCCATGAAGTTAGATGAAGAACATGGGAAATACCAAAAGTAAAGAACTATTTTATGGAGTTCACATGGTATGGAAATAATCTGTATTCTTAAAACAGGTGAAGATTTTACAGAGTTCACCACTGTATGTAAATAATCTTGATACATGAGGGCATTGGGTAGCGTACTTAGAGATTTCAGGCCTAAGTAGTTAGGGTGAATTAGCCTTAAAATCAAGGTTCCTCTGGACACATTAACAAAGTTTAAAAAGAAGCCTTAAAAAGATCAATATGACCCACGTGTAATTTAACTGTCTGCCAGATCAAAGTACGATGCTCTATAAAGGAATACGAAAACATTCTCTACTGAACAATAAGAAATACATGATGTTCAGCATTCAGTCCAAATTACTACATAATCAAAAAATCTGAAAACTATAAACTTTCATCAGGAGAAAAATAATTCAATAGAAACAGATGCAGAAATAAGTGCACATAGGAATTAGTAGACAAAAAACTTAAAAAGGTATAATCACTCCTAGTTTCTGGTCTAATAGGTAAAAATCTTGAAATTTGTTATTTCATCTTCACAAAAGAAAAAAAAATGAACAACCAAAAAATCAACAATTCTTTTCTGATACATTAGCGACTGAAGTCACAGGGCAAACTGCTGCCCTAACAACTGGAGAGTCATGTATCAAAAATCACAGTTTTTTCCTTTTTAAAAAATTTTGGAACAAAAATCCCAAAGCAGAAGCCTGCTGCTGAAGTTAGGACAGATAGGAACAATGAAACTATACTGGGTGATTCATTTGGACTAACCTGATGGAATCTCTAGGCAGCTGAATCTTAAAATGCACCCCATGTTGATGTGTATTTGACTTCCAGCAGTCCCACCAGGATCTCTGGGGAAAAAATGGAGGAAAATTTCCCTTATGACTCCCACAGTGGGAGGAGAAAGGAAGCATTTTGAAATATAAACCGTTCAATTTTGCTGGAGCCTAAGTGACTAAGGGGAAGGAAATATCAAACTCAGTTTTTTGAAGTGGGGGAAGAAAACTACTCACTTCAGAAGCCCCAGCCGTTCTCTCTAGCCCAAGAAAACCAGAAAAAAATACATTAATTCTAAAGTAAAAAAGAAAAGTAATAATAAATAATAATTAGAGTAGAAATCAATGAAATTTAAAACAAGAAATCAAGAGATAAGCAAATAAAACCAAAAGCTGACTTTGTTGAAATATTAATAAAATTTATAAAACTCTAGCCAAGTTAAACAAGAAAAATAGTGAGAATACACAATTTTTATAATCAAAAATGAAAAAGGGGCCATCAAAACTAATCTCATGTACTGTTGAAAATGTAATAAAGGGATATTATGAATAACTGTCTACAAATTGATAACCTAGATAAAATGAATCAGGTTTTTAAAAGACACACAGTACCAACATTTACACACGAGAAACAGGTAATCTAAATAGACATATCTATTAAATAAATATAATAATTATTAATAACATAGCAGAAGGCACGAAGCCCAGATAGGTTAACTGGTAAATTCCAGCAAATATTTAAGAGAGAAATTTTACCAATCTTAAAAATTTTTTCCAAAATTTATAGGTGGGAGTAAATATGCCCTAACTCATTCTATGAGGTCATCAATATCTGAATATCAAAGTTAGCGAAAGATAATACATTTTTCCAACATGATTTATAGATTCAATGTAATCCCAATCTAAACCCCCCAAAATATTTTTTTGGATTTTGACGAATTGATCTAAAGTTTATATGTAGAAGCAAAAGACCCAGAATAACCAACAAATATTGAAGGAAAATAAAGTGGGAAGAATCATGCTACAGTAATGAAGACAGGGTGGTGTTGGTAAAAGAGTAGACAAATAGATCAATGGAACAAAATAGAGCAGCCCAAAATAGACCAACATAAATACAATGGACTGACCTTTGGAAAAAGAACAAAGACAATGTAATAGAGCAAAGGTAGTTTTTTTCCGGATAATCATATGTCCAAAAAAAAAGAAGGAAAGAAAGAAAAGGAAGGAAGGAAGGAAGGAAGAAGAAAAACAACATTCAAAATAAAAGCAGACTTCTTGTCAGAAACTATGAAAGCCAGTAGACAATGGCATAATATCTTAAAGACACTAAGTGAAAAATAACTCCAAACCCAGAATTGAATGTTTATCATGATTGTTTCAAAATCAAATGCAAAGTAAGTTTTCAGACCAATAAAATCATTGAGAATTCAAAAAGATCAAAAAGACCCACATTACAAGAAACGCTTAAGGAAAAAATTTAATCAGATATTAAGTGCTATAAATATATATTTGAATCTACAAAAGAAGTGTTAGAAATGCAAATATGTGGATAAATATAAAAGACATGTTTTCCCACCTTTGAAACTTTATGTAAAAGATAATTTTCTTTTATTATTAATAAATAGTCAATATTTATTATTAAGAAACACTAGTATGCTTGGTGAGGTTTATAGAATTAATGGACATAAAATATATGACATTAAGAATATACAAAGGAGAAGTGGGTATGTAGATACACACTTATAAAGTTCTTATACTTTTACAATATATTTGAAGTGATAATAATGTTTTAACATAGACAGTACATTACAGATGTATATGGTAAACTAGAGCAGCCACTAAAAATAAAACAATGAGGGATGACTAACATACAATGGAATGTTAAAGATACCATGGAATTATAGAATTAAACTCATAAACTTACTTATCTTAAAAAAATTCAGAAATCCTGGAGGAGGAAAATAAAGAAACATAGAACAAATAAAAATACCAACATAATAGATTTACCTTTAATATTATTGATAAACACAATGAATATATTTTACTGTCCAGTACTCTAGTCACATTTAGTTATTAAGTACATGCATGGTAGGCCAAACTGAAATGTGATGTAAATGTAAAACACACATGGGATTTCACAGATTTGACATGAGTTAAAATAATGTAAAATATTTCACTTGTATATGTTTCCATTATGTTTAAATGGTAATATTTTGCATATACTTGGAAATACAATACTATATTGTAATCATATTCATCCATTCTTGGTGTATCCACTAGTTTTTAAAATTACATATGTGATTTATATCTCTGGCTCACATTTTATTTTTATTGGACAGCACCAGCCCAAATTTTCCAATTAAGCATAATTATTGTCAGATTGGATGAAAACCAAGACCTATATACATGTTGTCTACAGGAAACCCACTTTAAGTATAAAGACATAAATTAAAAATTAAAGAATGGAAAAAGTCGTACTATAAAAAAGCTACTTAAATGAAAGGTAGAGTGGTAATATTGTATCAAAGTAGACTCCAGAACAGAAAAACTGCCAAGCCCAAGACCAAGAAAGACATTATAGACTAGTTAAGAGAGTCAATTCATTAAAAAGCTACAATCATTTTAAATGCAACCAATAAGAGAACTATGAAATAAGTGAGTAAAAATTAACAGCAGACTGGAATCTTAAGAAATGTTAAATCAAGCTAAAATGATTTATTCAGGTTTAAGGGACATGATAGCATATAGAAATTAGATCCTTAAGAAGAAATGGTATCAGGATATATACAAAATACTGTTTCTCTTTTTGAATTAAAGTATATGAATAGTTTTTTATCTTCTTCTGTTTCTTAGATAAGGGCTTGGTGATGGTGGACTCCTTTAACTTGACCTTATGTGAGAAGCACTTTATCTGCTCTTCCATTCTAAATGATAGCTTTGCTGGGTAGAGTGATCTTAGATGTAGGTCCTTTGCCTTTCATGAGTTGGTATACTTCTTTCCAGTCTCCTCTTCCTGCATGTAAGGTCTCTTCTGAGAAATTAGCTGACAGTCTTCTGGGGAACTCCTTCATAGGTAATTCTGTCCTTTCCTCTTGCTGCTTTTAAGGTTCTCTCTTTATCTTTAATTTTGGTTAACTTAATGATGATGTTTCTTGGTGTGTTCCTCCTGGGTCCAATTTCTTTGGGACTCTGAGTTTTCTGGACTTTCTGGAAGTCTATTTCCTTTGCTAGCTTGGGGAAGTATTCCTTCATTGTTCAAATAAGTTTTCAATATTTCATTATATGAAATATTAAAGGGACCTATCCAAGAAATAGAAGCTCAAAAACAATGAACAATAAAATGACAACAAACACATAAGTGTCAACGACTAAACCTAAAAAAAAAAACAAAATAAAAACTAAGCGAACAACTAGAACAGGAACAGAACCAGAGACATGGCGATCATCTGGAGGGTTATCAGGGTTGAGGGGGAGGAGAAGAGTGGGTGGGGGAAGGTACAGGGAATAAGAAGCATAATTGGTAGGCATAAAATAGATGTGGGGAGGTTAAGAATAGTATAGGGAACAGAGAAGTCAAAAAACTTATATGTACAACCCATGGATATGAAGTAAGGGGGCTGGGATACTGGAGGGATGGGGGACATGCAGGGCAGAAGCGGGGTAAAGGGAGAAAAAATGGGTTAACTATAATAGCATGATCAATAAATAGACTTAAAATAAAATAAAATATTTGAATAAAGTAAAAAATGTATTTTTGTACCAAGTCTGTTTAAAGCAAAGCTATGGCTTAGTTATGAGATATTATAATCTATGTAGGTATACTGTTTATAAAAATTTTAGCTTAAATTATGGGGGTCTTGCTAAATGGGCCAGCCTATATAGTTGTACTGTTTGTACACTTTATGTGAAGTTGTACAAGTCTAACTCTGTATTAGTTATGATAATTAAATGTTCATTGTAATTTCTAAAGTAAAAATAAATGCAACAAGTTATAGTTAATGAGCCAATGGATGAACTAAAATAAAATTTTGAAAAGATTCAAATAATCTAAGAAAAAAGTAAAGAAGTAGAGTAACAAAAAATAGGGGAACAAATAAAAAACTATTATAATATGGCAGATCTAAATTAAGCCATATCAATAATTACATTAAATATTATGAAACAAAATACTAAATTTACAAATTCTGCCCAAATGGATAAAAGTAAGACTTAACTATATACTGTCTAACAGAGATGTAATTTAAGTAAAAATACTTATAAATATGCAGAGATTGTAAGATAAAGAAGTGTGACCCTGTTAATAAGAGATGTACTTAAAACTAAAAGACACAGATAAATTCAAAATAAAATAAATAAAGAATCGAAATATATCTAATGCAAATAATAAACAAAAATGGCTGGAACAACTATGTTAGTAACAGATAAAATCAATTCAAAATAATGTATTACTAAAAATTAAGACATATCATAATGATAAAAGTCATTTCATTAATATAATATATTGATCACAACTATGTGCTTAAGAATAATGTTTCAAAATACACAAATTAATAATTGATAATTAAATAATAAAGCATATAATTGAAAAAATAAATGTAAGTTCTCATAGAGAGGAATTTTCTTCTCCAGAAATTAATAAAAATGCAAGATTAAAAAATCATTTTTAAAAATGCTAGATTAAAAAATAATTAAAAATACAGATGATCTGAACAACACTATCACCACCTTGACCTGACATCGATAGAATACTATGACATCTAACAGTTACTGAAAACATTATATTTGAAGTGTATGTGATACAGTCACCAAAACAGATCATGTTCTAGGTGACAAAATAAGTCTTAATAGATTTAAAAGGATTGAAGTCATATTAGACAAATATAACACATATTAAACCTCTTAAAATAACACCTCTGTTTCCTGCTATATTCTTCAACCATAATAAGATTAAATTGGAAATCACTAAAAATAAGATGTATGAACATTTGAAAATTAAACAAACCCTCTGTAAACAATCTATGGGCCAGAGAAACAAATGACAAGAAAATCAGGATGTATATTGATATTGGCTGTCTTCCTCTTTCTCCAACTCCAGCCCACTAGGAGGCTCTGAACTGGCCATTGAATCGGCCCTTGGCCTAGGACACTTCCCCAAACCGTCCACCTACTTCGCCCTCTCACTTTCTTTAGGGACTACTCAATTTTCATCTCCATAAAACTGTCTCCAGGAACACTATTTAAACTGAATCCCAGTATTTCCTAACCCTTTCACTGTTTCATTACTCTGTACCATATTTGACTGACTATATTGTTTTTGCTTTACATTTTGTTTGGCTTGGCCAGTTAGGCTTCATAAGAGCAGGAGATTTTGTCTATTTTTCTTTTCTGACATATCCTTTGACTTCCAGTAGACATTTAATGAGGAAATAAATATAGACATAAACACAAAATGTAAACCAATATATTGAAAGAGAATATTGTGGGGTTCTGGGAGTATATGCAATTTAAAATTTTATTTTTTATTTCTGCTTATCTACAGTTTCTAGTTATTTTATAATGGTCATGACTCTGTGTATTTTTTAAGAATAAAAACTTTGTTCATTTCTGGGCTCTCTGTTCTGTTCCACTGTTCCATGTGCCTGTTTTTATGCCAGTACCAGGCTGTTTTGATTATAGCAGCCTTTGCAATACAGTTTCACATCAGGTATTATGATCCCTCCTGCTTTGCTCTTCTTTCTCAAAGTTGCAACAGCTATTTGGGGTCATTTATGATTCCATATAAATTTTTGAAGTGTTTGTTCTATGTCTGTGAAATATGCCATTGGTACTTTAATAGGTATTGCATTGAATCTGTAAATTGCTTTGGGCAATATGGACGTTTTGATTATGTTAATTCTTCTAATCCATGAACACAGTATATGTTTCCATTTGCTTGTATCCTCCTTGATTTATTTCTTCAGTGTTGTGTAGTTTTCTGCATACAGGTCTTTTACCTCCTTGGTTAGGTTTATTTCTAGGTATTTTATTTTTCTTTTTTCTGTATCAAATGGGATTTTTTTCTTGATTTCTGCTTCTGCTGTTTCATTGTTGATATACAAAAATGTCTTTGATTTCTAGATATTGACTTTGTATCCTGCTGTTGCCAAATTCATTTATTAGGTCAAGGAGTTTTCTGGTGGAGTCAAAGCAACAAACAACAGTGTTGGAGAGGTTGTGAAAAACGGGCGACCCTAGTTCACTGTTGGTGGGATTGCAGACTGGTGCAACCACTATGGAAAATAGTATGGAATTTTCTCAGAAAACTAAAATGGATCTGCCTTTTGACCCAGCAATTCCTCTGCTAGGATTATATCCTAAGAACCCCGAAACACCAATCCAAAAGAACCTATGCACCCCAATATTCATAATATGAATATTATGCAGCACAATTTACAGTAGCCAAGTATTGGAAGCAAACTAGGTGCCCGTCAGTAAATGACTGGATCAAAAAACTATGGTACATTTACACAATGGAATTCTATGCAGCAGGAAAAAAGAAGGAGCTCCTACCCTTTGCAACAGCATGGATGGAACTGGAGTGCATTATGCTGAGTGAAATAAGCCAGGTGGTGAAAGACAAATACCGTATGATCTCACTTATAAGTGGAACCTAATCAACGAAACAAATAAGCAAGCAAAATATAACCAAAGACACTCAAATAGAGATCAGGCTGACCAGAGAGGAGAGGGGAAGGAATTTCAGGGGAAAAGGGGAAGGGTTTACAGGAACTAGTATAAAGGACATATGGACAAAAACTAAAAGGGGTGAAAATGGGAGGGAGGTGGGGAGCACTGGAGCAGGGGGGAACTGGAATGGCAGTTAAAGACAGAAAACTACTTGAACAACAATTAAAATAAGTTAAAAATACATTGAAAAAAAACCTTGTTCAGAAATTCCTAGCAATATATTTCCCAGAGATAACTTTAAAATACTTTACATTTTATAGCACTTAGTACATAGGAAGGAAGGGAGCAGGAGGCATACATTTCAAGAAAATGTTAACATTTAGTACATGATATCATCATTTTTGTCCCAACAAAACCATTTTTGTACATGATGTGTGATATATATTAAACATGCCAATATAAGAATTCATAATTTGTTATTCGGTGATATACAAAATATTTTATTTTAGTGTTAAATTAGACTGCCAACTTCATTAGCCTTACAAATGAATTTGTCTTACAGTGTACAAGCCTCTATGACCATTACTTATCTCTAACATTCTTTTGTTCAGGAGACCCTTATTATCTGGTAGTTGAAAGCAATTAGATGGTATCCATGTCATTATAATTATCTCATTGTTATAACTTTGATAATTTTTAAACGTGAGACCTTGTATTATTTGGAATCATCACTACACCCTAGTCCCTGCTCAGAACTTCAAAATTTAACCTCAAAACCAATTCAGCTTCAAAGAACCTAAAGTACAAAAGAGAATTCAACATGAGCCAGTGGAGATGTACATATAAGAATGAAAAAAATTTATCCTAAATAATTTGGTACTCTATTTTCAGTGTTTTATAGCAGAAGACAAAATAGTATCTCTTTTATATAAAATTTCAAGAATTAGATTTTACTTTCTTGTATTTTGATTTCTTTGTAAAAAAAATATTTTCTATTTTATCTTTAAAAACAAACATTCCTGCCCTGGCTGGTGTAGCTCAGTGGATTGAACATGGGCCCTCGAACCAAAGGATCATGGTTCAATTCCCAGTCAGAACACATGCCTGGGTTGCAGGCCAGTTCCCAGCAGGGGACACACAAGAAGCAACCACACATTGATATTTCTTTCCCTCCCTTCTTCTCTAAAAATAAATAAATAAAATATTAAAAAACAAAACAAAACATTCCTGGGCTGTTGTAGCTCAGTGGATTGAGTGCCAGCCTACAAACCAAAGGGTCACTGGTTGGATTTCCAGTCAGGACACATGCCTGGGTTGCAGGCCAGGTCCTCAGTTGGGAGCACACGAGAAGAAACCACACACTAATGTTTTTCTCCCTCTCTTTCTCGCTCCTTTTCCCTCTCTCTAAAAATAAACAAATAAAATATTTAAAAAGTGAAAACATTAAAATAAGGGCAAATACATGACAGTAAGCTTCATTGTAAACTAAGTCAGCACTCACCTTGGTTTCACCATCTTGCTTAAAAGTTGATGGCAAAGACATGCTTAAAACTGATAATATTTTTTGAAATTACTTGAAATTCATAGTCTTTCAGGCCTGGGAAAGGTTTTATGTCTCACAGTCCAGCTTTACCCTCCTGAAGTCTTAGCTGTATCTGGTCATTGCAATATATGTTTTACAAGAAAAAAATGGTTCCTGTACAATGGTCTGTATTGTTTAGCATTTCAGTAGACAAAAATGATAAAATATTTTCTCAAAACATCATCAATCCATCATAATGTCCAAGAGACACATAGAGAACTCTTCTTCCTTCAACTGCTTTTCCAGCTTTGCCCCATAAGAATTGGCTTTGTTGGCTGGAGTTTCTGTAGAATTTTCCCATCACCAGTCTATGATCTGTCATTGTTTCTGACAGTCATTCTAACTGGATGCAACCCAAACATGTTAAAGAACTGAAGTAAATTAACTGTGTTGTCTATTTCAATAAAACAGCCACCACAGCCAAGCCAACATAAACAGGCTATAACACTAATGGCCAATTTAAAGGTTCATTAACAAATACCAATGGTAACACTGTAATTCCCAACCTTTCATCACTCAAATGTGTAACAGCAGGATTAAAGACACCAGAGAAGAGACTATATCACAGTAAGCAGAATGAACTGGATCAGATTATTTACTTATTATCAGAAAACATCCAAAATTATTTACTTATGATTAGAAAACATCCAGATATGAATTAAGTTCTAGCTGCTTTGCTTATATTCAGTTTTTGCTGTGCTCATAAGATGTGATAATATTTGCAGTTTTCTCTTTTGTCAACTATTTTTCTTTTCTCTGGCAAGCACTTCTTTCTAATGAATTTCCCTCCTTCATGAGTCTTTGCTTTTAGTTGTTTGAGATGTTTCATACAATCTCAAACAGATTTGGAGTCCCAACTTTATTTCACGTGTACCTAGAATGATGGCTGAAAGATGCAGAAAAAACAAAAACGACAGGAGTTTTTGCTAGAGTTCCGGTGTTTCTGCCTCTTCTCCTGGGTAAAAAAGAAGCCATAGCTGCTTTGATCTCCGTCTTAGAAAAATACCTGAGCTGTGACTTGTATACATAAAACCAAACTGATAAAGAAGTTGAAATGAGAAACTGGAGAAAATTATTCACAAATCTCTGTAGATTAATAACGTTATATAAGTCCATCAGCTAGAGTTTTGTGAATAACTCTTCCCAATTTCCTTAACAATATTAATTATTTATCCAATAGTTTTAAACAGTTAAGTGGTATCACTAATACATTAAAGAAATAAAAAAGTGAGCAAAGTTTATGAAAAATAATAGATGGAGAATTCAAATGACTAGTAAGCATAGAAACAAACATTCATCTTCAACTATGCCTCCCTTTGTAATAATAATAATAAAACAAGACACAACTTTTCACTTATTCTTTCAGTAGAAAAATTTGAGTGACAGTACTGGTTGCTGTTGAGGGTGGAGTGAGATAGGAATAATAGAGGTAGATGGCATCCAAAGTCACTAGGATACTTACATGGTCTCCTTACATTCTGCCTTTGGGATCTAGAATTTGTAAAACTATGAGATAATCAAGTTTTTAAACAAATGTTTGAAATGTAAGTATAATAGTTTGGAAATCAATTTGGAAATGTGCTGTGATAATTTAAAAACTGTTTGAATGAACTTATGCTCTATTGTGAAGAAACGATCACATGTGTGGACAAAACATAATTACTAATAAGTTCACACATAATAATATCAGATTGGCCAAAAAGTCAGTTTTTTTTCCCTTAAGATGGCTCTAGTAGTGCTTAGTTTTCTTTAACTTTGTTCAGAACAATTTCACTTGTATTGTGATAGCTGTCATATCAGCATGCATTAAAAAAATCAAAATTGGTGAATTTTTGAATAGCCATTTTAATATTAAAGATGGAAGAAAATAAAATTTTCAGCATATTATGCTTTATTATTTCAAGAAAGGTAAAAATGCAACTGAAAAGCAAAAATAAAAATAAAAGAAAGACAGATTTGTGCAGTGTATGGAGAAGGTGCTGTGACTGATTGAATGTATCAAAAGTTATTTGCAAAGTTTCATGCTGTATATCTCTCCCTGGATGATGATCTGTGGTCAGGTAGACCAGTTGAAGGTGATAGCTACCATCAAATCGAGACGTTAATTGAGAACAATCAACATTATACCACGCAGGAGAGAGCTGAGATAGTTAAAATATCCAAATCAATGAAGTTATTGGTGAAAATGAAACATGTGCCTTTTATTATATGGGAAAAAGTAAATGGACTTTTTGCCCAACCCAATATATAATAGTGAAAAATCAGATGTAATCTATATACCCAAAAGTATCACTTAAAAGACCATGACAATCTATATAATGGGATTTCATGCGACTACTAAAGCATATTTTCAGAGTATTTATTATTAACATGAGAAAATGGTTATATTGAGTACTGGTTGAGCTGAGGGGAGAGAGGAGGGAATTTCAGGGAAAATAGGGGAGAGATTGAGAGGAACAAATATAAAGGATACATGGACAACAACTAAGAAGGGTGGAAATGGGAAGAGGGTGGGAGCATGGAGGGGTGGGATGGGATGGGAGTAATAGACAGAAAACCGTACTTGAATAAATAAATAAATAAATAAATAAATAAATAAATAAATAAATACTAAAATAAAGAGACAAATAATGTGTAAGCATGGCTTTATTGAAAGTTATGTATACCAAAATACAAACATATTTATGTAATTATATAATAAATAAATATCATTGTATGTATTTATATATCCATATTCATATTTAAAACCAAAAGGAAATGACAGTCTCTATCTCTCAGTATATTAGTCTTCTTGGGCTTTTAAAACAAAATACCATAAGTTATTTCTCACAGTTCTGGAGGCTTGAAATCCAAGGTCAGGGCAGGTGTCTGGTGAGAGCTCTTTCTGTGGATTGCAGTGAACCCTTTCTTTCTGTGTCTTCTTATGGAGAGAGGAGTTCTGGTTTCTCCCTCTTCTTGTTAGGACGGTTATTCCATGGGCATCTCACCCTATGACCTCATCCAAATCAAGTTACCTACCAAGGGCAACACCTCCAAATATCATCCCAGTGAGGTTTAGGGCTTTAATACGTGAATTTTGGAGAGACACTTCAGTCAATAACACTGAGGCATTATTTATGTTAGTGTATTATTTCTCCCTGAAACCTGGTAATTACTACTAAGCACTTCTAAGGATTCTAAACAGAGAAAATTTTATAGTCAGACAAAATTAATAACAATTTTAAAAATTAAGATTCTAAATGGGACTGTGATGAATCTGGTTTCCTTGCACACTTTTGATCATTTTGTTAACCCTGTCTCAATCACTTCTCTCATGAACATGTACAGGAACTCTCTGAGATTGAAATGTGATGATCACTGTGAATCGCATTTCTTAGATATGCACACTGGTGCTTCCAGTAAGAGTAGTGATTTAATCAGGATACATAGTTGCACTGGAGAGAAGTTGGAAAGTGAAGAATATTTTTAGATTTCCTTCCTTCCCTTCCCCTTCCTTTCTTCCTCCCTCCCTCCCTCCCTCCCTCCCTCCCTCTCTTTCTCCCTCCTCTCTCCCTCCCTTCTTTCTTTCCAAGAGTAGGGAGGGAGAGAAAGACTGAATTAAGAGAGAAATATTGACCAGTTCCCTCTCACACATGCCTGAGGGGGCACCAAACCCAAACCTGCAACTCAGACATGGGCCCTGACTAGGAATAGGATCTGCAACCTTTTAGTTCACTGGCTGACACTCAAGTAACTGAGCAACACCATCCAGGGCTGGAGTCCTAACGTATGTGCTCTAACAGTCCACAATGCCGTCGAATAGTTATGTTTCTGGTATAATAACTTGGAAGAAAATCTACAGCATAGTTCAAGTTTTTCTTCATTCATTAATTAGTCGAGTAAGAAAGTGCTAATGAGAAAAACATCACTTATCAAATTAATCTCTGTAGATTCTATAGTCTTTCCATCTCATTTTCAATCTCTGCTATTTTCAACTTTTTCTTGACTAACCTAGCTAAATGTTTTTTCAAATTTACTCTTGTTTTTTTTTTTTTAAAGAACAAGCTTGTGGTTCTCTTAATTTTCTCTACATTTGGCTACTTACTATTTTGTTGGCGTATGCTCTTATTTTTTTCTCCTACTAATTTTGGTTTTCTTTGTGCTTCATTTTTAGCTTCTTAAGGTGAAACCTTAAGAGAATTGATTTGAGAACTTTATTTTCAATATAAACAAGTTGACTCTATAAATTTCCTTGTAAGAAACAAGTTAGCTGTGATCCACAAATTTTACTATGTTTTTACACTTTCTTTCAGTTTTAACTATTTTCTGCTTCTTTCATTGCATTTGGTTGCCATATACCCATGTCCTCTGACAGTTCCTCAGTTTTACAAAAACAGATTTGAAAAAAATACTAAACAGTCATTTTGTAGAATGTCCCTCAATTTCAATTTGTTTAATTTTTCAACTTTTCTCATAACTTAGACCGGAGTTACACATTTTTGGTAAGAATGCCACAGAACTGATGTTGTGCCCTACTCAGTACGTCACGTAAGTTGCATGCTATTTACGTACCCTATGACTAGTAATGTTCAATTTTATCACTTGGAAGGAGGCATCTCCAGTATAGAGTTATCATTTTACAATGATATGTCTTCTTTTGACACAAAGTAAGTATCTTCTTTCTCAACATACCTTTACCACTAATTTTAGCATCTGCCAAAGGATCTTCCTTGTAACAATTATTACTGCAAGATTAGTAAAATTGTGATTTTATATTTTTTAATTACTTCTGTACTTAATAATTAAAATTTTACTGTAAAAAAGAGCTGATACTTTTCTCTTTATTTACTCAATTTTGATATCAGTATAGACTCACTGATATTCCATCTTCTTCTTTGGGCAATAATCTATCATTATCGTTATTTATTTTATTACTCAGATTTTCCCAGATTTGGCTATGACGGCTTCTTCATGTTGAGTTCTGTGTCCTTTTCAAATGCCATCATTTTTTTTAAAGCATTTCCTTACATTTTGGCACCACAAAATGTTCCAAGCTCATCTTGTATTTTCCATGCCCAACCCTGATATCAAACATTTTTTCAAGGAGCTTTTGTTTCTTTAATTGATGAATGACATTCTCACTGCTACAGGGCTGTCATTGATTCTGGGTCTTTTTGCTTGAGGAGCTAGGAAATGTGTGTACTCACACATTCACACACATCTGTGTGTGAATTAATTCAACTGCCGATGTACCAAAAACAATGACTATACCAATGCTTTTTATTCCAATTCAACACTAAAGTATTCACTCTAACCTTATTTCTAACTCCTTCTCTGATCACATTATGTTTACTTTTTACTCAGTCTTACCGTACACATTCCATATTTGAAAAATCATATCCTTGTAAAAATACATTTTTAAACTAGAGCATAGTACAGCATAATTCTTATAACCAGCTCTTCGTGTGTGTGTGTGTGTGTGTGTGTAGAGAGAGTCCAATAGGGCTTTATTATTTTTTAATTACTTTTGTTGGCTCTTTCCTGCCTGAATCCTATCACTGTGGTTTTATTTATCATCTGTAATAGAGTTCACTTATTTGCTACTTTTTATATCTCATGTCATATGCCCCATATCCTAGTAGACTGTATTTATCTGCTTTGGGGACATGTGAAATGTGATCATGACTCTAAGAGGCAGGCTCCTAACATGCTCGTCAGAGTGTCATTCCTCCCTTTTCTATCATGTTTCCATCCTGTTCTTCCTATCTCATTCCCACCCACCTTCTATAGGTCAACAGTCTCATTAGTTTATACGTTAGTTTCCCTGTATTTCTTTTGCACAAAAGATCATACATACTTATTTACTTTCCTACAAGAAGTGTGGCATACTCTAGAAACTTTCGAATTTTACTGTTATCACTTACTAATTTATCACAGCCCATGTAAATACAGTTAAACATAGCACAAGAGTCTGTGTCATCCTTATTTTCCAGTGTCCTGATACCTCCTTTTTGTTCTGTTGTCTGATTTACTCCCAATTGTGGCTCACACGTTTTTGCCTCCTGGCATGTTTACCACTGTTTTTCTTTTGTGGGAAATTTGAGTGTCTGCATTGTTGTTGTTTTCCTGTAAAGAATGCTGTACTTTCATCTTGCAGGAAGTTTAAGTCACTTATCTGCTTGATACTTTTAAGGCCTTTTTTTCAGCTTTGTTGTGGTTGGCCTGAAGTAGTTTTCGCTCCAGGTATAGTTTAGCTCTGCTACTAAGGCATGACCTCATGGACTATCACCAGGGATTCTCAGGGGCAGATCAAATGACTTTCTCCTTCCTGTGAACTCTGAGAACTGTTCAGTTTACCAGTTCCTCATGATCCTTTGTTCAGCCTCATGGACCTGAAGTCCACACATGCATTGATTATTAGTTCTCAGCAAAAATACACAGGCACCCTATGTGTGTTTCTGAAGCTTTTTCTCTTTACACTTCCCTCCTTTCTGGAACTTGCTATGCAAACTCAGCGCTGTCCCTCACTGGTTTCTATATCCTCAACTCAGTAAGACTTCCAGTCTCTGCTTGGGCTCCCTCTTCCTGTGACCATGATTCAAATATTGTAATTAAGCAAAAAACTGAGGTGATCGTATGCTGATCCTGTTTGATCCCTTTCTCTCAAGGTTCAATGTTTTCTTCTGTTTATTGTCCAATACCTGAAATAAACCAATACATATATTCTGTTCAGCTATCTGGTAGTTTACCTCAGAAAAGCAAGTTTGGTCCTTGTTACTGCCTCATGTTGGAGGGCAGAAGTTTGGCCGTTCTTAGTTTTTGAGAGCAAACGGTAAGTAATGCCCACTCACCCGTATGCTACCTTTGTGCAACATAGGAGCACCTGTCCGTTCTTTAAAAGCGCTTAGTCCCAAATCTGCACATTATGACAATAAGTGATATGTGAAGACTGTGAGGTGGATAGTGCACCTGGAACTGTACAAAGTAGAACTTACACAAGCACAAAGTGTGGCTCTGGGAGAATTCTAGCAAGAAAAAAACTGCTGCTTCTACATAATGTAGAATTCTGTTTGTAGATAAAATGGAGACAGCAATCTTACTTCTTTGTTAGAAGTTATCATGGCTCAAGGAGATTTTTTAAACAAATTGGAGATACAGTGGCTACTAAAGGAAATAAAAATATAATTTAAGAAGTATGAGAAGCTAGTCAGTACATACATCAAGAAAAACATTGTGGGAGCCCAAGTGGTTGGATGCTGGAAACTAAACTAGCAGGTGTGGTACAACGAGGAAATCATAGATCCTCAGGGTGTACATAATTACACATGATATGTGTACATGTATGTCATGTATACACATGTCATGCATATTTATGGTATGTATCTACAGAATCACACATAATAGCTTCTCCCTGGGTCTTCCTTATTTAAGAAAAATCAGTTTAAGTAAATAAGAGAAAGACTGCTTTAACTGGAAAAAAACACAAAAATTGTGTGTGAAGGTATGAAGAACTTGTCCCTCCTGATACTGTGGAGATGGTTGGTGGGTAAGATAGGGGGCTGTGACCTTTTTCAGACCCACTAGCAGAAGTAAATAATCCTAGTTTTTAGCAAATTTTTGACTTCCTGTTTAGGCATGTGCAGTATGGACTTTCTATGACTTCACCCAACAATTACTGACCACCTACAAGGCATCATGATACATAGGACCATGACAAATAAAACAAGACATAATGCATGTTTATAGCATGGCAGGAGAGATAGACACAGAAAAAACAATGTCAATAGAAATGATATGTTTCCAAAGAGAAACTTTAAGGAGTATAAATTGGACAGAGGCATCATTACAATCCAGAGACCTCTCTCACTGCATATATGAGTATATCTTCATACAACCATGTATACACACATATACACTTAAATATATACTCTTATTCAGAGCACAAATGCCCAGGAGTTCTTACAAGTTGTTAATGAAACAAGTTGCATTAAAGTTTTTGCTTGAAACTTAAGATCCTTTGTTATCAAATGTAGATAACTCATTTTGTTCTGACAAGTGTAATTTAATTTTAGTAGTTATCACATGTCACATAACACTATCACATGCACTGGACTTTATTTGATGAGTTTAACGCAGTTGCAGCTATTTAAGGGTTTCCTGCCATGTGCTGTTGTAATGTCTGCGCACTGAAACTTGGTAAGTTCACTGTGGTTCCCAGTGAAATTTAGCAGATTAATTGCAAAGCTGAATGAAGATTATTGAGGTCCAATAGAACACTGGATTCTAAGGATTGAAACAATGGCTTCTCAGAGAGAGACAGAAGTTCTTGCTGTGGCTTGCCTCATCCTGGGGCTAGTATCAAAAGAGTAGTGTTTCTCGATGAATCACAGCAATGGTTTTTGTGAGCACACCACATTGATGTTTTATTTCTCTCTCTTTCTCTCTCTTTTTTGTTCCATTTTAGGAAAAATGAGGCAGCTGGTTATATTGAAAAATAGAAAGACAGAGCTTGCAGTGTAATAAAAATGGACAAGTGTTTAGAATTGTATTAGAATATAATTCACTAAAAGGACAGTTGGGCCATTATATTTCTTTTCCATTGCTGCTGGAACAAATTACTATAATCTTAGCAGCTTAGAACAACAATACTGTACTATCTTACAGTTCTAAAGTTCAGACTCTGACATGGCCTCAGGTAGCTAAAAGCAAAGCATCAGCGGGACTTTCTGGAGGCTCCAGGGAAGTGTTCAGTTCTTTGTCTTTTCCAGCTTCTACAGGCTCCCCACATTCCTTGGCTCAAGGTTATTATCTAACTTTTTTCCCTTTTTTGAAAATTAAATGTATGGAGGTAATACCAGGTAATAAGGATATATGGGTTTCAGAGGTATAATTCTCTGATACCTCATCTGCATACTGCATCGTGTGGCGACCACCTGAAGTCAAATCTCCCTTTGTCACCGTATGTTTGACTCCCTTTACTCTTTTCTACCACCCTTCCTCTTTCTCTCTGGTAACCACAATAATGTGGTCTTTGAGTTGTTTGTTTTTCTTGTTTGCTCATTTGTTGCTTTCAGTTTTATATCCCATATCTGAGTAAAATCATATGTGGTTCTTGACTTTTTCTGACTTATATCTTTCACTTAGCGTGATGGTCTCAATATGTATCTGTGTTCTCACAAATGGCAGTCTTTCATCTTTTCTTAGGGCTGAGTAGTGTTCCACTGTGTACATGTACCACATCTTCTGTATCCAATCTTCTACCAAAGGGCACTTTGGTTGTTTTTATGCCTTGGCCGCCATGAATACAAGGTCTGTCCAGAAAGAGTCCAATCATTGTTAATATAATGAGAGCAGTTTGCACAACATTGATGTAACCTGGCAGCCGAGGACAGTGGATTGGAATGAGCAGGTGTGAACAATGACAACTTCACAGTACTAGTCAGTGGGGGTGGTAGATGCTGTTGAATGAGAACGTGTACTCTGTGGCTGTTGTATTTTAGATGACTGAATGAGTAGAGCAACAAATCTGCATCAAATTTTGTGTTAAGCCTGAACATTCCTCTGCAGAAACTATTCACATAATCTGGAAGGCTGCAGCTATGGGCAGCTGGTGATTGGCAGCTTCATCACAACAACGTGCCCACTCATGCACCACATCTCATGCAGAGTTTTTTGGTGAAACATCAAATCACTCCAGTGACTTAGCCCCCCTACAGCCCACATTTGGCACCCTGAGACTTCTGACTTTTCCCGAAACTAAAGTCACCTTTGAAAGGGAAGAGATTTCATACCATTAATGAGATTCAGGAAAATACAACATGGCAGCTGATGGCGATTAGGAGAACTGTGTGAGGTCCCATGGTGCCTATTTTGAAGGGGACTGAGGAACCATTGTCCTATGTACTATGCTTCTGGTATCTTGTATCTTCTTTAATGAATGTCTCTAGTTCTCATAGTACATGGCTGGATACTTTCTGGGCAGACCTTGTAATGCCGCAATGAACATAGGTGTACATATATGTTTATGAATAAATGTTTTCAAATGTTTCANTTCATACCATTAATGAGATTCAGGAAAATACAACATGGCAGCTGATGGCGATTAGGAGAACTGTGTGAGGTCCCATGGTGCCTATTTTGAAGGGGACTGAGGAACCATTGTCCTATGTACTATGCTTCTGGTATCTTGTATCTTCTTTAATGAATGTCTCTAGTTCTCATAGTACATGGCTGGATACTTTCTGGGCAGACCTTGTAATGCCACAATGAACATAGGTGTACATATTTGTTTATGAATAAATGTTTTCAAATGTTTCACGTAGGTACCCAGAAAAGGGGTCCCTGGGTCACATAGTAATTCTTCTGAATGGTATTTCAATTTTATTCTTAATTCTATTATTAATGACTCCTCCATACTGTTTTCCACAGTGGCTGTACCAGTTTATATTTCCACCAGCAGAGAATGAGGGGTCCTTTTTATCCACAACCTCTCCAACACTTGTTTACTTGTCTTGTTGACAATAGCTATTCTAACAGGTATAAGGTGGTATATCATTGTAGTTTTGATTTGCATTTCCCTAATAGCTAGTGAAGTTGAGCATTTTTTGATGTATCTCTTGGTCATTTGTATATCTTCTTGGGAAAATTATCTG
Organism: Sturnira hondurensis; assembly: GCF_014824575.4. Lineage (NCBI taxonomy): Eukaryota > Metazoa > Chordata > Mammalia > Chiroptera > Phyllostomidae > Sturnira > Sturnira hondurensis. Next base: position 415,669 of record NW_028093273.1, read on the forward strand.
TTTAGGTCCTCTGCCCATTTTTAATTGGATTAGTTGTTTGCTTGGTATTGAGTGGTATGTGTTCTTTATGTATTTTAGTTACTAACCCTTCCTCAGAGCTGTTGTTTGCAATCCACGGTCATATGAGTCTGACCTTTGCTTCAGTCATCATGTCTCCTTTGCTGACCCTCTGTCTCTGAGCTTTACAACTGTAAGATAATAAGTTTGTGTTGTTTAGTCCACTAAGTTGGTGGTGATATGTTACAGCAGCATTAGAAAACTAATACAGATTAAGCCAAGTATATTAGAATTATTAATATTTGGTTTACCTGCTGGAGGCTGCAAAAATTATCTGTAGTTAAAAGTGAATTACAGAATCATCTGTTTGTTCCAAAAGAAAAAATAAGACACTGTAACACTGGCAGCTTTAATTTAAAAAAATATTCAGAGAATTAGAGGACTCAAGTTTTGAAACTAACTTAAAAAGTTATGAATTTCTAACAGTGTGCATATATTTTGCAATTTCAACTCTGTTTTTTTCTTATGTATGTAACTTACTGCACTGAAGAGGATAGTCATGTTACCAAATATTCACATAAAATTTTACAAACTTACATTTTCCAACTTTTAAATAAATCAGAGCTGATAATTGAAATTTTTTACAATAAAGTATTATACTCTGTGTGTGTGATTTTTTTTAAAGATTCAATCTAGAAAGTTTGTTTTGTACCTGGCCCTTTAAATTTTTATTGACTTCAGAAGCATTCTTGAAGATACTTTGTGAGAACAAAAATTAAGGCTGGTACTCTTTTGTGTCGTTTATATGTTAAACATACATGTTTACATGTTTATATCTTAAACATATGTGTTTTCACTTACTCTACTCATATCATTATAAGAGGGTAGGTCTTTTTTGGAAAGCACTATACCTTTTTTTATGAAGAAGAGATTTAGTAACTAGGAAACTTTATTTTAGGCACAGGCTGTAGTTCCAAGCACTCTGTAAACAATAAATAAATAAATAGAGATGTTCTTTAAAAACAAATAGAGAGTATTCATGAAATACTTGGGTTTCAATTTTCCACTATCATAACTCTGATTTTACAACTCACATATGGGTGAGGAGTAAGGGACAATACATCTATGATACAGGGTAAAAAAAAACAGGAATTTTATCATAGATCTTTATTACATTCAAGGCTTTCCAGGTGTTCTCAAAATCAAGCTGAATGCTGACTTCATGTTTTCATTTATTTCTTTATACTTCTTGGGCTTTCAGGTTCATATACAGTATTTACAGGCCATTGGCATAGGAAAAATAATAATGTTAACTAATCAATTAATTTGGAGGATTAATCATGACATGATTAGGTTCTTTTTTCATTCCTAGTTGGTCCAAGTCAGGCCCAAGTGATTCCTGCTGTGCACTCATTCTCACCTGTGCATATTACACCGTCTGCAACTATATCTGATTCCCTGGCTGTTCTGAGGCAGTAACCTATGTCATCCACGCAGTCTATCATCATAATGACTGAGCATTGAAAAGCAAAGAGATTGACTCTCCATTTCACAAATTTGGTTTCTGTGCAAGAGTATGGAGAATTGGGTTTACTTGCACTACACTATTCATTTCATGAATAAAACAATGCAAAATCAAGCATTTAAATTCCTCCACTAAAAAATTCAGTGTTTTTTTATTAGGCTTATGGTTATCCTGCAAATATTTTAGCACATCCTATGCAGGGAGAGTTGTCTATCTAGGGAACAGAAAGGAAAAGTAAAGTGTATCAACTTCAACACTGGTTCAAATGTTAGTTATCCCTACTGTGATGAGAGAGTATGCTAGTAGTCTTCCATGATGAAATAACTGTTTGAACTAAAGCTGATCCCCCCAACATTTCTAAAACTTTTGTTATTATCATATGCACTGGTGAATTTTCAGAAACATATCATATGCATGTGTGTGTGTATATTTACTTATTTTAATATTTTAGCCTAGCCCTCAGAGAAAGTGGAAGTCTCAAGTGACACACTACATCCTAAACATATTAAAGGTTTATCTACCAGCCAGCAAATATTGATTTCAAATCCTCCAGGTAATCATGATTTGTGATAAAATAGCCCAGGCCATCAAGATTTTTTTAAATTTAAATGAGCTTCTAAGATTTCTAGCCATGGAATAATGCATTGCTATACTGCAAGAAACTGTAACAGCTATAATAGGAATTCATGGGAAATACCATGGTGGACTGGGAGGATGTCGTCTTTGTGGATTTAGATAAAATGATAAGAATTTCAGGAGAGAGAACACAACAAGAGAAAAAGTATGAAATAAAATGGACATGGTGTGAATAATTATATGGGCAGGATGATAATTTTTAAATAATATGAGGTAATGTTATAAGTGAAGAAAAATAAAGAATATTATCTGTGATATTAAGGACAATCAGAGCTCAATAAATGAGAAGGGCTTTTTAATGATTATTAAAAATAGATTATTAAGGAGAAAATGCCATGATTTTTGATACCACATTATATTACTATCATTCTGGTCACTAAAAAGATTGAGAGACAAGCTCTCTATCCCAACGTGCAAAGATGACTTTAGCTGTGCAATTTCAGAAATGCAGGGAGCTTATGATCATAAATTCCTCTATGATTCCTCATTTTATAGAGACTTGCTGAGAGTTAGAAAGCCAGGATTCTTCTCTCAATTCAAATGCTGTATATCTGAAGCCAAAAGCTGCACAAACTTATTGTATTGGGGGAGGGAAGAGTTTGACCAAGGACACAGCTTGTAGAAATGGAGAGAGGAGCCATGAATTTCATTTATGTATGTGCCAAGCTGTGTAACAGGCATTTAACATGCAGTAACTTGATCCGCATAAAACATTTTTAAATAGGGAGCACTGTCTTAGTCACATTGTATGGGTAGAATATTATATTGTATAAGTCAGGGGCAAGTCAGGTGCTTCAACAGAACTCAATGTAGGCAGTTGACACACAGGTGTTGTTTAGTTGAATGAGAAAAAAAGAAAAGACAGAGAAGAAACTGAGAAAGTGAGTATCATCCCTAAGGCTGGGGAAATAAAAGGAAGAAGCCAGGAGTAACAGGACACAAAGGTCAAATGATGGGTGATGAGGGGTTGGGTCTTAGACTTCCAAGGAGGAGTCACCACCTGCCTGATGACGTTCCCTATAAAGAACCATGAGCCACTTTCTGGAAGTTCCAACAGGAGCGGAAAACTGGGGCCAACTGTTACCTCTGGGAGAAGAGTCCATGAGAATTGCCAGCAAAGTGAAAGAAGAAAAGTCTTCTCCTTCCCCTTCACCTCCTGGATAATTTAACAAGAAGCCAGCTGGCAACAAAGAAACATGGTTGGAAAAGCCGGAGCTCCAGTCATACAAAGCAGAGTGTAGAGGGGGTTTTTAGAAGCTGAGAGACATAATGTACTAAGCAACACAAGCATTTTACCCAGAATCCCTGTAGTACTCAGAACATTTAGCTACACTCATAGAGTCATATAATCAGTACAGGGCAGTCATATTTAAACTCCAAGCTGTCCCTTGTAACAGATGTCTGTGATGTTTGGGGCAACATCTCATCAGAATGTTATTGTTACAGGGCTCCAAAGTGGATTTCAGGACCCCATCAGAGCATCTAGCCCATCAGGCTACTTGAGGTACCAGCACTGGCCACATACCTCTATGCAGACAGTACACAATATGTGGGAAGGTATTAGGTGTTGCTAGGACCTGCAAAGCCTTGCAGGCCGTGTTTGTTTAGAGAACAGTTCAGCATCGGCTCTGAGCCTGAATCAGAGACTGACATTTGCTCACTTCCACTGGGATTCGTCTCCCACACCTGGAGTGGGACTGACTCATAAAACTCTTCACGTTCCCTACCAAGTGGTCCTAACTACCACACATAAAATGATTTTTGAGAATGATGTCTTCCCTCTAAGGAAGCAGGCACTTTGGCCAAACTGCTAGAAGAATAGGCTGATATATTTTTATTCTGTTTGCGTGAGTCCACAAGTACAGTTAAAAGAGAACACATTTTGCCAATGGCCTTAAAGTATAACAGCAGACAAGTTTTACCTAAGTTGCTTTTTTGTATGAAACACAACTTCAGACAATTTGAAACAGCCTCATTGAACAAATGTTAATGAGAGACCTTGGCATCTAAGAATCATTCTTAAAGGTTTCCCACTCTCAAGGATACTTTTTTTCTTCCTAAGTGCTATTCTCAAAGAGAAAATGGAAAATTCATAGTATCTGAAAGGTCAGGCTACTTACTTTATCATGTTTTTTTGTGGTGGCTCTAAGAGAAATAGCAAGTGGTTTAACAATTGCCCATTTATAAATGTGAATGTTTAAAAGAAAACACAGAGTTAGGATTTCAAGTCATAGGGAAAATTTTTATAAGCAATAACATTAGTCAAAATGTGTTTGCCTTCCCAGTAGGTGGAAATGTGTGTGGTAGAAAGTTTGAGACAAGAACATGTATTCAAGCCACATACATTGAACATTTTCTGTCGAAAGAAAAAACAGTTATAAATCAGGTTGGATATTTACTGTCTTAATGTCACTAGAAAGTAATTTCTCAGAAGTTATCCCAGTTGCTGCTGTACAAAATTTGTTCTTAACGTTTTTTGTTGTTGTTAGAGTCAATACCTCGGTTTGTTCCAAGGAATAATATTTACTCCAGGAAAATGCTTCTTCTCGTCATTTTTCCAAAACCTCTAAGTACTAAAAGCTCTTTTAGAAGCTGTTTTCTTTTGGGATTCTCACTGAGCCACCTACTCATTGGAGGAAAACTACTTCAACACTGAAACCAAATAAAGCCAATTAAGAAACACTGCGGCTGCTGAATGACCCGTCTCAGGTCTGGGAGACCGCAGGTAGCCCAGCAGAGCCACTGACTTGCACAGAGGCCTGAATAAAGATACAATAAAGATACCTTTCTTTTCAATACATTGCTGATCTGACTGATATTGGTCTAAGTGCTCATCCTTAAAATTCCAGGAAACAGCAAGATCCCAACACAATCATTTTAACCACCCACAGAGTACAATGCAGATTTGTTACTTGTTACTTGGAAGTCCCTGTAAGAGTCCAACAGGAAAGAGACTTGGGAATAAACTGCCAAAAGTGAGGGTGTTTGCATAAGGAGTTTATAAAACTGTTTAATTTCAAGTTGTTTCCTTTTTTCTTCTTTTCCTTTTATTTTTTCTTAGCTATGAGCAAGTTTCCTCTGCCTGCACAGCATTTTAAAACTATCATGACTACTTTTATAACGTTACCCCACTAGTTTATATTTATTTTGTGTGGTTTGTCGTTGGACCTCCTGTGTTTTTACAGAAACAAGTTCAAAAATTAGTCTTTTTATTCTCAGTGCGCAGTCCAAACTGTGCCTTGGTCAGCTGAATCAGGAGGTGGATGAAATGAAGCACTTTTTATCTGGAACGTGAAACTTCAGTCGTTGTTTTTTAAAGATGGAAAAATGATGAAGAAAATAAATGACTGAGCAGGATGTCTTTCACAGAAAATCTTCTATCTCAACACAGGATTTATGGCTTCAATGTATTGCACACCAATAAATAAATTTCAGCTGATTGGCATCTCTGGTTGGCTGGGCTAAACATTGGAAACCACAAGAGTATTGATTATGCACGTACAAAGTTAGCACTTACACACACCTATGCTGTCAAATGCACACAAGTTAACATGTGCACACACATGCAATAACCTCCAGTTAGTTACCACTGTAAAACAAGCACAACTCAGTTATTGGAAGGTTTCACACAGTTCTATCCTCTCGCAATGCCAGCATTTCAATACGCAAAAGACATGTCAAAAAAGAGCTGCACACACACACACACACACACATCCCTGAGGTCATGGCCACCTTTTGATCAGAGGTTTTGCAAAAATATTAAAGTCCTGAAAGAAACCATGAAGTCTGAGAAATATTTGTAGGTTCTGATCAGCTTCCAGGCTTCCTGGTGGGAATACTCTGTGTGATTTTCCATCCTGCTGGAGGAAAGCAGTGGTTTATGGACAAGCTCCTAGGCAATTAGAATTCCATAATTTAAATTAATAACCTCATAAAACACTGTAGATTATGTACTTGGTTTTTAACCTATAACTAAAGTACTGTTCTATTAGTGATTTTGAAATTACTTGGAATTCATCCCAGCCTTACTAAAAATAATTTTTGTAATTAAAGACATTTGAAATTTTAAAAAAAGGAGATTTCATTTCATGGAGAGGGTTTTTTTTAAACAAAATTTACAATTAGATTTTCAGATTAGGAGGACATGGAAAATACTTGCTCTCACCGGTTTTGCTTTACCAGGATGTGGACGTTAAGGTCACGCTCTCCTCACACTGACCTTTCCTCAGTCGGACAGGGGCAGAGGCGGGAGGAGGCAGCAGCGCACCCTCCTTGTATCGTGTTCCCGTTATGCTTCATCACATTGTCGAGTGAAATGAATGAATAAATTAGGTTTTTGATTTCGTGTGCTGGATTATGTGTTTTATACATTTCCCTACTTTTAATTTAGTAGGGCAGTCCTTTCCAGCAGAAGATGGGTCTCATTAAAAGAAATGTTATTATGAGGTTTAATTTTCACTCAATTTAAAAAGAATACTTAGGAGAGTAGGGCATTGAAGCACAAGAAAATGATTAGTTGTGGGGGTGCGTTCCTTTCAGAGAGAGAGAAGCCAAACATGTGAGAAGTGGTGCCTCTGGGGCAAATAAACCGGTCAAATAGTCGGAAACGGGGTTGCAGGCTTCGCATAAATGACCGTCCTGCTCTATTTGCAGACCTCCTGCCTTTCTTTAATGACCATTTCTCTTTTTCTTGAGGCAACAGACGAAAAAGGGCTGGGGGTAGGGGGAGGAAAAAGGCTTTGGCCCAGGTAGCACAAGCCCCGTCGAGGGGTGCCTTTAAGGACTTCGTACATATTCTTGCCAGGAGAAGAGTCCACGTCTGCCCCTGAGGGGAGGCATCCCATCCCAGTTTGAGCACTGAGCTCGCTGGAGTTTCTCAAACTTCAACGTGCATAAGAATCACCTGGAAAGAGCAGGTCCCGAATGTGCTTTTTAAACAAGTTCGCGGGGGCGCCGCTGCTGGTCTTGGGTCACATTTTGAGAACCACTGGCCCAGAACACGCTTATGAAAGGCCACTCAGCTCCAGATAAATTAAAGTTGTATACAGCTGCAAATATGAACAAACTAGGCTTCCCTCATAAGTTAGCTGAGTATGGAACCACATCTGAGGACTGTAGTTCTAAAAATATAGCTGATTCTCAGTTGCAGGAAGAGGTAGCTATGTTCGGTTATGTCTCCTTTATCCACCCCCCTACCTCTCTCTGGAAGGCTCATCAGCCCTGCAAATGTATCTCCATTTTCATTTGGCTTAATGGGGGTGAGGTTTACTGACAGAGGGAGTAGGAGAGCCATATGGAGATGGTAATTGTCTGGAAATCTTATTAGATTCTTTGTTGGGTATTATTAGAATTTTTTTTCTTACAGGTAAATGAAACTAAGTCTGGATAACTTGCATAAAAAGGATCTTTGCTGTTTGGCTATGGGCACACTCCCAGATCTAAAGGAAAGGAGGGAAAACCAAACTGGAGAAGGGCAAGCCCTGATGCAGTCTGGGCTCTGAGCAGCAGGCAAAAACGCTGAGTGAATGAATCCCATGTCCCCCGTACTTTATCACTTTGGTTAGGATGTACATTTCAGAGAGAGAGTGAACATTTATTCATCTTAATTGAAGTGCCCGCCTCTTCATAGGGAACTCAGAGCACTTCGATTCATAATTCCACTGAACTTTGTTTACTGGGGGAAAAGCAATTCCCCTTCAAGGAATGGAATGTTTTTCTAAAACGGAGGAATAGGTCACTGGGAGTCCACACGTGTCCACCACATTGTGAGCCTTCTGCTGAGTGGGCCAGCTATTTTCCAGAGGCCATTAGAAAGGTTAACAGCTAAAACGGTGGCTTCCAACCCAGTTTCTCCAAAGCAGAAATGGGAACTTACAGAAATTCTGTTTTGTTTTGTTTTTTAATTCTCACCTGAGGCTCTGTTCACTGGTTTTAGAGAGAGAGGACAGGGGAAGCAGAGAGAGAGAGAAACAGAGATCAGCTGCCTACCACGCCACACATGCCCCAACTGGGGATCGAACCCACAACCCAGGTATGTATCCTGACTGGAAATCAAGCCCACAACCATTTGTATGGGATGATGCTCCAACCAATTAAGCCACCCAGCCAGAGCAAAATTCTCAGTATTTTTGAAACCAAATCAAAATTATGTGTTTACTCTGAAAACTCTTTGTGGGGGTATGAATATACATATATTTACCCTAAAAGCACTGTTTATCATTTAAAGAAATCCTACTATGTAGTTACAATTATCTTAATTTAAAATCAGGCACACAATTAATTCGCTTTTAAAGTATATGATTTGGTAACTTAAAATTTTGAAACAGGAGGAATATGCCTGTATGTTAGGGGCAGGGCAGGGATAACATAAAATTTGTATTACAATAATTATAATAATAATTAGTCTTCAGTGACCAATGGTGGTTGTCACTGCTTAAGTCATTTGTTTGCTGAGCTGTGTCCCCCAGATTCATATTTGCAACCTTAATGCCCAGCACCTCAGAATGTGATGGCATTTAGATGGGGGACCTGTAAAGGGCAGACTCAGCTAAAATGAGGTGCCCTAATTCACTTTGGCTGCTGTCGTTGTGAGAACTTTGGGCACCAGGGAGCCACACACAGAACCATGGCCATGTGAAAATATAGCCAAAGACAGACGTCTGCAAGCAAGGAGAGAGGCCTCAGAAAACAGACCTTCGACACCTTGGTCCTGGACTTCTAGACTGTAAGGAAATACATCTTTGTTGTTGAAGCCACCCAGTCTGTGGCAGCCCCAGCAAACTAATACGCCGTCTCAGAAAGGTGGTCGCCCATTGTTTGGATCTCAAAGTTCTAACAATGCATCTTTGTAGGTCATTCCAAAGCTTGATTACAATAGTTTTTATTGACAAAAATGTGTCTTAATTAATTTAAATACACTCAATGTTTTAGCCTTCCATAAACATTAAGATGAACGAGTTGGCAAATCCCCAATCCAACCATTGAAATGCTTGAAGATTGCAGCTGGTTCCCTTTATCTATAATTAACAACACTGATACTTTTTATTGGTCATAGGACACGTCTCATATTATCCAGATCATTTGTTTTTCTGTTTGAGGGGGTTTTCTCAATTTCTCCCCAGACAAGGCCCTAGATGGACTGCCCACGTACCATGTGGCAGAAAGGATGTAAGAAGCCAGGCACAGGTGACTGCCCCTGCTTCTGCTCACTTTGAATGTTCTACAGACTGTCGTCTCTGTGGGTATCTGTCCTTGGTGATGACTAACTGAGTGTTTATTACAGGCTTTATGTTTTAGTCCCCTCTTCTGTCTCAGGCTCTTCACGGGGTGATGGCACCCCTGAAACCCATTTCTATGTGGCCAAACTCAAGCTTGCTTGTTAACCTCAAATTTCTCAAGCTCACCTCATTTTGGAGAACTTCAGCTCTGGGATGAACCTACTACTTCTAACTGCACTGACAGTCTGAGGAATTCAACCTGATGGAGTAATTCCATTATTTTCATCGGAGATGCGAGGACATAGATTAAGGTTAAGTAACCTCACAGACAGGTTAAGTAACTTGGTCAAACTCATATGTTTAGTAATGACTAAAGTATGATTTCCTCCCCAAACAGTATCCAACACTTATGCTTTAAGAAAAACTGGGCTATGTCCATGCTGCTATTCTTTTATTCATTAACTCCCAACGTACATTCAAAACTAATATTGATTTTTCTAAACATCAGCATGTCATTTTAAAACCACCGTTCACAGGGGGAGACTGACTGAGAGAGCACCGGTCACTCCTGTAGCTGGCCTAGTGCAAATACGTGGAAAACACACATTCTGCAGATAATGACTAAATTCTCCAAATTTTCTGCAAAGTAGCCCTAAAGTAAGAGAGAAATATGTTCTGGGTGTTCTGGATGACTCACTGAAGATGATGGCTCTCATATTTTATCTTAGTGATTCTCTCAAATTTTGTATTCTCTGCAAACAACACAAATTCTATACAAATAATACACTCATGTTTGCATGTGAAAATTATTTATGTTTAAACGCCATTGCTTACAGTGAGAGAAATTGTTTCTATATTTTTTGGTTGTTGGATAAGATACTACTGTACTGAGCTTATGAATTTTAAGAAATGAAATGGGCTGAAATGAGGAAAATTTCATGACCTCAAACTCCTCTTGGTGTTAAAATTAAAAAATGTATATATGGACATATTGGTGGACCCAGATCAAAACCCTATTTTTTTACTGATTTATAAATTATATTGCAGTAATCACTGAGTAAAAACACCCATAATATTGCCATAAGATAGTGTAAGTGCACACCATTGTTTTTCAAAACTTAATGAATCTTTTTTATATTTGAAAAATATAATGGACCTGAAAGTTCTCTGCTTCATTGGGCATTCTTTTTCACTCTCTCCAGCATATAATCATCAAAGGGCTCTTTTCATTGAAGAAAGATGAGTGATGATGTTATTTTTATGTTTAAAAAAGACAGTGTAAACACCATTACTTTTAATTGAACTAAAATGCTCAAATACCTCATCATCCCCACAGCGATTCTCCTATTTCAGCTCTCAACATTCATTTTACTTGCCGGGTTCTTGTCAAATGCAGTAACAACCTTGAGAATGCCTTCTTACAATTATTGATTGAGATGATTCAGCCTTGAAAACATATCTTTTAGATAAGCCACTTTTGTTAAACATCATTTGTCACTGAGGACAAAAAAAAGAATTAATTCATCTTTTCCAAAGGGTGTCCCTTTGCTGAATGTCTTTATTCCTCTGTACGTAAAAGAACCACTGAAGCCAGACTTAGACCAGGAGGGTCCTGTCTGCAAATCTGGGTTGTGAGTTTCCAGATTAAGCCAGAGCTCATCTGAGTAGTAAGTCTTTCCAGTCACCTCCTACTTTTTTTCACAAAAGATAATTAAACCACTGGCCTTTTTTTTTAAGTGAAAATTTCCATTTCTATCACCTTTTTGTGCACACAGAAGAAATCAGGAGACATATTGTTTGAGGGAGGTATCATCAGTAAATGAGGCAGTGGCTGCTGGGTCGTTCACAACGAGTGATGTCTTTGATGCAGGTTCCCTACCACTCCCCAGGGTTGGTAGGGGTACCTTTTTCAGTGTGGCTGCCCCTTTTTAATCCAAAATAGTTTTAGCTATACCTACAGTTCAGGCTGTATCAAACATTCTCCAGTTACTGAGCTTCATCTTTTAAAATAGCCTTGAAAATGACCTTGAAAGATATTTTATTTGCCTATTTGTATTTTTATAGAACTGCTCCTAGAAAAGTTTTCTATTATTTTTATATGAAAAAGGTTGTAGTGATTATTCTTTAAATTGTACTAACTGAATTTTAAATCATGATTTACAAGTGATACAATCAGACTATTTTCCCTCAAACTTTTTCTAGCTAAATGCTTCCAAGGTTTTAGGTGTTTTATTCTCGATAGTAAAAACTCATTACTTTAAATAAACATCAAAATATATTTTATTTTGTGGATGCTTGCCACTTATCGGGTAGTGTTATGATTTTATTAAATGTCACACTTGTGATTTCTGGAAAAATGTCATGTCTGAAACAATTCCCAACATCTTCAGATTTTTCTAATTCTTTTTATAATCTTGTATAAATCCACAGGTTTCAAAGCTTCTGATTAGATCTTCCTATTTAAAACAATAAACCTTCCATGCATCTGAAATATAATTAAAATTATTACCTCTAAAAGATAAACCAACAATGGCACATTATTAATAATACAAATTAACATTTTGGTTACTTTATATTGATACTCACTGTGGTGGAAATCACAGCTAACTTTAATTATGTTCACGTAAATTTATCTATGTCATAGCCTCATGGATTGGATTATTTAACTTTGTGCTTTTCACCTCCCACGTGCTGGTCTGTGACTTTCCTATTTAGCGAGAGGCACTCCATGCTGCCTCCAGCAGCAGCAGGTTCTTTCGTTGTGTTTTTGTTTGTATAATGGCACGCAAGGCACCTCTCAGTGTTCATTCACTGGACACCCAGAACAGGCGTCTGAGAATGGAAAGGGGAGAACTGAAGGAAGCAAGTGTTTAATCATGTCCGTGGAGTAAGAAAAAAAGGAAGATCCAAAACTTCTGTCTTCCTCAAAGGTTCTATGAGCTGGGGGTGATTGTGCTGTCCAGAAGAGAAGACAAACGTTAAGAGAAGTTTAGCCCATTGGGGAATCCCGTAGACGCATGCAGGTCCGGCATTAGGAAACAGCAACATTCAGTCCAAGAAGCCATTGATAGGGTCCGCCAGTACCTGTAGACCATTCATAGTCCTTTGAGTCCTATAAAGAAGTCTTTGGCTTCAACCCTGGGGACTGAGAACGTTCCATGCATAGTTGCTGACGTATCCATCAAGCCTGGGTCATCCAGCAGAGGGCGGTTTACCTGCTCTGCCACTTTGGTGAGCCCTGCTCAGTCTGCCCTCCTTAGATCATGTCTTCATTGCCTTTCACTTTCAGCAGCTAAGGTAATTTATAAGCCTCCTGAAAATGGAGAGAGAGGTCTTCAGTGACTAAGGAAACAGAAGTGAAAAGAAAAGGGAAGTACGTGGGAGTAGCTTTTAAACTCATGAAATCCATTGTCATGACCTAAAACTTTTTATTGAATGCAGTTGGGGCAAAAGGGGCCAATAACTGTGTGTGCGTGCATAAGGAGAAGCCAGAAAGCAAAAGAGTGGTTTGAAGGTTATCACGTTGTCTATAAAATAAAAAGAAAGCCTAAAGGGGCCGCCAAAGTGAATTCGTTTCAAATTTCCATGCTGCAACTTATTTAGACAGACAAGAACTACCCTTGAGGGCCAGTGGTATTAGCCAAGTCTGGTCTTGTCACAGTAGCATTCCCAGTTCATGATGTCAGTGGCATGTGGGATTTCTAATTATCACAAAATACTGGATTTCCTATTTAGTCCAAACCCATTAAAACAGTCTGTTCTTGGGGGTTTCATTAAAAAGCACAAGGTTGGCAGACACAGGATGCACACTCTGCTGACTTTTTGTGTGTGGATGCAAAAGCTTCTCAAAGACATTAACAACATAACAAGCAACAAAACCCAAAATGCCATTGCCCTGATTCCACATTAAATTAATGTCCTAGGGACACAGATCATGCTTCTTCTGTGGGACGTATGCCTGAAAATGTGACCCAGGGCATGTTCAGACCCCAGCTCAAAAAGTATCATTCAGTTTCATGTCATCAGTGTTATTTATGGAAAAAACTAAACATTAAATTGAGCTATTCTTATAGATTTTTTGAGAAGAAGTACGAATTTCTAGAAGGTTCTTTTTTTCTATCAAGGAAATCTAAAACCATTAAAATAAATCTCATTTGAAAATAAACCTTACTGGGGCAGGGCGAATGATCCAGGATGAAAAAAACATGGGTCACGTGATTTCCCAACCCATAGGTTGAGAAGTCATTTTCTTAATTCTTAACTCTGCCTATCCATTGCTAATTTGATGTCTTTAGTTCCCTGTCTATGTATTAACTCTAGCCACAGTTTATTGTCCTATTAAAATGCCATCTCTACCAAAGGCTTTCTGGATACCTTTGTCTAGAAGTAATTGTTCCCTTCTCTCTTTCTTTGTAGGATTACATTCAGTATTTTTCATTACTTTCTAACTCATTTACTTATGTATGTGTATAGCTGATTTGTTTTATGGAGTGAAAGGGTCTTGAGAATAGGGACAATATTATCATCAAAGGTCGCATCCTCTAGACCCAGAGGACAGCAAACATTTTCTGTAAAGGCTCTGACAGTCACCATGTTAGGGTTGAGGGGCCACATGTGATTGATCTCTGTCCCCAAATTTCATTTTTACAACCATTTTGCAATGTGATAAACATTCTTAGCCTGTGAGTTATACAAAAACTAGTCATGGGCCAGATTTGGTGCTTCAGAGTATTAGCAGTGCATATAGTGAGAGATAAGCAAACGTCTACAAGGGAATGGATAATAACAATTATTGGGTAAAATACTGGATTATTCAATAACATTTTTGTTCTAATCAGTGTGAATAAAAAATAAATAAAATATTTGCAACTCCAATAAACAAATTTACCAGGTCATCTTTTGTCCTGAAACTGCTTAGTCGGAAAAACAAATAGAATTTTGTTTGGCATTTTGAAGTGCTTACGTTTAGCTAATTATTTAACTACTTTTCTTTCTGGATGGGTGCAATGATAGCTACTCATTCTCTAAGCATAAGATATTTATGTGCTAAAACATGTTTTAAAATATGAAATGGAGCATTGTAAAGAAACAGAGCTTTATTTGGGGAGTTTTTAAATTATAAATTCTTCACTAAATATGTATTAAGTCACATTGCTTTCCATGTGAGAGAAACAATATGAGTGCTTCTGCTTTGGCTATAGAAAACCACAGTGTAACAGGGGGCAGCCAAGTGGGGGGCGGGAATGGGATTTGTAATGGGTTCAGAACTTGGTGTCCAGGAAATACTAGAAATGTATATATATGTATCTATTCATATGAAATGAATATATATATATATGATGTCCTTATCCCCCCAGTCTGAGCTGGGGGATGGGACGCATGGATCAGGGCCATTGAGAGTTGTTTTGCATAGCAACAGTTTTGGAGACAACCTCTAGAACGGTCATTTAACATATCTATAACCTTTAACTGGTTTCGTGGAAATGTTAAACAGTTGTGACCATGCTTTGAGCTAGGGGGCATGGGAGTGACTTCAACCCATGAAATAACTGGGAGGCAACTCCCCCTGGTTACAGAGCCTGAGAAAGAGCTTGGAGATGATTGGTTCCGCACCACAGGGCCACACCTGCCCAGACTTACCATGGCAGCCCAATAAAGCTGGAAAAAAATGTGGGAATGCTGGCAGCTGTGGCCAATTGTGGGAGGAGTTGGAAATGGTGGGGCAGAGGAAGATTGGCCCTGGGATTTAAACCCAGGTACGGCAGTCATGCTGCGTCTTTTGGGGAGCGCATAGCTTGGGCAGAGAAGAGCCATGAACTTCTATTTCTGAGATATGGTACCATGGACTAGGCAGAGGGGGGAGGAAGGACTGTGCGTGTGTGGGTATTCTAAAGGACTTTGGGATCTCTGCGAAGACATTATGCCATCGCTCTTAAGTTTGTATAACTCTTTAAATAAATAATTCCTTTCCTTTCACCAATCTCTGGCACTGAGAGAGGTCTTTCCCTGGCGGTGGGCAAGGTGAACCTAGTACAGGGTGGGGGGCCTCTGGGGCACAAGGGTGGGTCCATTTGGTAATAGTATATCATTCACGCCACCTGCCCCGTTCCAGGGTCTGTTCTGTAACAAAAGGAGCGAGATAACAATGAATCTTACTATTCTAACAATGAAAGAGAACCAGATAATGTAAGAAATTATAGCTTAAAAACACCCCAAAAGAGATCTGAAATCATAATACAATGAAGGAAACTGAATTCTAAGGATGGACAAGCTCTCCTGAAAAAAAAAATGGAAAAGGTGAACTATTTCACCTTTGGAAGAACGGAGGAGGAACAGGTGACTGCCATAGAGAGGGATGAGGAAAACAATCAGCTGAAATGTTAATACGTTTTTAAAGGCCAAGGGTAGGCTGGTGTATCAGTTTAGAGTGCCAGAGAGATCCACACACACATTCACTCAAAACTTCTGCTTAAAGGGACGCCACTGACAACAATACTAGAGGCGGAGCTCACGCATACAGGAATTGATTGCCTGTCATTGAGTTAGTGGTATTGTCCCAGGATCATCATAAAAGGTGAAAGATTTATGCATCTGGGCAAAGGGCAGCAAACCTTGTTGTCCCCAGGGCCATTAGGGAAGGAGGGATAGAAGTAAAATATCACTGCATCTTTCTTGTCCCAGAAATCAAAGCTCTGTTCCTTCCAGCAAAAGTGTTTTGCTTCTGGAGGAGAGGCAAGAAAACCTCTTGGGGCAATAGTACTGCAACAGTATAAAGTAGATTTCTTCTAGTGCTAAAGGATAGAATTACAACTCTCTCCTGAAGAGATCCTTCAGAGATACGATGAAGAACTTGGTTGCCTTGGGGATCAAGAGGCAGAGACAGTGAGAAAGTCCAACCCACAAGGGCTCTGCTCAAGAGCCTGCCTGTTATTAAAACCAAGACAGGAATAACCAGAGAGCCTGCCCAGCTGTTAAGGTGAGCCTAGCACTGACTAACAAGTGATTAGCAAGTCTACTCATGGGGATCCAGTGAGAGAAGGGATTGGTCAGCTATGGCCTCTGGGCCAGTTCTTCCTAGCAGACTGTTTTTGCAAAGGCTGTGAGCTAAGGTAGTTTCTGTAGTTTTAAAGGATTATAAGACAAAAACAAAGAAAAATATGAGACAGAGACCATTTGTAGTTTATAAAGCCACATTATTTACTATCTTACAGAAAAAAATTACTGACTCTTGGAGAAAGGCATGGGAAGAGACTCTTCTGGTGCACAATTGTGAAAAAACTTCTAATAGTGAGGGTGGAGTAGAAACCCACATTATAAGAAAAAACCCTGCAGCACACCATACCTCACATTAAGACTATAGTGTAAAGCAACCACTGAACGGATTTAAGGCTTGTGGTATACTGAGAACAGTAGCAGTAATGCAAAAACCCAAACCCTGCTCAGAGAGCTCGCCTAACTACTAACTAACTACAACTACTAACTAGATCGACTCAACACCTTCATGTTAACAGCCTGACAAAAAAAAAGGCATTTTCATTTCCAGGTTTAACAATTATTTACATGAGGATCTTTTTTTCTACATATAATCTCAATTTTAAAAACTATAAGATGGAAAACGTAGCAAGAAAAAATAACCTATTTTCAAGTAATAAAGCAGTCAACAGAATGAGAACTGGAGATGAATCATGTGTTAGAATAATCCAAAGGTAACTAAATAATAACTACAATCAATATAATAATGTATCCATTTAAAAAGATGGAAAAACATGCAAGAATAGACACTAGAAAAGGCAAAAAAAGCAGGCTTGGGTCAGCCCTGCTGACACTGAGTATAGGCTGCTGGGACCTGTTTTGGGCTTTTGACCTCCTGATTATAATTGTATACGGTGGGAAGCACTAACTTTGTGGCAATTTGTTATAGCTGCACTAGAAAACTGATATGAACACACATATAAATTCTTTAAAAATACTAGCAAATAAATTCAGCCATGTAAAATAAAGATACTATATCAAGGGCATATACAATTTAAACCAAGAATGTCATGATGGCTCAATCTTTGAAAAAACAGTCAATGTAATTCATCACATAAGAACTAGAATACAAAAATTAGACATATGACCATCCCAGTAGGTGCAGTGTGATGATTAATCTTGTGTGTCAGCTGGGCCATGGTACCCAGATATTTGGTCAAACATTGTTTCAGTGAAGGTATTTTTTTAGATGGGATTAACATTTAAGTCAATAGACTTTTATTTCAAATAAAATAAGCCATCCGGGTTGTGGATGCTCCCCCCCCCCTTTTTAATTATGTAAGTTTCAGGCATGCAACATTGTAATTCAACATCTGTATGTACTACAAAGCCATCACCTCCAAAAGTCGTTATCATATATCACCATACAGTTGATCCACTACACCCCTCTTACCTACCTAAATCAGTAGACTGAGTAAATTGAACTGCATTCCATAAGGTGAGTGGCCTCATCTAATCAGTTGAAGTCATTAAAAGAAAAAAGACACCCGACCTCCCCCATGAATAAGAAAGAATTCTGTCACAAGATTGACTTCAGAAATATTTGCAATATCAACTCTCACCTGGGTCTCCCATCTGCTGGCCTACCTTGCAGATTTTAAACTTTCCAGCCACCACAGATAGTTATATTTTTAAATAAATCACTTCTGAAGGTAGATAGATGATAGATAGATATATAGATACATAGATACATAGATACACAGACAGACAGATCTTCATACACATTGTGCATAGATCCATCCAGTTGGTTCTGTTTCTCTGGAGAAACAGAGAACATATGCAATCAAAGCACTTGACAGAATCTATCATCCATTCCTGAAAAGAAGGAATAGAAAAATCTTTCTTAACCAGTAAAGGGCCTCTTAGAAAAACCAACAGCTATCATCATACTTAATGGAGAAACACTTTTGTTGTCACTGTGAAATTGAGAACACGTCAAGGATGTCTACTCCCAACACCTCCGTGTAACATTGCACTGGAGGTCTTAATCAGTGAAGTTAGGTGAGAAAAAGAAACCAGTGACATCAATATTGGAAAATAATAAGGAAGACTGTCCTTATTTATAAATGAAGCAATTGTCTAAAAATCTCCCAAATCTGCATGTAATTGTTAGAATTAAAAAGAATGTTTAGAAACACTGCAGGATGCAAGATAAATATACAGAATTCAAGTGTATTCTATATAGTAAAAGTGAACAATTGGAAATTAATATTAAATTTACATTTAAAACAACATGAAATTGATATTATATAAATAATATAAAAATACATATGAAAAATATGTATTAAAATAGGTGTGCAAAATTATAAAATATTGAGGGAAATTAAAGAAGACCTAAATAATTGCACAATACACATGATAATTATATTGGAAACTCAATATTATTTAGATGATAATTCTCTATCTATAGATTCAATATAATTCCAATCAATTAGTCTTTTTACTGGAAATTGATAAACATTTTCTAAATTTATATGAAAAGGCAAATGTCTAGTAAAAGAACAAATTTGGACGATTCATGTTACCTAATTTTGTCTTCACAGAAACCTACAGTAATCAAAGTAGTGTGGCATTTGCATAAGGTAAATATTTGATTAATGAAATAAACAGTCAAGGAGAAAAGCTAAAAATGTATAGTACATTAATTTATTATAAATTTGCCAAGGTAATCAAATATAGAAAGGATATCATTTTTATTAAGTTCTGCTGTAAATTTTAAATATCCAAATGTAAAAAAATAAGCCTTAGCTTATATTTCACTAATACACAAAAACTAACTCAAAATGGATCATAGAACTAATTGTAAAATCCACAAAAAAAAACCCTTTAAGGCATAGACTACATAAATGCAAGGCACCAGTAAAAAACATGAAAGAAAAAAATGAGAAATTGGAAGTCAGCAAATTTATAGCTTCTGTCTTTAAGGAAAAAAGAAAAAAAAGCTGTTGACAAACTAGGAGAAAATATTTGCTAATGCAGATCTGATAACAAGTTTCTATCACAATATGCAGAGAACTCTTACAACTCAATAACTAAAAAGTCAACAAAATAATATAAGCAAGATATTTGAACAGATTTCACCATAGAAGAGATATAGATGGCAAATAAGTATATAAAAACATGGTTAACATCTTTAGTCATTAGGAAAATGCAAATTGAAAACCACAATGAAACACCACTGCACACCTATTGAGTAGGGGAAGGAGAAAAAGATAAGCTCACCTGGTGGTGGGAATTAGCTATTACAACTCATGCATTTCTGGTAAGCGTGAAAAATAATAGAGACACTTTAAGTAACCTTTGGGAATCTTGTATAAATGTAAACATACATTTACTATAGGACTCAGTGGTTCTACTGCTAAATATTTACCCAGTAGAAATAAAAACACTGCATCTGATAGGTTGTTCTTCTCCATTTTGTTTGTTTTTTTTTCTGGAGTTTTGTTCTTTTTGTTCATTTGGGCCGTGTTTCTTTGTCTTCTCACTTTGACAGTGTCCCTGTGTTTGTTTTCATGTACTAGGTAGAGTTACTATGTCTCTCAGGCTTAGTAGAGTGGTCTAATATAATCAGTGTCCTATAGGATCCAGTTGCACAGCCTCCCCTATTGTTCAAGCTGGATATTCGAGGTGTGCCCATTTTGTTGGCTGTGTACACCCTGTTCTTGTAGTTGACCTGACCCCTGATTGCTGTTGTCATGTTCAAGATCAGCCACTGCCTGTGTTCTGTCTAAGGCCACAAGCATTAGCTACAAAGGTATCTGCAGATGGCTGTTACTTGTGCTTGGCTTAGAGGTGCCCAGGTGAGGCCAAGCTGTGAACTAAGGCTGTCTGCTGCTAGTGCAACCCATGGAGTCACTTAGTGAGATGCACATGACTTGCAGAAGCCAGACGCTGCTTGTTTGAGAGAATTTAGGAAAATCTGAAGCATGGGCCAAGGCAAACCATTTACATGGAAAGGCCACGGGAAACAGCTTGGGTGGGCTTGAAAGTTGGGTTGGACAACACTTTGGGGAATCACCAGGATGGGTCAAACAGTGTGAGCCAAGTTGATAGAGTCTCAGATATGGCATCAGTGAGGAGAGGGCACAGAAAAGGAGCAATGGCCTCTGCCACCAGTTCTGTCTGTGAGAAAGCTGTTCCCCAGCTCTCTCCCTCATAGTAGACAATTCAGTTCTTTCCCATCTGCCTTTAAATCTGCTGCCCTGGTGCTGGGGCTCAAAGGGAGGGGGTTCAAATAATTCTGTGTGTGAGCCCTTTAAGAGGAGCTGCCTTGAATTTCTTCAGTCTCTGTCTTCCATGCCTCAATCTTTGATTTTTTTGATAGACAGAAGTTATGGAGACTTATCTTCCTGGCATTGAATTCCCGGTCTAGGGGGACCTGATGTGGGGCTGGTACCCTCACTCCTGAAATAACCCTCCCAATTTTTATCCACCACACATGGCTGTGGGACCAGCCAATTCTGTGTCTCTGTACCTGTGACCAGTTTCAATGTGGTTTCTTCTTTAATTCTGTATTTGTAGAACTTCCATTCTGCCCAATTCCTGATGGTTCTGCATGAGGTTGTTTCTATAGTTTAGTTTTAATTTTGATGTGGTTGTGAGAGCTGTGTTTACTTAGGCCACTGTCTTGACTAGAAGTCAAAACATTCATTATAATGATGCTCAAGAAACTTATGGAGGATCTCAACAACATAAAAAGGATCCATTCAGAAAAGAAGGATACAGTAATTGAAATATAGATAATTTACAGGGAATCAACAGTAGAGTGGGTGAAGCTGAGAATAAAATTAGCAACTTGGAACACAAGGAAATAAAAACCAATAATATCAGCAAGAAAAAAAAGAATAAAAAAATGAGGATAGTGTAAGGGGCCTCTGGGACAACTTTAAGCATATCACATTCATATCTTAGTGGTGCCAGATAAAGTAAAGACAGAGCAAGAAATTGGAAACATATTTGAAAAACATATGAAAGAAAATTTCCCTAACTTAGTGAAGGAAATAGATGTATAAGTCCAGGAAACACAGAGAGTCCCAAACAAGATGATACCAAGGAGGCCCACTCCAAGATGCATCATAATTAAAATGCCAAAGATTAAATACAAAGAGAGAATTTTAAAAGCAGCAAGAGAAAAACTGTTAGTTACCTACAAGGGAGCCCTCATAAGACTGTCAGTAGACTCTCAAAAGAAACTTTGTGGGCTAAAAGAGACTGGCAAGAAATATTCAAAGTAATGAATAGAGAGGACCTACAACCAAGATTATTCTATTCATAAAAACTATAATTTAGAATCAAAGGGTAGACAAAGAGCTTCCCAGACAAGAAAAAGCTAAAGGAGTTCACCATTACCAAATCATTATTATATGAAATGTTAAAGTTTCTTCTTTAACAAGAAGGTAAAAATATGAACAATGAAATGGTAATACATATCTATCAACAATTGAATCTAAAAACAAAATAAACAAGCAGAAGAGAAATAGAATCATAGATTCAAATACAGAGACTGTTTTGATGGTTGCCAGCAGGGTGGATGGGTGAAAAAAGTGAAGGAATTACGAGGTACAAATTGATAGTTACAGAATAGTCATGGGGATATAAAGTACCGTATAGGAAATGGAGTAGCTAAAGAACATATATGCATGACCCATGGACATGGACAGTGGTGTGAGGATTGCCTGAGGGAGTGGAGGATGGCTGGGTAGATGGGGACAAAGGGTGAACATTGGTACAACATAATAGCATAAACAATAAAATATAATTACAAAAAGAAATTTAGTGGTTGTTCTTTTTGGCACTTTCAAACTATTTCTCTTTTTTCAATTAACATTCTTCTAGATGTCTCACCACACTTCCCACCTCCTAACTATTGCTAGACATATTGCTTTTCCCCTAAATTTTAAGATTTATAGCATTGTGTTTTCTTTTGTAATTATAGCTGGTATTTGGTCTTAATTTTTTCTACTAGGCAGGGCTTTATTATTTCTGATCTCTTCATTTTGATTTATCTTTTAATTGTTTAGATTTTGTGAATAAGAATTTTATTCAGGAAACATTAATAAGTACTATATTTCTTAAATATTGATGTGCCTCTTGCCTTTATATTTGAAAGAGAATTTAGTTCAGTTTGAGACTACTGGGTCACACTAGTTTTTTCTTGCAAAATTTTATAGACATTGTTTGAAAGAACATTTTATCCTTGAATACTGCCCTGGAGAAGTCTGAAATCACCCAAATTTTCAAATTCTCCCCCTCTCTATTATAGGAGCTTTAAAAAATTTATTTAACATCCAGAAAAGTTGTTGTTACCTTGAAGTCTGATAACTTTATTAAGACTTAATTCACTGTTGACTATTCTATACCAAATTTTTCTTGGATACAGTGTTCATTTTTCTGTTATATTTTAGCATAATTTTATATTTAATTTAGTAACTCATCTTTATTTTTTCTTCTACTTCAGTCATTTCTAATTATCTTGGTCTCTATGTTTTAAAATTTATTTTGTTTAATATTCTTAAGCCTATTCTTTATGTCCTTGACTTTTATTCTTCAGCATTTATTTATCATGAGACTTCTAATGGTGAAAAGCCAAGAAACTATTAGGGTATTCTTGTGATATCATACAGGTGTTCAATACTTTCCTTTAGTACATCTGTTTTTTTGGACAGGGTTTATATTGAAGGAGTTTCCCTGAACTCCTTTCTCACAGCTTGTGTTCTGAGGCCACACAGAAGTCACTGGGCATAAGTCAGGTCTGAAGTGGGGCGGCCATAATTGGAAATGATGGAAGACACACTGAATTTGCTTAAGATGGGTCTAATGAATTTTGGGATCCTAAATACCTTGGGGAGTGGACTTTCATCTGTACTAGTACCATGGAAGTGAATAAGTTTGGGAAATGGGTAGAAAATTAGGTCAAAGTACATGAAGGGTCACAATAAGCAAAAAGTTACTCATTTCAACTGTCTGCTGTAGCACTTACTATGCAGGCTGGGCTACCTTTAGCTGAAAGTCTAAGAGGATTTGAGTCTCAAGATACCACAAAACATTGTAATTAAAAGTGTTGGCACAAAATATTTTATTACAATTTTTGTGAATAAGTAAGTCAAAGATTTTACGTAATTATGACTTTGGGGACTCAATCCTTTACTAATTTCTTGGTTTTCCATTCCATAATTAGATAACTTTAAAAGTAATATAACATGCATGAAAAACGTACTCCACTTAATTAAAAATCTTCAAAGACTGAATGATATAATTTTGGAGAGAAGTAAAGTAATAAAAGAATATCAAAGATATTTTTAATACTAATTTCTAGTGATAGAAGATTTTTTTGAGTACTGAAATCTTAACCAAATCTTATATAAGTAAGTAAACAGTGCTTCACAAGTCAAACACTATGCTTAAATGCTATTGTAGGAATTCCTTTTTCCTAACTTTCTTCAACTCTTTCTATTTTTTTAGTCCTTTCCTTATTTTTTTCCTAATATTTCCAATTTTTAAATACAGATAATGAGTGTAGTTTGATCACCTGGAAATTAAGACAGATTTCATGGGTTAAGACAGACTAATGGGGGTGCTTGAGCATCAAACTGAGACAGTTCAAATCCAGGGTTTCTTAAAACACTACAAGTGATTTTTCTTAGAAATATTTTCTTCTTGAACATTCTGTGTTAACCAGAGCCACAGATTAAGCTGTGGTTAATCTTATCATTTTGTTTTCCAAGATTTGCAACGTCACCTGAAAACTCCAAGTCAAAGTTTCTCTTTTCTCTCTGGGCTGCACTGAGCAGCCAGGATAAGACAGGCAGGATAAATAGGAAGTCAGACCCCGCAGGAGAACAGCAGGTAGGGCAGGCTCATCAAACACGGGCGGCCCTGCCATATGTGGTCATCTGGCAGCCCCATGAATCAATCACAAAGACAAGCACCTTTGATCTGCTTGAAAGGCTAAAGATGTGAAATGCAAACTTGAGTGACCTTTGAACTTTTCAGCATGAGCAGTTCACCCTTGTTCCTTGAATACTTTTTTTCTCTAGAATTCCACACCACTTCAGTTGAACCCATGTGATTTCACGATTTTCCTACCTCTGTTCTTCTCCATTCAGAAGCATCAGAGTGTTTTTTTTTTTTTTTGTAAAGATGGCTCTACAAATTCTGATTTATAACAGGTCACCTTGGAGCTGAGCAAAATGCCTTTTAATTGACCTCTTCATTGCTCTCCCTGCTTCTGCCCTTGCTCCTTTTCTGTTCATCCTCAACACGGCAGCCAGAGAGACCGCCTCAAAATCTTACTCTGGGCAAGTGTCTCCTCTTCTAAATTTCTCCAGTGACTTGAGAACAGATAAGTCTCCTAAGACTTTACACAGACCCAACTGTTACTACTTCTCTCATATAATTTTCTATATATATCCTTCAGTTACCTTCTTCTTGTCATCCTGCCTCCTTGAATTTCCTCCGCTGCTGCAGGCACTTGTTTCAATGCCTTTGTTCTTTCTGTTCACTCTGGCTGGAGACTTTCTCTTCCCAGGAAGTGCACAGGACTTGCTCCCTTTCTTTGCTTATGATTCAGCTTAAATACGTTATCATTGATGCCCTTTCCTGATTTCTCTTTTAAATAGCAAGTCTTCCACTCCAACACTTCTGATCTACTCTATTGTGCTATATTATCCTTGTTGGCATTTATATCTTTTTATACACACAAATACATAAATTATATCTATACAATATACATATTATATATACCTAAACAGACATAAAGAAATATATTTTTATTTATTTGCTACTTTGAAAATTGGAATATTCTAATTCCAATTAGAATTAGCACATATTTGTTCCACAAATTGGAAGAAAAAATGTTAGCACATTGTTTCTGAACAGTTCACTGGTGAACCATCTTCTATAACAGTGCTTGCTGGGACAATAACAGGTGCTCACCAAAGTCTGTTGAATGAGTAAAAAATGATTGTTCTTAGAATATACTTTATAATCAGCAGTTTGCTTTACATTAGAAGGACAAATAAAATGCAAAGTGTAGAGATGGGTTCCAAGACAATGATAATGTCCCTGCCACAAATGAGCAAGGTCACTCCTAGGCTTGGCTTCTGGAAATCGCACTCTAGTTCCCGGAAGCTCTCTGCCAGCTGCTCTTATGCTATTGCCACTTTTTTTGGCCTGATTTCCTGAGCTACGTGTCTGTGATGAGGGGTGGCTTCTTTTTCTCAGATTTTGACCATATTTGTGCTTGATATTAACTTGCTCTTTAAGAGGATCTGGATCCTATAGCCATACTGGAGGCCAGTCTGTGAAATCAACGAAGATTTATGCTGACTCTCATCATCTGTTTTCTCCTCGTAATCTTCGTCTTCCTCATTTAGTACCACCATCAAGCCAGCAGTATGTTAACCGGAATTTTTTCTCTACTCCTCTATGTTGAGACTGTTTTTTAAAAGTTACCAATTCATCTGTATTTTTTAAATATATTTTATTGATTATACCATTACAGTTGTTCTATTCCCCCCCTTCATTCCCCTCCACCCGCACACTCCCTCCCCCACCATTCTTCCTCCTTAGTTTATAACCACGTGTCTCAAGTTCTTTAGATTCTATATTTCCCCCACTATTCTTGCCCTCCCCGCTATCTATTTTCTACCTACCATCTATGCTTGGCGGAAGTTCTTATCTGTATTTTTATATCAT
This sequence comes from Sturnira hondurensis, assembly GCF_014824575.4. Taxonomy (NCBI): domain Eukaryota; kingdom Metazoa; phylum Chordata; class Mammalia; order Chiroptera; family Phyllostomidae; genus Sturnira; species Sturnira hondurensis. The sequence continues at coordinate 441,772 of NW_028093273.1, forward strand.
TCTTTTTCCATTTAAGTCTATGCTAGACCATTTCTTAAATCTCTTCCAAGCTGAAGCATTCATCCAAATGTCATAACTTTAAAACTTGTATATGGTCAATATGATATATAAAAGATAAGCTCTATAATAGACTTGATTTTAATTGATCCAAACTTAAAGTCCTTGTTAACAAATAATTTAGAAAATGACAATGCTCCAAAGTCTTGATATTAATTTTAAAGTCAATTGAAGTTGAGAATGACTCTTTTAGAACATCAGTTATTAAAAATCACCAATTAGAAATTCTTGGAAACAAGCAAACAAAGACAGAGATTATATATTCTTCTTTTCAATAAAACCAGAGAAGACATTTACTATATTTCTTATGACTGGATCTTTATCTGCATGTTATTATAGGAAGTTGAAGCAATTCTCAAAACTGAAGTATATGAAATCTTCAAAATTAAATTAAAATGCTAACGTTGGACAGCTGAAGACAGAGGACATGACTCGGACGGGGCATAGCAGAATTTGTGTGTGGGGTGTGGGAGCATGTAAAATTGAAGGAAAGAGTATTCAATATATTAATATATTCTGTGGTATATAATATATGTGATATGTCAAATAACATTCAGTGCTTCATTTTACTTTACTTTACTTGGCTCTAAAATAAAGCAAAACATGTTTGGTTTACATGGCCAGTTTACTCTATGTTATGTACAACCTAGGAAAAGAAGTATTGTGACTAATGTAAAAATTCAATGCTTATATTGACATCACATGAACAAAGGAGAAAATTGAAAGTTTTGTATGTTTCAAGTTAAAATGAAAACTTTCCTCTTCTAAACTTTTTTTGATTTGACTTATCTGTGATCATGACACATAATTTATTTTTTTAAGAATTTAAGAAGAGCATTTAATATGTATATTTCCTGAAAGAGGGTATTGGCTTGTTAGGTAACATTAACATAGATGATTATTCCATATAACACAGTAAAATGAAACTTGTACAAGAGAAAAATATGAGAGAAGTATAGGAAAGTTCTGAGAGAAAGAAAATGGGAGATGGAGAATGCAAGTCATCAATCCAAAAAATATTTACTTAACACTTATTATGTATCAGACACCATCTTAATTATAGCTAAGGCTACCTTCAGTCTTACACAACCATGAATACCATAGACAGTAGAGGTGATGAAGAACAGATGAAAGATCCAGGATTGTATGTTTGGTCACAGGACAGCACCTCTGTTGTCGGATGCAAATCCAGGCCTCAGATACTATAAATCACCATAAGCATAAACCTTCTGGGCTAGGCTGCTTGTAAATTACCCAAGCCATGAATATTATATATGTGGCTGGAAGAGGCCACTATACAAAGTTGGATGTATCAGAAATAAGGATGCTTTGGTTCATGATTACATGACCCAGTAATGAAAACAGTCAGTGCAGTGTGAGAGAAATTTGGGGGCTTTCGGTGAATAAACAAGGTAGTCAACTCTGATCTCATGCCAAAGTGGTACATTAGCTGCACTTGCTGAACAGACATTGACACATCATCATCATCCCAGGCCCAGAATTTGCATTAGCATTCCCTCTTTGTGTTGTTCATTAGGTTGGTTTGGACAAATGCACCATACAACATCATTATGGTTTCTCACAGAGTCGCTTTGCTGCCCTAAAAGTCCTCTGTGCTTTTCTTCCCCTAACCCTTGGAAACCAGTGACATCTTCACTGCTACCACAGTCTTGTCTTTTCCAAAATGTCATATAGTTGGAATCTTACAGTATGTAGCCTTTTCAGATTGGCTTCTTTCACTGAGTAACATGCATTTTGTGGTTTGATAGCTCATTTCTTTTTTTGCAGTGAATAATATTCCATTGTTTGGATATACCATAATTTATTTATTCATTCACCTACTGAAGGTCATCTAGGTTGCCTGTCCTGGCTTGGATAAATTTTGAATGAAATCTGAATGAAGCTGCTAGAAATATTCATTTAGACATAGGTGTTGGTGTAGACATAAGTTTCTAATTCAGTTGTGTAAATAAAAAGGATATCAGCCACTGGAGCCTATGGTAAGAGTCTTCTTAGGTTTGTAAAACACTGCCAAGCTGTCTTCCAGAGGGGCTGTACCACTTGTTATTCTCACCAGCGGTCAGTGTTCCTGTTACCGCACTGTTGATAATGCTTCGTGTTTTACCTTATTAGCAGCCATCACTGAAGGTTTCCAGGCAGGAAAAAAGTATTAATCATGAAAATAATTAGGTTTCTGGTTGGCAAAATAATTCACACTACTTAGAAAAAGACACTTATATTAATAATATTGTAGGCAATGGACAAATGGGTGGTATTAAACAATAGTTAAAAAAAGGATAAACATGCTTGAGACTTTTCTTGACATAATTACCCAAGAAAATGCTGAGGGTACCAATAGTAGATGAAACACATATACTCGGCTTTATAAAAGCATTCACTGTTGAGGGTTACAGGTAGGGACCCATTAATGTTTGGTCAGTTTTTAGTATGAGAATTTAATAATGTAAGAGTTACAAAAACTTCCTCATCTGCTATGCTACATCAAAGACCAGCTATTAGCCCATTATTTTATTGCATTTCTTTCCTTTGGCTTGGCTTGTATGGGTAGTGATGTATTCAGGAAAGAAGTGACTCACAAATCTCATTTTAGCCTTTAGTATTGAAAAAAGGAAAATGCTGTTTTACAGAGATCACTTATCCTCAAAATTTATACCAGGCAATAATCTCAAGTGCCTAGTCTACATGAGGTGGTTTTAGGGTGTAGAGAATTATAAAACATTGTTTAAATTATTTGAGTTTGGACCTGCCTTGAACTAAGTTACAGATGGACCTATTTTCTAGTGAATTGTACTTATTAAGAAGTAATAAATATCTTCTACATAAAATCTGGGCACTCAATTGAGTGATTGTGTTTTTTAGCTCTGCAGAAATATTTCGTGTTTAATTGTGCTTCTTTTTACATCCATTGTATGTCTTCATATTTTTCTTTCAAGGGAGCTAACAAGCAGTAGCAAACTTCTATATCTTAGCAGAAACATTATTAAATATTAGTCAAGGTCCAATCAGTCAATGTAAACCTTTAAAACAAGGAGAATTTAGTCTGGGTTAGTGATGAAAGAGCTGGCAAGCTATTGAAGGGACAATGAGGAAACCCAGAGATTAAACAAACTGAAATCTGATACTACTCCTTGTTGGAGGACTAATGACAAGAGCCAAGCTAATTAGGGGCTTCCTGGGGTACTGAAGAGTCCAGGAAGTATATAAAATCATTTTGGGTTTTATCACACGGGAGATATAAGGCTATCAGGACACACGGCCACATTCAGGGGCTTCTGAAAGCAAAGGAGATAAGGGAAAGTTGGAATGGTTCTTTTCATACTCACGCTCTCCAGACTTTCCCCACTGTTACCCACTGGTTGAATCCAGATGGAATCTAGAATTAACAGAGCTTATGATACACAGCCCGCAGGAATCAACATCCCCGTGAAACAGAAAGGCAAAGGTGGAGAAAGGGCAGACGGCAAAGCTAAAGCACTAGTTGGAAAATGCTGTAGATTTACTATCTTTTCTTTATGAGGGGACAACCCTCCAAAACCTGGAATTTTCTCCAGGAGGGCACGCGTCTTGTAGTATAGGCTTCTCCCACTAGGTGAGTGTTCTAGGAACCCATCTGTATCAATATACCAGCTGGTGTTGTGAGAAGCTGCATTTGGCTTCAGTGAACATTTTTGAAGACTCTTTCAACACATTTGCCCATTTCATGATGGGTGGTTTACAAGTGTACCTGCCCACACCACACTAAGTATTCAGCAGTTTTTGATGAAAAACAGCATAACCCTCATGCCCCACCCTTCTTCGTCACCCCCTCTCCCCCTAGCACCTCTTTTTTCATTTCCTGCATGAAGAAACTCCTCAAAGGGAAACATTTTGCCAATGTAGAAGGGGTGGAACAATGGCAGAAGCACTAAAGGGCATCAAAATCCACAAGTTCAAAAACTGTTGTGAATAGTGGGAAAAAAGTCTTGATAAGTGTATTGCATCAGATGGAGAGTACTTTTAAGGTGACTGGAGTTTAAAAATGTGAGAATGAATACACAATATTTTATAATAAATTCCATTTTGTGGGGGGGTCCCCCTGGTACATATTGGGGCTGGGAAACATTAGTTGGACTAAGTTCTTTCTTTTAACTTTATATTCATCATTTGACTAAATAAAGCAGATGAGTCCAATAAAACTATCCTTATGGGAACATTTACTTTAGAGTTTATATTTTGACATTTTTTAACTTAAAATTCATAAAGGGTATTTCTGTCTTCTTTCTATATTTAGTTAATTGTGGGAGTTTACAGGCTTTTTAGCATTTTGATAATCTTCAAAAAAGGAAGCTTTAAGATGATAACATGTTGTCTAAATATGTATCCCATAATAATTTGATTATCAAAGTAATACAAGGTGCTTTTCAGTAATTTATTCTGTGTAAGTGTAAAAATGTCACTGAATTGGAAGCTTAATATATGATTCAAGCTGTTATATGCCAATATCCTTAAAAGCTAGCTTGACTGCAGGCCTCCTGCTTTACATTGCTTTTCTATACATGTGGGCACAGACCTAAAGTTTCCCGCCTCCATCTGCTCGGTGGGCATTATCATTTGGTACACAGAAATAAGGTTGAAAAATTTTAACTAGTTAGTCCTTCCAGACTTTAAATGTTTGATCTTTAAATTTAGTTTTTATTCCAACAAACTGCTCTTTCGTGATCATAACACATTTGGTACCCTTGCATACCAGTATAACAAGTTGTTCCCCTCTAAATTTATTCCGGATCATTTCATTGGTTAATGCAGTGTTTCTCAAACTGGCTCTGGAACATTCTTCTGGTGTGTCCTTGATTTACCCACCTAGTATACACAGGTGTGTTGCCTTGTATTTTGACAACAAAAGGTGGCCTTTTGAATTCAAATAAGATTGAGATTTATTTTATGACTTAAAAAGAATCTTCCAAATTGAATTATGTATTAATGCATGGCAGTTGCTCTTAATCAACTTGTGAATATAAGTATTCATAATGCCTTGGAAACAAAAACAACCGAGGTGCTTTTAACCTTACTTACTGGCTTATCTCAGTGATCATCAAAGTAAGGGAAGATTATATTATATAAGATAAAATTTAACAAAGTATATCAAAACTTGGCACAAAAGTCAAATAATATTCATTTGAAAGGAGGTAGTTGGTGTCATTTCTAGAAAAAGGGACAATTCTAAAACCAAGTTTAAGGGTCCACAGTATTGTAAACCAGTCAATAGTGGCCAAGGGAATGTCTCCATTCTAGTTGGCGTGTGGTCCACATTGATATCAACCACTACCAAAAAGATCATTCTTTTTGACTTGATAAATCTTGACTTGGGTAACTTCCTGTATCATTCTGCTCAGACTGCGATGGCAAAATACCATAAATTGGATGGCTTTAACAAGAGACATTTACTTCTCACAGTTCTGGAGGCTGGGATGTCCAAGGTGAAAGAGCCAGCAAGGTTGATTTCATTTCCAGACCCCTGGTCTCGGTTGGTAAGTGGCTGCCATCTACCTGTGCGCTCACATGATTTTTTTTTTTTGTATATGTGTGTGGACAGAGTGAACAAACTCTGTAATGTCTTTGCTTATAAGGGTACTAATCCCATTATGGGAACCCCATCCTCATGACTTCATCTCCAAATACCCCAAAGACCCCAAACTACAAAGACCCCCATCTCCAAATGCTGTCAGATTGGGAGATAGGGCTTCAACATAACACCTTCTCAGTAACCTGATTATCATCTAGTTTGAACCCCTGCTTTCACCCCACATGAGTAGGAGTTATAGAGATATGCTTCGAGCTGGGATTGTGATGTGCCAAAAGTTCAGGTCAGTAAAGGAGAAAAAAGACAGGTTCACAGGCTTCAGTGTATAGGAGTTAAACAGGATATTATGAAGGATTCAAAATGACAAGCCCATTGTGTAAATGTACCACAGATTTTTGACCCACTCATTTACTGTTGGGCACTTAGAATGTGTGACAGCATGAATGGAACTGGAGAGCATTATGCTGAGTGAAATAAGCCAGGCAGTGAAAGACAAATACCATATGATCTCACCTTTAAGTTCAACTTAATCAACAACACAAACAAGTGAGCAAAATAGTACCAGAGATGTGAAAATAAAGAATAAACTGATAGTGACCAGGGGGGGACATGAGGGAGATAACCGGGGAAAGAAGGGGAAGAGTCAAGTCAAGGAACAGCTATAACGTACCCATGGACAAAGACAATGGGCAGGGGGAAGATTGAATGTAGAAGGTGGAGGTTGGGTAGGGCAGGGGAGAGTAATGAGAGAAAAATAGGCACAATTGTAAATGAACAACAATAATTATTTTTTAAAATGGCAAGCCCAGAAGGCCATCCAGCTGAGTCATCCATCTGAATGGGACAGGCTGAGAAAGAGCACGCAGGTAGGAGTGAAGTTGTAAGGACAGAACTGCAAAGAGTCAGAGTTTCAGAATAAGGATGGTAAGAAGAGCAAGAACAGTCTCAAGGCTCAGGAACAAAACCTTGATCATTTTGTATGGCAATACAGATGAGGATGTTAGAGGGCAAAATGTACTGTATTTTGCTGTGTATAATGTGCTCCCAGGCATAGGTGCACACCCACGTTTTTGACTCAGACTTTCAGGAAAAAAAAAATTTGTCTTAAATTCTTAATTTGTTCTTTTAGTTATTTATATTGAGAAACAAAACTGATTATTGTCTTTCAGAGCATTATTTTGCATATGGATATTGTTATTGCTTTCTAGAGTTACATTTTTAATACATAAGCATAAACAGAAGAACTAAAAATATTTATATGGATACAGAATTAGTGTTGCCTATGTACAATGTGTATCCTTATTTTTTCCTCAAAAACTTGGGCAAAATAGTGTGCATTATACACAACAAAATATGGTATTTGGCTTCCCATTTAGACTGTATTATATGAAAAGAATATTTTAGATAATATTCTAATCTGCATGGCAGTTCTATATTTTGTTTTAAATGCTATATTAAACAAATTGACGTTACATTTCACACACTAGCATCTTGTTTACTTGAACATTGTGAGTTCTTCCACCTGAATATGAACGACTCTTGTAAACTATGGAAGTAATGTTTTGACAGCAAAGTTAAGTGACAGAGCAATTAAAATGGGTATCACACTATGGAAAGTTCTGCTTCTCCTGACTGTTCCTTCTCTAAGATGTCATCTTGTATCAGCCAGAGTGTTAATTTGCAAAACATATTCTCCAAATCTCAATTACCTTGAACAGAACAAAGATTCAATCACAGTCTAAATCTAATTAAAGTCTTAATTGGGAGAGATGGCTCTGCTCCACCTTGTCATTCAGGGACCTAGGCTCAGTTCATATAGTGGCTACCTCCCGGGGCCTCAGTTCTTTGCTTATTTATGAAGCAGACAAAAAAAGAGGAGAATTATGCAGAAAGTATATTAATGTCAACTCTGGACATGGCATAAATTCTTTCTTCCCACCTTTCACTAAAACATAGTTTCATAAATTATTCACATGGCCCCCTACAACTATAAGAGTGACCAAGAAATGGCATCTAAATATGTGTCCAAATGGCAAAGGTATGGAGGAAAGTTAAACACTTATCTTGTACCTGCTTGATCTTTTATTTTACCATCTCTCTTTAGAGCCTCTTCATCAATGGAAAAGCTATAGAAAAGGAGGCTGACAACAAAAGATATCCCAAAATATGTTTATAAATTTTAATAGCTGTCTTATAATTTCTAAAATATGGATTAACTAAAATCTGGGCACTGTATCCTTCATGTGTACCAAGTCAATTTAACATGATTTGGGGCTTCTCTGTGAAACACACCAAATGTTCCAGAAACAATAGGTCTTTGTTTAGTATGAATTGAGAGAATTGTTGCCAGGAAATTTAAAACAAATTCTTGAATATCTTTAGCATTAGCGGATTTGTAAATATTTGAGAGCTTTTGTTCCAGTTCTTCATGGTTGTTTGTTTATCATATAAACATTAGGTTTTCTCGTAAACCCATATTTCAATAGATGGAAACATTTATACACTTGCTTCAAGGAAGAACTCGTCAGCGGCTTTGGAGGAGAAAGCCTTAGTGCTACTAACCTTGAATGATCAGGGAAGAATCTTTCAAACCCATGTTTAAGGTCAAAAATTGGCTGTAACCATTGCTGAGGTATAATGCCTTTTACTCTGTATCAGGGGGAAGAAATAAACTCTTCACTTATTTTAATTAATCCTAGAACTGTATTCTCTACTACAGTGCCAATTAGCCACAGGTGGCTACTTAAACGTAAGGCAATCAAATCAAATCAAATAAAAATTTGGTTAGTCACTTCAGCCAAAAATCAAGTGCTCAATGGCCATATGTAGCCTGTGGCTTCCATATTGGACACGGCAGAATGGAGCATTTCCATCAATATTATATTGCTGTTGGAGAGCAGTTGTCTAGAAACATAGATTGCCACCCCACGGCCGCGTGAGAGGGAGAAAGACACAGAGAACTGAGATTGGGGTGAATACTCACAGCAGGCAAGGGATGCCTGTTACCAATTTCTTTTTGTTGTTGTTCTTTTCTCGTTCACAAACAAATCTGAATCTGTTCAGCACATTTTTTAAGAATCAGGCTTATTTATTGAGTGTTTGCTTTGATGACTGGAGGAAGGTGGCAAGCTCATTGGGGACTTTTACTTATTCTTTGCAATAGTGTAAAGACTGTTAAAGCAATGCAAGAGAAAGCCATTTTGTTCGGCGTGAATGGGAACAATAAATTAAGCACATAGCAATCTGACTTATAATCCTTAAAACAGCAAAATATATTGGTATACTTGTGACATGAAAGCCAATCAAAAAGGCCACTAAAATTTTTTCTTTGCTTCCCCCTCCTTTCCATTTAAGCTCTCACTATTTTTTTTTTTTTTTTTTTTTTTTTTGTTCCTGGAACATTCCATTTTTTTTACAAGCTAACAAGTTTGATGTGGCCCTGTGTCTTATTCCCTTCCAGGCTTGCAGCTGTTTTGGCAACAGAAGAAAAAATCCCCATAACAAATCAAATAAAAGCCCTTTCTGTGAAGAGGAATTGGAAACAGCAGGCCTCAAAGAGGACTGCACATGAGATGCCTTGTTCTGGCTTTCAACACAACTCAAATCAGAAACACATTACCATAATCTGAAACAGCCCACTGCTAACACAAGACAGATGGTGGGTAATAACCCATGCATCATTAATAAATAAATTCCAGCATTAAAGGCTTTACAAAGTATGACAACATTATCTGGGCACAATTACTGGCCCTCTCCCACCCCCAACATCATTTCAGTGTGTTACGGGCTATGCTAGGGTATTTTTCTCCCCTCCAACTCCATGGATCTGAAGGAAGTTTAAACACGGCTCAAGTTTTAACCAGATGAAAGCTATCTCAGTGTACAGGACAGGTCTGAAACTCCATAAGGGAAAAATAAAATAGCTGCCAAAGTGTAATAGCTCCCATGTTCTGCTGTTGGATCAGCCGACGGCAATTTATTGCTCTGCCCTCCGTAGCTGGCCTCACCCTCTATGGTACGCCTCTGTGCCTGCAATGCGCTATATTCCTCAAGCAAGAATCTTGGCATCAGATTTGCCACAAAGCTGAAAGATATATGTGTGATTTCTCAGCTTTCCTTCTGCAAACGATACCATCTGTCTCTTCTCCCCCAGCTTCCCCCACCGAGGGGGAACGAAAAAGCAATCTTTGATTAGATCGGAAAAAGAGAAAGGGAGAGGGAGGGGGGAGAGGGAGGAAGGCAGGGGGAGAGAGAAAGGGGAGACAGAAAGAGAGGGGGGGGGGCGGCAAATTTGAACTCCATAAATGTTTAAAACTGAAAAAGAAAACACCATTTTTCAGATGCCCAAATACACCAATTACTTTGCTTTATTTTAGTTGGTCAATGGGACAATGTTCTTCCAACAGGGTGTAAGATGCCCAGGCACGTAGCAGAGGACCAGCGATCATCTCTGGGACTCCCCAGCATTCCCAGGGTTCGGCAGCATATCCACAGGTTCTGCAGACAAAGCCCGGGCTGCCACTTTCTAGGCATACCATCCTGAACAACAACAAAAAAAAATCAAGCATGGCAGGCCCAAAGATTCCAGAGAAGTATAAGCTCTAGGACACCAAATATCAAGTTAGATTCTCTCTATATGAAATTACTATTTCGTATAGAATATGAAGTATTCTCAATAATAGGCAATATAAGCATTTCTTTGTCAGACGTACCTGGATTATGTCTTTAATGAAAAAGATAAACTCTTTGGCATTACCTTAGTGGATGGGTAAAGAGCTAGGGATAGAAAGTGTAGTATGTTCTAAATTGGCTAATCCCAGATTACTAGAAGGTCAAGTGAAAATATCTACGTGGTGTCAGCCAGTGACCCAAGTGTCACGTGGATACGATTTACTGTCTCTGAGCAGAGAATTGCTTCTCTCAGTCTAGGGCCGTTTGGGAGGTGGGGAAGCAGAAGGAAATCGCTCTTTGAAACAGCTGTCCCCTTTCTTTGGGCACGCAGAGAGCTTTCCCTCCACTCAGACGCCTGCATGTGCAGGCGGCAAAGTCTGCAAAGTCTGCAAGACTTTCCTGATTAACATCTAAATCCTTTGCTTCTCTCTCCTCTTCTTTCCCAAACTTAAATCAATATTTTTATGTGTACATATGTATCTACTTTCTTTTAATTGACTGTGTGTTTATCTCATTTCCTCCATTAAATTGTGAGATTCCTGAGGGCCCAAAGCATGTCTAATCTCTGCTCTAAATTCCCCTTAGCACCTGATACAGAACGCTGCACTCTAGCTAAATGAAATCGCAATTCAGAGAGAAATGCTAGGGCCCCTGGCAGTGCAGACTCGGACGGAGCCCATGAGTTCCAGGTGAGTTTGTTCCAAGACAGCTTTTCTTTGAGCTCTCTCCAGCTTTCTCTGGGAACAGCTGCTGAGGGATGGTCAGAAGGAGGTAAGTTAAGCTTTAATTGGTTCCTGAGGTATGCAATTTATTTTACGACCCGAACATGATGGAGGGAATTTTAAATGCACTGTGATATTGAATCAGTAGACAGAAAGTGGAGGGGAAAAAATCATACTGGTCAAGAGACTTGCTAAAAATGGCACATTTTGTAGCAGTCAGGATTAGTTCCAAAAAGTCTTGGTCTGTTTCCAACTCTGTAATTTCTGATATCACACTTAATATTCTTTCTCTTCTATCTTGTGGTAAGTCCTGAGCAGGATGATTTACTAAACTATCACTTCACCATCACCATCATCACCGAGGTGAAATTGATAAACTTCTATTTGCTCATTTTGACCAGGGTTAGTCCCTGTTGTCTGGGGTTTTATGTCTCATACATACAAACAGTGTAACAGAAAAACTGATATAATTGCATAGTCATTATCATTGGGGTTGTTGTTTTTCCTTAATGTAGCAAAGAGCAACTTACATCATGAGACTTATGAAAAAAGAAGAACCTTTATTTAGATAGTCAAAAAGGGTTTTTTTTTCAAGAAATCAAGGGATCATTTGCTCATTAATTAATAAATGTTTATGTGTACCAGACCTTATACCGGCAATTGGAGTACAGCAATAAACATATCTGGAAGTGACGCCACAGAAGAAATTGATCAAAAGATGAACTGACTGCACAAAGAGGGTCGTTTTCCTCAGAGAAACCTGACGAGGAGGGGGTGGAAGATCAGTGAGCACTCTTGTGAGGCCAACTAGAGGACTCGGGAGCACTGAACTATTTTCTACAAACCTGAAAGAGTCCAATGAAAAGACTACATTATTGGCACCATGTATCTATAGAGATGGGCAGGGGTAGCATTTGTCACCTCCGTGAGAAACTTCCAACACATATTAGTAGCTATTCTTTTCTTTTTCTTCCAGATTTTATGTATTTATTTTTAGAAAGAGGGGAAGGGGAGGAGAAACAGAGGAAGAGAAACATCAGTGTGGTTGCCTCTCATGCACTCCCTGCTGGGGACCTGGCCCAAAACCCAGGCACATGCTCTGACTGGGAATTGAACCTGTGACCCTTTGGTTCACAGGCCTGTGCTCAATCCACTGAGCTACACCAGCCAGGGCTAGCAGCTATTTATTTTCTACATGCCTACCTGAAGAGCAAATAGTTTAATTTAACAAATATTTGTAAAGTTCTAGTGCCTCATGTTCTTTATATGTAAAATGGGGAAATTCTATACAGCAGAGGTTATTTTGAGGAGGCAACTTCGTTTACACATACTTAATAAGGCCAAGAAAGTTTATTAAGCACTTAATATATTTTAGCTATTTTTCTTACTAAAAGTCAGATCCTCCGTTATACCTCTATGTACAAAATAGCCTATGTCCACAGGAGCTTACAATCTAGGGTTAAGATCAACACAGAAAAATGAGTTTTGTATAATACAGCGGTACCTAACTTAACTCTAGAGACATTTATTGATGCCTACTCCATTCCAGGCGCTGATGGTACTACACCCTGAGTATGCCGTTACGAAAAAAGGGGACAAGGTCTCCATCCTCACTGACTTTATAATTTAGTACAAAAAAGGGGGGAGCGTGATAAAAATGTACAGAATGAAAGTCAATTTGTAATTGCATATGTGTACCTGAAGAACAGATATTTCAAGAACAGCGTCCAGTTGTTTCTAAGTGTGCAGAGTGGTCAAGTGAGATAAGGACTTGCTACTGTTTCTTGGATTGGTGACTGGCGATTAACTACAGATTCTCACAAGACCTAATTCAGAGGGGCATTAGTTGTGGGAATCAGATCAATGTGGGTTGAAGAAGAGGAAGAGAGAAAGTAGAGGCCACAGTTCTACTTGCTACATACTTCTAAGAAACGAAATAAAGTTTTGTCCAGAGTGGTTTGGAAATGCAGAGTAGCCTGTTAGTTCAGGGTCAGTCTCCTGGAATGGCTGACATCTGACCTTAATCTCAAAGAATGAATTATGCATGTAAAAAATGTGAAAGGTACTGTAAGCAGAAAGAAGAACATCACTCAATTTAAAAATGTATGAAACAGCAACATATGTGCAGACTGGTTCACAAAAATGTCCAGATCTGATCATTTTCAAAAGTCTGGCCTGTACTATTGGCTTAAGGTATGTTAAGTCTAATTCTACTTTGCTTTGCCTAGTACACAACAATGATCAGGCTGGTTATATAAACCATCAGTGTAAACAAACAGAAACTTTATTTTCTTTAATCTGGCCCTTTCTTTTGATTTTTCCCCCTTTGACTTAAATTGGCCTCACACTGGCCCACCCATCTCCCTCTCTCTTACTTAATCAAGAAGCTGTTGGGACAGTGAGGCTCTGGTCAGCATCCAGAAGCATTAAGAACAAGGTCCTAGGTCTACTACAGAGGCAAAGTTTTCAATCAAACTGAAGATAATATCTTGGCTTCAGTTGTGTTTTAGCTCTGGACCCAGAAAAGTGGAAAGTTCCCACCACACAAATACTTGTAAAGTCAGGAGGAACAACCCCACTGCTGACACTAGGGCCAGATGCAATGATCAACCACCTCCTACCCTGGCACCAACCTGGGGTGGGTAGAAAGCACCACTCTAACCCCCTTAATCACCATGATTAATGATTTTTCCCCCATATAACCCATCCCCTGGAAGGCACTGGGAAGCCAGGTATTCAAACATTAGCTCACCTATGACTCTAGTCATGGCTTTTTTGGCTATAAACTCCTGTTTGTGTCTTCCTTGGTTTTGTTGTACACAGGCAAATGGACACCTTCAGTCCAGTAACATCAGTTGTTATACTAATGACGCCTAACTAATAACCATACAACCAATGATGTAGAACAGTAAACAGTTATTTGTCCTCTCAAGACCATGGATCATCTCAGTCATCCTTTTGATCTGGGTCTGCCTTAGGTCATCTCAGGTGGGCTTGCTTAGTCATGGATGTCAACTATGAGTTGGTTATGGGCTGTCTGGTCTAATGTGGCTTAACCTGAAATGACTCAGCTTCTCTGAGTGGTTTTTTATACTCCAGTAGACTAGTCTGAGATTATTCTCATGGGACAGGGAGTAGAGTTGCATGAGAGTCCTGTTGGGGCTGAGACTTGGAATTGGAATGCTGTGACTCCCATTGCATCCTATTGGCCGAAGTATGTCACGTGGCCAGCCTACAATTTAAGGAGTGGGGAAGTAAATTCCCCCCTTAATGAGACTTGCTTTCAAGTAAGTTTTAATGGGTGGATATGTGAGGAACAGAAAATTAGAAGCATCTTTGTAACAAATTTATTAAATTGGTAATTAATGCTTTTTGATTTTAATAATCCTTTAGCTCTCTCCTCAAAAGAAAACTAAAACTTAAAATACATCATATTGGGATATTTTACTTGTCAGAATATATTTGTCTATGTGCATGGAGCATCTTGGTCACTGCATGGGTAGATTACAGGAGATTAACAACTTTAATGCTATTTCTTGCCAACCTTTAAAATATGGATATAAAGTGGTATAAGTTGAAGAATGAAAATTTTTGACCCTTTCTACCTAGTTACTCATATGCTAACCTGTTTTTCTAGTTTTGCTTTTCAGCCTGGTAAGAAGTTGCAAATTTTAAGTGTGAGATAGTGTTTAGGCCACAAATCTGTCTGGTGGGCACGATGAAGTATAGGTTCTCAAAGAACCTAAATCTAGGTTCCACCCTCTTGCATGTGATTTCTGTTCCCACAACCAATAATCAACAGATCCTATGGTCAAGCACATCAATATTTTTCCTTTCCCAACTCTACCAAAATAAATCATGGCTTGCACCAGACCCTTTCCTCAGGATTTGGATTTCAGAAGTAGAAGGTATGGTTGTCTAGAAGCATAGAAATAAAATCATAAACCAACTTTTACCAAATAGTCCTCTATAAGAGTCTTTGAGTTATGGCTCAGATAATTTTTTTAAAAGTGGTGCTTTGATTCTCCTTCTGGTAATGATTTTGTGTGACTCTCAGGAATATTGTAGTCACCAGGACCTCACCATAATTCACAACAGTCCCCAGGCCTTGCAGCTTCTCAGAAGTGATGTAATTAAAACTGCCAATTGAAGGCAGTAGGAACTGGTGGAGAGAGGGGAAAAATGGAAGATAGTGCTCATACTAGAAAACTTTCTCATCCATGTGATAACTTGCTGGTTTCAGCATGCTAAAGTTTGGCCAGAATTTTTCATCATTTTATTTTGCATGGTTTCATGCTTTCTTACATTTCCTTTGAAGCTTCCTGAACTTGAAAAGATACAAGCTAAAGTGAATAAAAATATGTTGCTGTGAATTTTCCCTCATTCCAGCCAAAAAAACTCTTAAGCCTGCATGGGCCCTGTTTGATGATGTCTCCGGGGACTGCTGACATGGCATCTGACTCCCTGAGTCCTGACATCTCTGTGATGTGGTTTGGGAAGTTCCAGGAACAACTACAAATTTCCGGTATCATTAGTTGCAGAATAGGGACAACATGGGACGATCATTAATTACTCGATGAGTCATTTCTTCAGTTAGTCTTCATTTGCAATTTTTATTTATGGTAATAAAATTAAAAAAATAAAAAGAAAAGACAAAATCTTTGAAAGATTGTAGGCTACCGACCTAGGATGTGGGCCAGTTGATATTTCTTTTACAATAAGTAACTTTAAAACAATATGAGGAGTGAACAAAATAGGAGAGTGATAAGGAAGGCTTTTATAACAAGTGTACAGCATTCTATCACATGTAGGAGTGTCCACTGGGAGAGGATCAAAGTTACAGACTAAGGGAATGACTTCAAATACAATTGAGAGTGGAGGCCTCTAGGCTATCAAGAATCCCTGTTTTATATTATCAGAACATTATTTTAATTTCAAAAGTTGTAACAAATACACAAAACCATTTTCTAGAGTAAAAATTTTAGAAGATACTTTGAAATTATAAAGGTGCTTAAGAAAGTACCTCACATAATGTAAAATCTTAAAAATTCTTCACTCTAAGAAAATAAAATACATGACAAAAATTATTTGAACGCTGTAGGTAACCAATATGGAACGGTGGCCTAGACTATTGCAAATTGTTAGCAGTAAGAGAAAATTACTGATATCTGTTTCTTTGTTCTTATTTTTCAGCTGCCTTATTGTCATGCAAAAGTTAGAAGAGAAAGTATCATCACTAAAATTAGTTTACTTTATACAGATATATTGATTCTGAACACTTTGGTGTCAGCACAGAAAAATATGTTGGAGTAAAGTTTAGCTAAGGGCCACTGTGTAGAAGAAAGAGGGGGGCATACTTTAGTAAACATTGTGGAATTTAGCACTAAAATTTTATAATATTTTTTAGTTATGTGGAGTATGGACAAGGGAGGTAGAATAGAATAAAAAATATTATGGAAACAAAACAGAATTCAATTCAACACCCCTGGTGGAGGAAGGAGCTTTAGTCTTCCTTTAGGAAAGGATGGCTAGTGGCATTCAGAGGGATCTGACAGTTGTTCCTGATTCCTACTGTACATGATCTTTCTTTGATAGATTTAGCACAGACTGGGGTAGAGTGGGTTGTAATTTTAATCCTCACTGCTATTTTTGAAACAAATTAAAGGAAAGAAAGCCAAAATTATTCTTTCAAGACTTGTAAAGAAAGGAGACTCAGCTATACTGAGTCCCTCAGGCAGAAGTTTTGATTGGCAGCTAGCCGGGGAAGAGAAAAATATATTTATTGAAGAAAATATTCATAGGTAGGAGTTTAGTACTCTCCAAGGTTTTGTATTAAGAAAACTCATAACTTGCTACTTTCATTTTTAGTTATTGAAAATACACCCATGATTTTAACTATCATATTTTATTGATGATAAAGGAATCAACTTCTATCACCCCTATCAGCCACAAAGGCTTCCCAAAATAAGAAAATTCAAATAACAACACCATACTTGCTATATACCCCCCCAGCTACGTATCACCCCAAAGTAACAGAACGATGTTTCTAAGACGAGAGCCACAACGAACTCCAAATTTCTGGTGAGTTACATGTCACTGTCTAATTACCCCTGCGACACCCCATCCAACATGTCCAGAACATGTTCATCACCTTCCTACTTCCAGTTTCTCAGCTAAATTCTCTTCCTGACTTTCCTTCTATTGTAACTGGCTTATTCATTTTCTTAATCACTCAGGACATCTGCTTCTTTGTCTCTTTGACTTTTTCCTTACCACAACTCTTGTCATCCCATCCATGGCTAAATCTTAGAAAATTTACATTTGTGATCTTCAGTATTTCTCTTCTTCTTCCTTGTCTACTCCCACTGTTCTGGGTCAGAGTCAGATGGATGCTACCCTACTCTCCAGAAATGCTCTAAGTATTGGTTTTCTGACCACCACACTTTCCCCGCCATAATCTATTAGACACGTCACTCTCAGACTGATTTGTCATTTCCAAAGGACAAATTAGAGAAAACACGGCACCGATTTTGGGCCAGACAGCTCCCTTCAAATTCTGTCTCTTTTTAGCCATATTCTCTGAGGCAGGTAAGTTAATTCTCTAGGCTTTACTTTTTCCACCTTTAAAACGAGGTAATAATTATTATTATAAACCAGCTATGTATCAGTCACTCTGTATAAATACATTAACAGAATTACCTTGAATTCTCCCAACTCCCTGCAAGGAAAATATTGTTTTTAGCATTTTAAAAACAGAATGACTGTGGCTCAGACAGTAAGTGAACTGGCTACCAATGTAAGACTGGGGGTTTCAGGAATTATCAAAAAGTGTACTTTTAAAGGAACTGGTTTCTTTCGATTTGTCAAAAACCTAGATGGATAGAATAACTATTTGAAGATGATAGTAGATATAATCATAATCAAACATCATTTTTTTCTAAATTATTTGCTGATGTCAAGTAGCCACTGACTCATATTCATAGTCATGTTCTAGGTTGCTTACACTGCCTGCATGCGCGCTCCAAGCCCGGCCCCTCTCCCCACAGACCTGTGGAAGGCTGGGCTTATGAACTCATGCTTGGACCATGTGTATGTGTAACTCACTTATAGCTGGTGGAAGAGCAGTGAACACGGGGCCAGCAGCATCGAATTTGTTTCTCAAGATTTTGAAATAAGGAGAAATAGAGACCTAAGTATTTCAATTATGGAATACCAAATGAAGGCAAAAGGGAGTAGAAATACATGGAAACAGACAAAGGAATGCTGAAGAGGATAGACAGAGAAAGAGGGAGAGAGGGAGAGAGAGAGAAGGGGAGATGGAGAGAGGCAAATACGGGGCTGCATAGAGAGAAGGAAAGAAGAGAATGGACTGGACACAAAAAAGAATCAGGGACGAGATTCCATGTGGTTCCACAGACCAAGAAAGCATGTAAAGCTGCCTTGACTCCTGATGGCATTTAAATTCCCAATCCCAGGCCTTTCTGGACGTTCTGTAAGAATCTTCTTTACCCTTTCATAAAAACCAGTTCTCTCATGGTCCAGTTTAGGTGGATTTCTGATGCTTGTACCTGAACCAACTCTATACAGCTTTTCACAAAATTACTTCAAAAATTCTTTATCTGTACTTGTCTCTCCCAATTTATTTTCTGCACATATACTGGGTAACTTTTAACATTTTTTAAAATTAAAGTAGACAGTTTCAGGTGTACAGGGTGATCTTAAAAGAAAGAAAACAACACCTGGATGGTCTCTGTCCTGCTTGAAATCATGCCTTACGATTCCTGTTGCACTTAGAATAAAATTCAGGCTCCTCGGCATAGCCCGCAGGCTCCACCTTGATCGTGTCTTTGTGCATCTCTCTGACCTCTTCTGATACCATCTCTCCCATCTTTGCAGACCGGCAGCCGCTCTGCTCGTCTCGCTCCAGCTTCCCTAACAGGCCTGTCTGGCTCTGCCACTGGGCTCTTGTATTCTGTTTCTCTACGATGAACATCCGCCCCTAGCTTCACTCGAAGTTGGTTCCATCTAACCACAAATTTCAAAAAGTGGACCTCTTAAGTCAAATATATATTTTAGATTTTGGTAGATACTGACAAATTCCTGCTCATAAAGTCTCTAACAATTCGCCACCAAAATATGACAATCTCCGTGGCTGATACAAATAGTAAAATGTTTTAAACTCAGCTGATCTGTTCCCCGAATATTTTCATGCTTTCTTATTTTCTATCAGGTAGCCAAAATTTCTTACTTTTCTTTTAGTTTCTTATATAGCTTCCTTTTTTACATCCAGTTCTTCACAAAGATTGCCTTCTTGTTTTCCTAAAGCATGCATGTATTACTAACACTTACCTTTCTACTCCCAGTGCTTTACTTCATTAACTCATACCCATGCTTCATCCTCGGCTCAGTTGTCTGTCTCCCCAAACCTTGACTGACATCTAGGTTACAGGGCCCTGTGTGGCACTCCCAGAGCACCACCCTTTGTGCCTTACGCATCACACTGCATTTTAGCCTCCATCTTTAATTCTCTGAAGCCCACGTGGGTTCGTATGCATTGTGGCAGTAGTGTCTGTTGCGACTGTCTTCTTCACCGCCGTCTCTCTGACACCTAACCTAACACCCTCTGCCACTGCTACTACACGGTCAGTCTCAGGAGTCACCACTTTCATTGTACTGAAACCTGGGGACTTGCCAGAGAATACCAGTAACAGCGACTATTTCTTGACTGTTTTCTGTGTGTCAGACATGTATCCAGCTCTTATAGGTACCCTTCATCAGTCTTCATGACAACCCTACAAAATAGGTTCTCTTTTACTTCTCACTTTAGAGATGAGAAACTGAGGCACAGAGAGGCTAAGAAAGTTTTCTAAGTTCTCACAAATGCTGGAAGAGCTGGGAGATGAGTTGGGGCATTATAGATTCACAGCATATGTTATTTAACCATTATTCTTATGCTGTCTATGGATGAAAATGCTCCATTTGTTGAAAGGGTGTTCCAGTAATTTCTGTGAATAGTTGTTTCTCAGAGTCTGGAGCTTCTCGGGGCTTGAGTCTTAAATCCTAGATTTTAAAGCACCAGTGTTGCCTGGTTCTGCAAGGTGATTCCTAATCTAGAACATTCTTCCATCAGTATCTCCCAAACTACTCTGTGGCCTGAGATTTCCCACTAGCACATTATTATCAAATTTATAATACAGTGTGAGAAAAATATGTCTGTTTATTCCTTTGCAAAGGGAAGTTTAAAATCTCCATGGAAGTGTAAACAGGTGGCTGGAGGCCTCAGCTGAAGAAGAAAATGACCATAAACAAAATCCATACATAAATGGTGAATGCAAGTTTGCATCTAGAATGTATTCAGAAATCTCTCAACTGAACATACAGAAATGGTAGGTACAATAAATAATGTTGAGTGATTAAATATGTCAGTGTCTTTTATCATTCTTTCTTTTTCTCAAGGTACTTTGTCTTTCTAGAACTTCAGTTTTTAAACTTAATATACCATCACAGTGATTAAATTATCTTAGCTTGGTATTTTATTTCCTTTTGGCTTCTGATCTTTCCACTTTTATTTTACTACATTATAATATTGAGATATTTATGATAATAAACTGCCTTAAAATGTTTACCAAAGATAAGAGGAGGGAAACATAGAGATAGAAGAAAGTAATTTTATAGACCAGCACTGTTCAATAGAAACGAGTCACATAACTTTAAATTTTCTAGTAACATTTTGAAAAGTAAGAAGAAACAGGTGAGATTACTTTGGTATTTTTTATTTATTCAAATATATTACAAATTTCAACATGTAATCATTGCAGAGCTTATTAAGGAGAAATATTATATTTTGTCTTACTAAGTCTTCACGATCCACTGTCTATTTTACACAAACACTTCATTTCAATTAAAAACTTAGTTCCTTAGTCACATTTGTCACATTTCAAATGCTCAATAACTAATATTAGCTGGTGGCTACCATACCAAACAAGCAGTACAGTCACAGAATATTTATGAAAGTAACTTAGCTCCGTGCTAGTAGAAATACAGAAGTATGGGGAAGGGCTATCAGCTTTGAAAAACATACTATAGTTTTTTGACTTCTGTGTCTCTCCCTGGCTCATATTTAAGAATGGGAAAAACAGGGGTAAATGCCAAGATATTCAGTACAATGATTTTAACAATTCACATGGTTGACCCCATCTAGTGGAGGTCAGCAACCATAGTACATGGGAACATTCCAAGTATCCCTGATCTTCAGAGCAAGATCCCTCCATATTTGGCACAAAAGCTTGATTCCCAGGGTGAGGGAAGACAGAAAGCAAGAACACTGTTCCTGTACCAGTAAGTGGGAATGGAGCAATGATCCGTAAAATGGTGTCCTGGAAACTCCATCCCTGGTGCCCCCACTGTGATTGTTTTTAAAATGGCGGTGAAGCAAAGAGCATTTTGCAAATCTTTTCCTAACCACCCACTGGAAAATGTGCAGGCAGCAGTCGCCTGCTGAAAACGCAGAGCATCCGTGTTAGACAGTGACACCCACCTGTACCTGAGCTCCACAGCAAAGTGGTTCTTCATTTCAGGCAACTGGAATGGAGGAGGAATGGTCCTCATTGCCACCTCTCTAATCTATAAACCTTTGATTTGTTCATTGATAATACATTAGTGAATTTAAAGCCTTGGTAAGGTTATTATGCATCCTGTGTTAAACCAAGGAGCCTAGAAACTAAACTTTCTGTCTGGCATTCAATTTTGCTGTTATCAGTGGATTTTGCTGTTATTGATGGTCGGGGATTGTCTGAGACCTGAGATCCTCTGGTGGTGAAAGATGTCACTTGCTTCTGTTGGAACATTTGGAAATGCTATTAAGAAATGGTACTGTGAAGGCAAGTAGATTATACCGATTCTTTGCATTAAAAGAGATGCTGTGACATTTGAAAAATAGCATTTGTTTTTTTATTTCTATTCTATAGGGGTTATTTAATCCCAGTAAATGAATTATAGAGTTGCCCTTCAAGATGTTTTTGTCTTCAACCAGTGTAGGAGTGATGTGCAAACAGGCTATTAGCTTCTACAACAATCACTTCCAGGGTTGGAATGTAAATATTTTTTGTAGAGCAGTTTCATCATGGGGGTGATGCTTAATCTGAATCCCCTTCATTCTCAATCCCTTTGAATACTAAGATCAAATCTGTTTTCCTCAAATTCCCACCAATTTTTTTCTAATTCTATAATTTAGAGATTTAAAGAACTTAAAATATCATCTCCCACATGACAATCCTTAAAATACTTAGACCCAAACCCTGTTCCAAAAGTCTTTTGCCCAAGGTGAATGTCCACATTTTCCTCAGCTATTTTTAAGTGTGATATCTATAACACTGGTTATTTGAGTTTATACATATTCTAAAAAATTTGGGGATATCTTTAAAAATATAAAATTCATAACTAGACATGATACCATATATTATTCTATGCCTGAAAACTCTATAGAAATATTATTTTTATTTATTTAAATTTATAATGATACAGCCTAAGATTTTATATGATTATATTCTATGATGAATCTTCCCACTTTTCTTCTTTAATTACTGATAATTTGATTTTTATTTTCTTTAAACATATTTCCCTTTTTCACTGTGAAATCATTTTTAAATGTAAAAAAATCTAGAAATAAAAAAAAAACTACTTATTAGTTCCCACACAGAGACTCATCTTTTTAAACTTCATATTTTACCTTATTTGCTCATTTTTTAAATAAAATTATACAATGACACATAGATCTTTTAAAAGTAGCATTCCTGGTACACCTTCTGTACCCCTTCCCCAAATCACTGTTCTGAAGCTACGTCTCCCATGCATGTTTTCCTACTTTTCTCTGTCTATCCATGTTCATTTCCATACACAGTCTATATCCGTGTCTGTATCTGTATTCATGTTAATTTGCATATGCATGTGTAAATAATCTCGAAGTATATGTATCTATGGTTGTATCTATATAACTATATAACTATATAACTATATAACTATATATATATAGTTATTTTTACTTATTTTTAGAGGGGAAGGAGGAAGAGAGGCACAGAAACATCGATGGGAGAAAGAGAAACAGATCAGTTGCCTCTTTCATGCCCTGAGTGGTGAGGCATGTGCCCCAGAAATCAAACCAGCGACCCTTCACTTTGCAGCTCGACACCAGCCAACTGAGCCACACTGGGTAGGGCTGTATGCAGGACATTTTCTGAATGTCCTTCTATCTGTAATAGTTTTCTGTAGTTTTTTTTTTAGTGTGTATTGATTCTTTTGGGATGTGTCATGTAAATGATAAAAATTATTATTTTCAAATTTTTATGTTTATACTTTTTTCTTTTCTTAAATTTGGATAGATTTATATAAAATGTAAAATAAAAATAAAATATCAGCTATTTTTGTCATGCTCCTGATTTTAAAAGGAGTAATTATTTTATTTTACCATTACGTAAAATATATCTTAGAATTTTAGTCCTTTATACCAATATCAAAATAAGGAAGTCCTTCTTTAATCCAACTTAGCTAAAAAGTTTCATCTTCAGTGGACATTTAATTTTATCAAATTCTTATTCTGACTATTTTTATATGATCATTAATATTTTCTCCATTTGATCTTTTAATGTAGTAAAATATATTACTTTTTTAACCTAAAAATTAGGTATATATAATTATATACCAAATTAGGTATATAAAATTAGGTAAATGTAATTACCTAATTATATACTATTCCATATTACACCATTCCCAAGTACACCATAATATTTATAATGTTTAGTTTCTTTGTAAATTGCTTGCTTCTATTTGTTACTAATGTATTTAGTTATTAAAGTAATTATGTTCACAAATAAAATTGCTCTGTAATTAATTTTCTTTGAAACTTTTCTTATTTACATAAATATCAAGTTTTCTCATGGTGTGAACTTTTCATCTTTTTCTCGTGTTCTGAATTTTTTTAATATGAAAATTACCTGTGCTTATAACTTGGTGAAAATCACATATAAAATCTTACGGACTTTAAATGATGAAAAGATTTTAAATGATTAGACTTGTAACTGATAGTTTATTTTCTTTAAAGACATATTTGGGTTTCCAAATTATTCCTGATAATGGTCAAAGTTTTTTCTCTATATTCACCATTTTATCACTAATATTTTTTGTGTGTCTCATTATTTTTCTTGATCAGTTTTATGTCTTTATTTCTGCTATGTTACACTGAGTAATTTTCTATAATTTATTTTCATCTTACTAGTTTCATCGTTATCTATGTTTATTATGCGGGACACCAGTGACTTAGATTGAGAAAGTGTTCCAACAGATCTATTTCTATCAGAGCAGAGCTAGTTATCTGTGTCCTAAGTCTGTTCTTTTTTATTTCATAATTTTAATGTTATTAAATAACACCCATCTATACATATTTATAATCTGGTGTTTTGTTGCTTAAAAGTGAAATATTTCACATCCCAAGGCATTTTACTGAGCCTTGTAATGGCAAAATTAGTTTTCTGATTCTTTAACCTAGACTTGGTAATAGTGCTGTAACTCTGGACGTTATCTCAAACAATTAAAAAACTTAAAGGAATTACTAATTAGAAGAACTACTCAATAAACTGCTTGTTGCTGGAACACAGACTTGATAAAGAAAGGAAGGGAAAGGCTAATGGTGATGAATTACAAATGTTCAGGGAAGAGTGAGTGAGAGTTTCTCTATTGCAGAATATGTGGGCACTCCTCTCTTCTGCAGCCGGTGGGGAAGAAATGCTGAGGACCAGGCCTACAATTAAAATATGAGTGTTTCAGAGTTCCAGAAAAGATTAAAACATCAACTCCTCTACATGGAAAAAAAAAAAAGAAGAATCCTGAGACTTGGATTATCAGATTTAAACTGATGTACTTGGTAATCTTGAGTTCCCCCATTTCTCTGAATTCTTTGGTTTTACCCACTACTCCTATTTGAAGGGGATGCAGAGGCCTTCTGCCTTGCAAGAACCTGTGCTCTCTTCAGAGTCGACTTCATTTCCCATCCTAGTCACCAGATACAATAAGTAGGATCAAGTCACAATATATCCGGCATAGCAGTCAAAAGAGAAGTTAGCATACAGAGAGTAGTAATAGGAATGGCTGTGGTTACACAATGGAGACAGGGAAGAAAACAGCTTGAACAGATGGAAACCAAGTCATCAACCAGGGTGCCCTTGTTGTCCTACCACCCAGTATTGGCAATAAATGGACACTTGCAGCCACAAGGGTGTGAAAAGAACATGGTTAACAGGGGTTCAGACTCCTAAGGGATGAGGTTTATCACTAGGTAAACCAGTAATACCAATGAAGTTACTAACCAAGCATGTGGGAACTTAAAATGGAGAGGAGAGGAAGATGATGACTACTTATGACAGTGTGAGACCAGCTGCAGCCGTAAGGACTGTAAATTGTTCCCATAAGATTTGCCTTTTATAATTTCCATGAAGAGTGACCCAAAACAATCACAGATGAGGCAGTTTCAAATGAGATGAGACCACTCTCTGAAACAAATAGATCTGAGCAATGCCAGGGATGAGCCATAGGGGGGGCTCTGGTGTGTCACCCAGATTGTCATTTCCCCAGCTTCAAAGAGGATTCATTATTCATCTTCCAGCTGAGTCAGTCTCTAAGAATTGTTCTTAGCCAAAAAAATAACAATAATTTCCAGTCCGAAGGTTACCCTCCAGTTCCTGACAACAGCTGTTATCTAACAATTGGTTGTTGTTGGGGAGTGGAGGGTGGTAACTCAGGCTCCCCACTCTTGCCTCAATTGAGAAATCTCTGAAGAGCCAACCCAGCACCTGACGTCTCTGAGTTACGAGGCCTCTGTTCCAATCCTTTTATCCAGTCCTACCTTACTCTCTTCACAGGTGTCACCCTGAAGTTCTCCAACAGGCTTAACTGTGTACAAAATTCAGGGTCTCAGGCTTTGTTCCCTTGGGTTATCTGATCTCCAAAACTAAGTAAAAATTTTACTAATCACAGCTGCACATATTTTTAGTAACCAGGGGTATAATTAATCTGACATTGGATACTTGAAGTCATAAAATATATTTTTTTTATCTCACCAAAGATAGTAAGTTTCAATTTCATTTGAATCGTATACATGTATATATATTTTACATTTTATTATAACATTGTTTCTATGAATAAAAGATGTTTCATCTCTCTTTTTGCTGGTATTCTTAAATTCATCAATAATACCCCTTAAGTTATTTTTGAATTAATTTTACTGATCATTCACATGCTTTCAAAGACAAATACCTATTTTTAAGTTTGAGAAAATTTTACTTAGGTATGTCTTTGATAACTTTTCCTTTTCTGTCTTCTCTGTTTTCATTTACGAGGACTCCTATTTGCTGGATATGGGGCTTCCTAGATCAATGATTTAATTTCTTAACTTTTCTAAATTTCATTTCTGTTTTTTGGTCTAATGGTTCAGAGATTCCCTCAACTTTAGGTTCCAAATCTTTGAATTTATATTTCTACATCCTTAACCGATTTATGGTTTGTGTAGATTTATAATTTACTATGATGATTCCTTTATTAACGGTACTTTTAATTTTTTCCCTAAAATTGCATTTAATTTATGCTCTTAAAAATGCTCTGTTTTGGCACTGTAAGTACCAAAAAACCAATTTTCTCTTGGTTTGCTTTTTAAGTTTGCAGTAGATTGCCCAGTTTTGATTTTAGTTTGATGACTAGCCACCCCTGTATTTCCATTAATGAGGCAAACAAAGTTGATGAGAAGATTTAGAGTTGTTGACTCAGCACCCACTACAGGGGGATCTGAAGATAAATGGCCTCTTTTATCCCCCCAATTCAGAGGACTTCAATGTATTAGAGTATATAACCATCGGGTTCCTCCCCGGGAGAAAGTGTCCATCTCCTCCCTGGGATGCTTATCTAGCTGCTTGACTCTGAAACCAAGGGAAGTAAAAGAAATTTGGTCACATGGTTCACCCCATAGTCATTTATTTCACTCAAGTTTGGTACTCTGCCACCCCTACTTTCCCCACCCTGTTTCCTTACATCCTAAGCTATCTTATTTCAGAGGGAAAAAAGTACTGATTACTTGCATATTGAATACTCAGAGTTCTATGGAAAATGGGTAACAAGGTCTACTGGCTTGCTATACAACCATTATTCCTCCAGCTCTGCGCCTTAAAGACCCATTTCTCTCTGCAGTGCCTGAAGCTTCCACATTCTGAGGCTTCTGGGATTCAGTGGGATGAATTGATTCCTTAACATCAGTATTTTATCCAGGGTATAATCTTGGGAAGGAATGCCTATTAGCCTCTGTTTTGTCACCTGAAATCAGAACATTTAAATGGATTATTTCCAAGGATACTTATAGTTCCAAAAGCTTATATTTTGAAATATATTTTTGATAGTTTTAACTGTTCACGAAAATTTGCATATGTCTTTACACTGGATCATTACTTCACTTGATGCTGTTTTTCTTACTCAGAAAAACAAATCTCATTTATAACATTTCCCTCAGGGGACCTCTGATCTGCTTCATTGTTACCTGTTTTCCAATATAATTTTCAGTTTCACATTTGGGTACAGTGGCTGGGCAATGCGTGAGAAGAGGTCTTAAAGTTATTTAATGTAAAATTGAAGACCCAGGCAGACAAGCAGGCTGGGCTTAGGTGTGTGGTAGAGGGAAACGGAAACCGGGGTTTAATGAAGAACAACAGAGGACTCGGGCAAATTTAACGGTCTTAAATCAGTAGAGCAAGAGTAAGTCCTAATGTCAGGACAGGTCAGGAAAGGAAATGAAGAGATCTCAGTAAGGGCCCAAATACTTCACAGACTAGTATGATGCCACAATAATAATAGGAGTTGACAAACGTGTTACCTAATGAGTGAGATATTACATATTTTAGAACATACAGTATTTGTCATGACTACCCAAAATAAAACTTAAAAATTAATTATTTACTTTATCACTTTATTTATTTATATCCCAAGATCACACAGCTAGTGGTTTGACAGGCTGCACTAGAATTCACATCTCTTCTTTCAAGCCTGTATTAACTCTTTAAACCATATGATAATTAGTGTATTCATTTATTATGCAAAAATATTTAACATATTATATGAGATACAAAATGTAATTTTAGAGATACAATTAAAATGTAATTTTGAGATACAATTATGTAATTTATGAAGTTTGATGTATTTAAACATTAATGTTAACCTAATAAAATTAATTACAATTAATTTAATTTATTTTTGTTTGCTTACTTTCTATATGCAGTGTAGAATTCCCTTTTGTGTTTGTGGGGGTAAGAACGGGCAGATTAGCCAGGAGTGAGGAAATAGATTAAAGGGGGATTTAAAAAGATGAAGAAAATCAAGAGGATCCAAAATGGTGGTGGTGCAGGTGGCAACCACACCAACTTCCTCCCAGGACCAAACTGGAATTACGAGTAAATTACAGAAAATCATCCTGAAAAACCAACTGAACAGTAGCTAGAGAGACGCCTAAACAGCTGAAGAGAATCGTATTTCTTCTACCGAAGTTTAAATTTATGTCATTTCTGTAGTTTTTCCTTTTTATACTTCCATATATAAAGTGACGACTTCATTGGTTAGTATTTAGTTTAGTTTTTTTTTCAAAAGTGAAACTTGAATGACTGAGACTTTTGAAATGTGGTTTTACGAATGAGTAGTCTCTACAATCAGTTCTTGTTTATACCCTTTCTCTGATAATAGAAGACTCCAACTAAAAATATCAAGAGTATAATATTGCATTCCAAAGTGGAAAAAGACACAGAGGGAAATCTCATGAATGTATGTGTGTGAGTGTCGGTTGTCATAATCTTTTAACTAGACTTATTGCTATGAAAACCATTTATGGTCATTTGTGTGTATAACACAGTTGTGTATACGTGAGTATATTTAAACTATTCCATCATAGGAACTGTCACTTCTCCCTCTTCTTTAACCCTTGGCAAGTCCCCACAGTACACAGGAATGACCAGAGTAAAAGTGATGAGTATTAAAATCATCAACTGGACAGTATTCAATGGAGAGAGTGCAAGAAATGTGAGTTTCTATTATGTTGACTACCTGTATCAGAGAAAATGTTTTTCTTGATGATAACTTATTATCCCCAAAGTGAATTCTTAGTTTTCCATGAGGATGCACATTTTATTTCATGATTGACCTCCATTCTGGGTCAGTCCTCTCAGAGTGATGACACAGGAGTGGCCTGGGACCTCTCGGACTGACCCAACCTCTGGTGTTGGCGAAATGCGAGGACAGCAGTGGAGAGAGTCTGTGGGGAGGATGCCAGATGTGGGATCAAGTAAAAGTGGATTTAAAAAGTGGGTCAGAAATTATAAGTTTCAAGTGCAATTGGATACAGTTCAATGAAAGAAATGTGTGCTCTGCATAGGGTGAAAATAATTTACATGAGATTTCACAAAAGAGATCAAATTAATTTTATTCTTTCCTATTGAGCAACTATGACTACTAACAGTACAGTCATAGATACTCTTTATTTAGAATATTTTAGCATTATTTATATTTTTCAGAGAAACGTCATTATTTTTCACTTATGTTTTATGACCTTATTTAGCAAGTAAATCAATAATTGCCATTAAAATACACATGTAGAATAATAAGAGGGAAAAGTTTTGGAGAAATTGTAGAAGTTTCTAGAGGTTATCCAAAGCAAACATTCCATTCTCTAACTTACAGAACCCCAGGCAGCTCTCAGAGCAGGGTGCTTCTAAGGCACAGGTAGGTAGAAAGCCCAGCAGCTCAGAGTGCCCATGGATGAGCACAAGGCAGGAACAAGAATGACATGAGTATAAAATAAAGATGAAGGAAGAAACTTTATTACTGGAAACAAGGGATAACTCAAGGTTCCTGTTTTGATCAGCCAACAAAGACCAAAGACAATCAAGCTCTCAGGAGACACCAGCATGAATAGATGACAAGGAGATACCCTATCAGCCATACTCAGACCAAAATGCTTTATCATTAATCAACTTCCTAAAACATAGCCCCAATGCCAACACAAACAATTTATTTTATTCTACCCAAAGGGAGGCTTATATTTTGAAATAAGTTGTACTGTAGGGGAAATTTAAAATGTTAGGTCTTCGCACAGTTGACTTTCATAATAAGGTCACATCCATTATGTATGTCCAATCGAAGTGTCTACATCTCTAGCCCACAGGCCAGTTGTGGCCTGCTGCCTAACTTTTGTACACGCTATGAAATTAGGTTGGTTTTTACATTTTTATTTGTTAAATCATTCATATAAAAATAATATTCTGTGACATATTGAAATTAAATAAAATTCAAATTTCAGTGTCCGTAAATGAAGTTTTGTTGGAACACAACTATGCTCATTCGTTTCCCTAAGCTTATGGCTGCTGTTGTGCTGCAATGGCAAAATTGGGAAGTTGAGATTAAGACTGTGTATCTCCCACATAATCTAAAATTGTACTATCTGGCCCTTTACAAAAGAAGTTCGCCAGCCTTTGGTATAAACTAAATATTCTAAAAAGCTGGTAAGTTTTTATTTATTTCTTTCCCTGACAATATCTGTGGCTGTGCCCTAGAATTTATTTTAGTTTTTTTTTGTGCCAGACATTACAAAAAGTGAATAAGGCAGAGGGCCAGAGATAGTTTATATTTTTATGATCTATTTTTAGAGCAAAATATTTTTAATTGCAAAAACACATTTCCCAATCTCTAATTCAAAATTATGTTCTCATAGTAAAGATAACTTTAATGGAAGAAGAGTAACATGCTTGGGTTCAAATATTCACAAAAGAAATTGGTGACTCAAGCCCTGACTTGTGTAGCTCAGTGGGTTGAGCACGGGCCTGTGAAGCAAAGGGTTGCCAGTTTGATTCCCAGTCAGGGCACATGCCTGGGTTGCAGGCCAGGTCCCTAGTCAGGGACACATGAGAGGCAACCACACATTGATGTTTCTCTCCCACTCTTTCTCCTTCCCTTCCTCTCTCTCTAAAAATACATATTTAAAAAAAAAGAAATTGATGACTCAGAAATTGATGAGCAAAGTGACCATCTGTTACAGGGTACAGTTATAGGTGGAAAGACTAAGCAATCCATCACTATCAAAATGTAAACTCTAAGACTGTAGTTCATATCATTTTTCAAAAACCTGTGAGATAATCCTTCAATCAACACTGAGTGTTTTATCATGCTTGTTTAGTGCTCTTAAAATGTTTGTGTCTGGCTTAAAACACATAATTTCTATTTAATTTAATTCGTTAACTCCAACCTTTCCCTCCCAGAAATAGTAAAGACAATGTGCTTTGAGATGGGTAACCTCATTATTAATAGTTTGATTAGTTTTGTCACTTAAAGAATAATTTTCAATGTTTCAACATGAGAGAAAATACGAAAATACTTTTCTGTGCCAGGGAGAGAAAACATTCTTTGCTGCTCATTAGTTCTCCTATGCTTTCAGAGGTTTCCTTTGGTTTGGCTTTGTTTCCATTTTCTAATATCTAATCTTAAGAGTATTTAAAATTAATTAAATTATTAAAAATCATGTGCATTACCTGATGAGAATTTACAATACATTAATCAGTATTTGACTCAAACTAGGTCTACTGAGCAGCACATGTGTACATTCTTAAGGCTAAATGAACAAATCTGGATTTTTTAATTTTTTTCATTTATTTTTTGCTCTGTTAAATATTAAAAGAAAAATGTGATAATGTTGATTGACAATTTCCTCTTCTGCTATAATCCACTCAGTTAAAAAAATCAGATCCATATTCTCTCCAAGGAGGAGAATGTCAAAACTTGATAAACTCAGGTACTACTATAAAGGACACATGGACAAAACCAAAGGGGAGGGTGGACACAAGGGAGGGAGGTGGGTTTGGAGGGCGTAGGGGAAGGGGTGGCCAACCACCCAAAGTCATATAGTCTGTTTTAATTAGTTTATCAGTGCCACTCTTCTGTACAACTTTAAACTCTTTGAGGATACATATTGTGTCTTGTTCACCTTATTCTCATAGTACCTCACCAAGGAGATATTTGGTATATGTCTATTAACCAAAAAAGGATGTATTTGAAATGCTATGTTCTTCCAAAATTAAGCCTTTCTCTGAAAATGTTACAGAATGATCAGTCTCTTAGTTTCATATTCTTTAATTACTTGAACCATTCATACATTTTTCTAAGAACTCTCAAACCCATTGGTTGACTATTGTCTATGCATCCACTGCTTAGCTTTTCTGAGCTTTTTGTGCAAAGACCTTCATGCCTTCTAGAGGGTCCTGAAGCAGGAAGGCAGAGAAATGCCCAGCCAAATGCTTGAGGGGAGCGAATAAGTACTTGCACCCAAATCAAAGAGTCAGAAACCATGTGCAGCAGAGTGACACAAACATCTTCTATAGCTTCCATTTCTAGCGTGTTAGAGGTTTCATCAAGAAGAACTGCCAACTTTTATCACATGTTTTTCTCACTTTTTTAGAATTCATTAATATAATTTGCATTCATTGATGGGCTAATATTAAACAAACCTCTCAATGCTGAAATAAAGCCAAGTCATAATGTATTCATATATTTATATATCGCTGGATTCAATGTGCTAAATCTTATGTTTAGAATTTATACAATTTCTGCAACTAAATTCAGGAGTAATGTTCCCCCTTTCTTATAATATTGTGATCGGGTTATGATGTCAATATTATGCCTCATGAAATGAGTTGTGAATTGTTCCGTTTTTCTTTTGACTCTCTGAAAGAAATTATAGAAGAACAGAATTATTCAGTTCTTTGAACATTTGGTTGAATTTGCCAGTAAAACTCCTAGACCTAAAGTTCTCTATAGGAAGACTAAAAAAACTGTTTTTAAAATGGGTATAAGAATAACCTAGTTTTTTACTTCTTCTTGATCCAGTTATGGCAAATTATATTTTTTATAGGAACTTACCCATTTCAATTCTCTTATATCTATTAGTTACTGAGAGAATTATGTTACAATCTCCCATTATGATTGTAAATTGGTATATTTTTTCATGTAACTGACAGTTTTTACTATGTATATTTTTGAGACTATTAGGTATATTAGAGGTATAAAAATTAAAATTTTTCTTATCTTCTTAGAGGATTTAAAATTATATTTTATGAGATAATCTCTTTTTTAAAGATTTTTATTTTATTTATCTTTAGAGGGGAAGCGAAGGAGACAGGGAAAGAAACATCAATATATGGTTGCCTCTTGTGTGTCCCCTGCTGGGAACCGGCCTGTAACCAGTAAAGGCTGTAGTACCCTGACTGGGAATTGAACCGAGATCCTTTGGTTCACAGGCCCACGCTCAATCCACTGATAATCTTCTTTATTTCTAATAGATTTTTTCTTTCAGATATTTTGTCTGATATAAACCTAACTACAATAGTATTTGTCTGATATATATTTTTCCATGCCGAGTTTCAGCCTTATTGAGTTTGCTAATATTAGGGACATCTATCTTGCCATGGATGCTTTGTTGGACTTCCTGTCTTTTTCTTTTTTTTTTTTTTAAGATTTTTATTTATCTTTAGAGGGGAAGGGAAGGAGAGAAGGAGAGAAATATCAATGTATGGTTGCCTCTCGTGAGTCCCCTGCTAGGAACTGGCTTGCATCCCAGGCATGTGCCCTGACTGGGAATCAAACTGCGATTGTGTGGTTCGCAGGCCCGCGCTCAATCCACTGAGCTACACTAGCCAGGGCTTCTGTCTTTTTCTTTTCTGTAACATCAACGCCATGGTTAGAAATTCAGAAGCATCCTGAATAGTCAGGCCATGTTGAGAATAGGAACCTTATGAAATGGATTGTACAGTAGATGCTGAAGTAATCTGAGTTCTTGATGACTGTGAAGCTACCTTTATATTCTTTAATACCTACTTTTGGACATAAGCTACCTGTTGTAGTTTTGTCCAACATGCAACTAGGTTTAATCTTAACTGAGACTTAGACTATAATCTAAAGATAAATTTAACTCAATACTGCCTATAGAATTTAATATCCAATTACAAGTAATATATTTTATACATATAGAACCTGTTTGTGCTTATTTTAATAACAGAATTTTGAAATGTAATATTTTATAGGAATTTTAGATGACACATTATGTTAATTCAAGGCATCAGTTACTATATCAGAAACGTTATCTTGAGGGTGATTTTTTTTAGGAGAGCTTTGAATAAAGGGTAGGATTAAAACCTGAAAAAAGAGATGAGAAGAATCACACTTTTGGAGAAAATGCAGGGGGAAAAGACTCAGAAGAAGTGAGAGGTCTGTATTAGTGACAACTTTCCCGAATTTTAGAGTACTTCCAGGTGGTAGTAAGAGGGGAACAGATGGAGGTAAGTTGTAAGAGGTGTCTCTGGCTGTTTCCAAAATGCTGTTTATCATTTTAAGTATTTGGATTTCAGTCTAACTGTGATGGTTAATCATGAAGAGATTTTTGAATAGGAGTAACAAGGTCTGACTTGCATTTTGGGAAAGATTATTTTGAGATCTGTGTGGAGAACAGATCAGGGAGCACAGGAGTGAATGCAGGACCCCAAGACCAGATAACATGTAATGGATGTAGTTAGGTGAGATACAGTGGTTAGAACAGGGCAGTGGCTACTATCATAGTGGTGAGGAATAGAGTCTCAGGGTCATGATGAATATACTAGAATTGATATGTGAAGATAAGATCCTGTTCATACGATGCAAGGTTTTGGTAATATACACGAATTAAAAATCAATGCCTTGAGGTCTCGATTGGCAGGCAGATGAGTTTCCTTTGGTTAATTAGTTGTCAATATTTTAAAATCAGGATATTTTACATGGAAAATCTACACTTGTCGTCTCTTTTTGAAACATCGGTACATTTGGCAACTCTGACACCTACCCTGTACTCCAGAATGTTTCGCCATGTCCACCTTTGAAGAATGACGTCAGAGGCTGCCCCCATAGATGGGGCATATGCTATGAACACGGTTTTATTTCTCCTGACGAAATTTGTATTAACTGCAGGCATTTGAATTTGTGACCCATGACCTACACCAGACATTTGAAACAGCAGACATTCAAACCCACACTCAACCCCATTCTTTGCTGACCCATTCTTTGCTGACAGTGGTGTTTTTTTATTTATTTTATTTATTTATCTTTAGAGGGAAAGGAGAGAGGGAGAGAAACATCAATGTATGGTTGCCTTTCGTGCATCCCCTGCTGGGGACTGGCCTGCAGGGAACCTGCCTGCAACCCAGGCATGTGCCCTGACTGGGAATCGAACCGCGATCCTCTGGTTCGCAGGCCTGTGCTCAATCCACTGAGCTACACCAGCCAGGGCTGACAGTGGTGGTTTTTAATGGAAAGTTAGGTATCTGATAATGTGAAGCCTTACTTCTGCTTTTATCTGGCATATGGAGCGGGTTCGCCAAAACGTCTGTGTGCTTTTTTCTATAAAATAAAAGATGTATTTTTTTTAATTTTCACCAATAACTTTATTGATTTAGATATGTTGAGTATGTAGGCTATCTCCCATGTGGTAGAATGTTGGTTGTTCTCAATTAATGCCTGTTTTTTCACTATCAATTCCACTGGTCTACCCGACCATGGAGCATCGTCCAGCGAGACATCTCCGGTGGGAAACTTCACAAACCACTTTTGACATGCTCTGTCAGTCACAGCACTTTCTCCATGCACTGCACAAAGCTTTTTTGTGTGTTTTGGTTGTGTTTTCACCTTTCTTGGAATAATAAAGCAGAATATGCTGAAAATGTTGTATATTTTCTTTCATCTTCAATGTTAAAATGGCTACACAAAAATTCATTTAATTTTGATGTTTTTTAATGCACGTGATATGACAGCTGTCACAATACAATCTAACAAAACTCTTTTGAATGAAGTTAAAGACAAGTAAGCATTACATTAGCCATCTTACAGAATAAAACAAATGAACTTTTGGCCAACCCAATACTATGGTTCTATCTAAAATTTAATTTGATGTTAAATTATTTCCTAAAAAGTTATTTCTTTCTCAACTGATTGTACTTCTCGTTAGGATAGACACTAGTGTTCATTCCTGAAATTTTTAAGAATTGCAGTGTGTTTGTTGTTTTCTTTTCATTCATAATCAGTGGTGCACAGAACATGTGGGAATTAGAACTTGAGGAGTACATTCTGTCTGGCAGAGGGGAAGCCAGCTTGTTAAGACAAAGACAGCCTAATTAGATTTTTAAATCAAGATTTAAACTTCAAGACATAAGCTCTGTGGTCAGGAGACCATAACTGATGGGAAAAGGCCATGAGTTCAGGGAGAGAAGACATAGCCTCATTTATAATCTGGCATGAAAACTGCTCTGGCCATGAATAGTTGCAGGGCATGGAGAGCTGCAAAGCCAGAATCTCCAGCCTGAGCAGTACAGGGGATGCTGATGTTTCTGGCTGACAGTGCACCTTCAGGAACCATTTGGGCAAAATGGTTCCATTGCTAAATTTTAAGTATCTCAGAAGACAACAAACCCTCTTATTTTCTATTTGCAAGCACAGGCAGAATGCGGTACAGAGGAGTTGGTAGGTGTCCGAAGTCTAGTTTCTTTCTAAGAAAGAGAGCGATGATACCACCTGTGATGTCATTAGAGTATGAGGAAGAGGGGTTCCTGAGAGGGTTGTGTTGTCTACACAGTGAGTTGCTAAAAATAGTCAGGCTTGCAGCAGGCCCAAACTCCTCTTGAGTCATACTGCCACATGTCTTCCATTAAATCTTAAACGCTATTATCTATACATGTATGTGGATTTTTTAAAAAGCCATTTACATTAACGCATAAAAAAGTAATACATTTGGTGAGATCTAAATCAGTGTCCTCTGCTGAAACGTCTTATCTTGGTGAGGCGGAGCCGTCTTTATTGGCTGATGAATCATTTTGTTTTTCTATCATGTGAAAGTTTCTAATGCTTATCCTGCAACCAAGTGAAAAAAATAAGAGGGCATGCTTAATGAAGAAACGTGGAGACTCTAAGGATTTCTTTCTGCTAACAGCCCCTTTATCAGTTAGAGACAGACAGCCTCATGGAGGGATGTAATCAGCCTTTAAAACAGATGCTGAGAAAATGCATTGAAGGAGAGCAAAAAGATTGAAATGAGTGATTGCCCTATCTCCAGCATCCTACAGGGAAGTTCTTTATGCGTCTATAGATTACTATATGAAGAGTTGCATAGGAGATTATTGCACATAGAATCATTTGGCAGGTAAAGGAAACAGCTCAGTAGCCATCAAGAGGACATTTTCTTGCTAAAATTGAACAGAGACTATACACAAAGCCTCATAGGATGCGCCTGTTAGGTTATCTTGTGGTGCTGATGTATAAGGACAAGTGGAATATCTTAACCATGCTCAAACTGTATACCCTGAACCCCAAAGTAATTGTTCTGCGGTCAGGATAGGTTCTTGAAGTTATTTTTTAGAGGAGACTTCAACTCGATCATCAAGAATGGTGTGGGAAAGTGGTGGTAGGAAAATGAAGACAATTGTACTTGTACAACAATAAAAAAAGAAAGAAAAAAAAGAATGGTGTGTTGTTTGACTGTTCTGCTTTTTTCTATACAAAATAGCTTGCTTAGAAAAAGTTGGTTCTGCGTTGATGTAGGAAATACACACACACGCATGTGCATGTGCATGTGCTCAGGTGAACAAGCCAGGTCCCCGATTGCTGTATGGAACCTAATCAGTGAACTAGAAATATATAATTGTGTCTCTTATGAATATACCATAGTGTACCCTCCTTTACTTCCTGTTTATATTTTTATTGTTTATGATTTTTATTTGTAATGGCAGATGGTCTGCCATTAGAATAGAAATGCCTGCAGCTCTTTGAGGCACAGTTGTGATAATTTAACTATTTTGATTAAAGAGCTATTCCCAGGTGAAACCTGTTTTGTTTTTCCTGACTATTCAAAAGCATTGACTCTCTGAGTTCAGGGGCCCGATGGACCCAAGGTTATTATTTTTATTTTTTCCAGCTTTTATTTTTTATTAGTATTTTAAAAATTATTTTATTGTTGTTCAATTACAGTTGTCTGTATTTTCTCCCCCCACCAAATCCACCTCCTTCCCTTGCTTCCACCCTCCCCCTTGGTTTTGTCCATGTGTCCTTTATAGCAGTTTCTGAAAACCCTTCCCCCTCCCCTCTGGCTATTGTTAGATTGTTCTTAATTTCTCTGTCTCTGGTTATATTTTGTTTGCTTTTTTCTTTTGTTGATTATGTTCCAGTTAAAGGTGAGATCATATGCTATTTTTATTAATTCATATTTCCTGCATGCAATTGAAGAAAAATGTTACGGTTAGCATTAAGGAAAATATTACAGTCTGGTGAAACCCCTCACTAGAATAACGTCATTACCATGTGAAAATTAAACAAGGATAAACCAGTGTGGCTTTACCATGTCTTTACTCTCCAGTGAATTCCAATGCCCTTTTTTAGATATTTATCAGCCATATGTAACAGTGATGCAGAATCTGGCTGTCTACATTTATTTCTCCTTTACACTTTGTATATTTAAGTATTTAATAAAATATTCTTGATGGTTATTATTTTTGAAAAGTTTCTCCACTGTTAAAATAACAACCTTAAATGTAAACTGGCAGAACTCATCGCCATACATTGATTACATATCATGATGAGAACTAGGTTTTACTTTCAAACAGAACTTTCTGAGTAGTTAAGGTTCCTATTGGGAGCAAATATAGTTCACAAAAGAAGCAAATTAGTGTTATAATTTCATACTTGTATTATATTAAAGAGAAACTTGGAAGGTTAAAATGAAAAGAATAATAAAAATAAGCAAATTGGTATGCTCTACAGTGAAACTATTAATATTGTGTTTTATTTATAAAACTTTTTTTATAATAAAAATTTGTAAATAAAAAATTTGAATGGCTGTATAATATCTGTATGTATATACCAATTTATTTCACTTTTTCCTATTAATTATAATTGATTCTTTGTTTTATAATAATAGTGAAAAATATAAGTACCTTTGTATATAAAATTTTTATTCTTTCTGTATTCTTACATTCTTAGACATGGGTTATAGATTATGAACATTTTTAATATTCATTAACATTTTTAAAATCTGTAGTCCACAGATTTATACAAACACTATTACCCTTTATCAGTGTCTCAGAAGCATACTATACAACACACTTTCCAATGTGAAAATTGTAAAAATGACACATTATTGTCTTAGTTCACATCTTTGTTTTGTAATAAATCTGGTTTTTTTCTGTGTTCGTTAGTCATTTGTATTGCTAGCTCATTGGTGAATAAACTTTAATGGGCACCTAGTTTTCATCTGTACAGACTGCTTTTCTTTGGGTCTACCCCTTCCTTTAGTCCAGAGTAATCTGTGAGTTCTTACTGGTCTGGCCTATTCCTACTCCCAGTTCTGATACGACCCTGTCACTGAGTAACCACATGTTCCAAGCATATGCGGCCAGAATCTCATAAAAGCATTGATATATAGATATTGAAAGAGGGATGGTCTACCCTATTTTGTTATTGAACTCTAAAGAATAGGGGCTCAGGTCAGCCCAGGACCACCTTGCTGACATCATACTTTGACATTGAAAAGTATGTTTGAGAATAAAGCCAAGATGGAGCCAGCAGGACCAGAAGATAGAAAGAGAACATTTCCACAAATTCTGTTCATACTCTTGGATCTAACTCTGCCTTAATCCAGATATACTGTGGTGGACTCAGAAGAGCGAATCCACCTGCTGTGGCTGATGATGAGATGACAACAGGTGACACAGGTGAGCACAGGTGACAACAATCCTGTGGAGAAAAAGGGACCGGCGTGGCTACTCTCTTAAGGGGAGAATGCCTATGGATGCCTCAGCCACTCCTTCAAAGGAGAGTGCCTTGACCTTTGCCTAGACAGGCTTTTATTGTTTTCCTGGGGGTCTTACATCAGAGCAAGATTTATTACCTGTTACATAGAATATCATTGCCTACATTTTAGGTATAATCAAGGAATTGAAAATAACATGCAGAGGGGAATGGTGATGAGCTAATTAGCTTTGTTCTTGGGAAAACTCATACCAGCTTTGGATATTACCTTGAAGATAGACAATACACATTTGTGGTTGTAGACCAGGGTGATGGACTT
Organism: Sturnira hondurensis; assembly: GCF_014824575.4. Lineage (NCBI taxonomy): Eukaryota > Metazoa > Chordata > Mammalia > Chiroptera > Phyllostomidae > Sturnira > Sturnira hondurensis. The sequence goes on from NW_028093273.1 coordinate 482,000, forward strand.
TCAGCAAGAGCAAGCCATAACAATCTGTACACATTTTCTGGGCCTAATTTCCGTGGGAAAAGTCAGTTTGAAGGTCTGGCTACTGCCCACCACTTCGCTTCTGTAGGTTTTCCATACAGAGCTGAGTCACATTTGCCAGACCAAGACAAACCAGTCCCCTACAGTATACCAGTTAGGTCGTCCCAATAATGAATCGCTAAATATATATATTTTTACTTTTTATTCATTTAGAGTCTTGATTCTGTAATATGCAATTGAAAATTTCTGATTAATATAATTTATTTTGTATATTTATAACATGTGGCTACTTACCTTGCTTGCTTACCTTTTAAACATTGTAGATACTAATGTATTAACTCTCCTAATTGTAAAAAATTATTTTCTTAGTTTAATGTTTTCATTTCAATTCTACTTAAGATTTTTGGTATCCGGAAGGTTTATGTCTAAAAATAATTTCTTTCATTTTTACTTTCTCTGNAAAAAATATTTTCTTAGTTTAATGTTTTCATTTCAATTGTACTTAGGATTTTTGGTATCTGGAAGGTTTATGTCTAAAAATAATTTCTTTCATTTTTTACTTTCTCTGTTTTTTTTTTTTTTTTGCATAGGCAATGAATTTCCCACTAGAAATCTGTTAAATATTTGTTTCTGTATTTTCTAGGATTCTATTTTGCATTTAACTACTTACTTCATTGTAATTTATTTAGTGTGTATTGTAACTAAGGCTTTGTCATTATATATTCTCCATATGTAAACTCTTTATCTATAAATTGTACAGGGTACCTCATAAGTTATCCCTTCCCCATTAGATTGTGATTTTTTTGCATGTCATATGGGGGAGGCTCAAAAAACAGAATTTATTTATAAAAAATTGTCTATTTAGTCTTACGTGTTTAAACTTCAGTCACCTTAAAAGTGCTCTCCACCTGATGCAATATACCTACCAAGACTTTTTTCCACTGCTCAGAACAGTTTTTGAACTCAGCAACTTTGATGCCTTTTAGTGCTTCTGCTGATTTTTGTTTCACCTTTTCCAAATCACCAAAATGTTTCTCTCTGAGGACTTGTTCTATCCAGGGAAACAAAAAAAGTTGCTCTAGGTGAGATCAGGTGAATAGGGAAGGTGGGGCCTGGGTCTCATGCTGTTTTTGGGTCAAGCACTGCTGAACACTCAATGCAGTGTGGGCAGGCGCAAATCATCCGTCATGAAATGGGCACATACATTGAAAGAATCTTCGAAAAATAGTCACCAAAACTGAATGCAGCCTCTCACAAAACCCCTCGGTACACTGATGCAAACGGGTTCCTATAGCACTCACCTAGCGGGGGAAGCCTGTAGTACAAGGGGCCCAAACTCCAGAAGATAATTCCATTTTGGGGGGATTCCTCTTTGTATATGACTTTTTATATACGTACTACTATCTGTTTTTTTGCATTACTATCCTGGTCCATCCTCAAAGTCCATTTAAAGAATTATTTGATTTTATAATGCTATTTTAATATGTGTTGAGATTTTTAAATATGCTCTACAAACACTAATATATATCTATAAACCTTGTCAATTAAGTACTATTATCTCTACTTAACAAATGAGGAAACTGAGGTTAAGTAATTGGTGGGGAAGTCCCATTATAGGTAGGAAGATGACCCAGAATGAAAACTTAGATAACCTGGCCAGAATTCATATTCTTCATCACTACACTCTTGCTTTTATTATAGCTATAATACTTAGATCAGAATAACAGAAGACAATAGATAATGAAGGATAAATATGAAATATGAAAGGATATATATATAGTGATGACTAAGAAAAACCACCAAATAAAAGCCTGATCACACTTTTGAATCTCTCCAAATGGAATTGTTATATTAGGTTAAATGTTACATTTAGCCTCCATATTCTATGAAGAAAAAAATTTGTTGATATTTCAGAATGAAAGAAAGAATTAAATGATATACTTTAGGAGTTCTTTCATTCAAGAAACAGGTATTAACTCAAAAAAATTAAAACATCAAAGATATTGACATATTTCTCTCAATTCAGAATGACATTTTAACTTTCCTAGTATTCACATACTTTTTACAATTCTTTTTCACTCTCTAAAGTGAATTTTCCTTCTAAGTCATGGCATCTTGGACCAAGGGCAATAGATATAGAAATTGTACTTACGTCTTTCCCTGGAAGGCATTGCAATCAGAGGCTGAAAACTTTTCCAGATTTTTTCTCCTGCTTACATTTCTGCTCCTCCCTGCTTCTTCCTGTTCTTTCTTCAGAATGATTGCTGCTTTTCTCCAGTAAGGATTGAAGGGGGTGGAAAAGGTCTGTTACCCAGCTACTAAGTAATGCATTCATCTGAAGAAAGTCTCTTTCCATCGGTTTGTTCTTCTGTTTCTCTTCCTCTCTATCAATTACAGACAGATTCTAGGGAAATGGGCTCTCATTGACCCACCTTAGGTCAGATGCCCAATGCTGGACCAATCATTTGGGGCCATTAGGTGGTGCACAGTTTGCTATTGTGGATAGGTGTGGGAAGAAGAAAGAGTTTTGTGGGCTGGAAAGACACTCCCAAAGGGGTGACTTTTTAAAAAGCCATTCTTTTAAAGCCAAAACCAAAGGTAGGTCAAGGTTTCTGGCATCCTGGTACTGGTTTTTCTTGGCCACTCCTTGTCCTTTATCCCAAATTCTGATCCTTGTGGCATAGAACAGCCCATGATTATGTTTTTCAAGAGTAAAAGTGAAAAGCTATTGTTTTGCCATGCAAAATAGCTAAGTAAAAATAGGAAAAAAAGTAGGTGATCAAATTCTGAATTTATTTTTCTTTATAAACAAATTAGATTTTTAAAATGTTCATCCGAGTGTTTCTCATTATATTGGATTAACCCAAATATCTTCATGTTGAAGAGTGCTAATATAACTTTTAAAAGTTACAACTATGCTTTATCTCAGAATTTCTGTATTTTTTGTTCATTTACTTAGGAAAATCTCCATAGGAATAATCTCCAAACATTCCTATTTAATAGCATTTAACAACATAAGTATTTCTTGCTCAAAACCTCTCTCTCATATTCTTTCTCTCATCACATTCTAAAACATGGTTCTCTTCACCATAAATTTATTTCCCAGAGACTTATGAATTAGTTATATTTTCAAGGATTTTACTGTATGTCTTTGTTTTGTAAAAAGGAATATGGCCACCTTTGCAGAACATTAACTAAACCCAAAGTAACTGCCCCCTCTTTTTACGTACGAGCATTCAGTGGAGTTTCTTGCATGTAACTTACAGCCAAGCAGGACTGGCTGCAATGCAAAAGGAAGAAACAGAACCCCGTGTTCAGAAAGTAGTAAAAATTTGAGGCGGTGACAGTGGAGCATTAAACCAAGGATGGGGCACCTCTAGGTACAGATTCGGCAGAATGGCACAGGTTCCATGCCTTGCAGCCAAGGGTCAGATGAGCCAGGCAATTAACTTTTAGACGTCAGCAATTTGTCTTTAAAATATATCCTTTCACCCTGACTGGAGTGGCTCAGTGGATTGGGCATCATCTTACACACTTACCAAATGACTCACAGTCAGGACACACGCCTGGGGTGTGGGCTAGATCGCTGGTAGGGCGCATTTGAGAGACAACCAACTGATGTTTCTGTTGCATGTGTTTTTCTCCCTCTCTTCCCCTCTCTCTAAAAAATAAAATAAAATAAATAAATATAAATATACATATCTCATCTCAATAAATGAACAAATTTATATTTTTTAAATATAAGCTATATTTTAAAAGGAGAAGTATAACATTCTAATCAGAAAAATCAGTTAAAATTATAACAATCTGCAGGATATGTTATTTATATACAATTTATGAATGAGTAGTTTTTAAGACAAAATTTACAATTTATATCAATTCCCCATTCAATAAAATATCAAGTGCCAATTTGTTGAACATGAATGAACTGTATATATGCAATTCATTAGGGCTGAAAATCTGAAATACATATTTTTAAAAGTCATTCTTTCTCCAGGTACTTAAAATATTGCATCTCCGGTGACAAAGTTGAAAATTATCAAGCATTTTATTTCCCTAGTTTTCATCTTTGTGCTGCCAACCCTACCCCTTCATAGTGATCCAGATTTTCTTTTTCTTTTGAATACACTTACTTGTATCCCAAACACAAAACACTGACAGAACAGTCCGAGTCTACAGCTTTCCTCCCAAAGCGTGGCCCAGGCTCACAGCGGGGACCATCACTGTCCCTCACTGATGCTGTCAGCAGGCTCCTGAGAGTCCACTGCTGTTTGAGAATTTGCTGATGCAATCCTGAAGAAAGTTCCAACACATTCTGCAGGCAAATATCAAACAATAAATCTTTGATTGGTAATTTTTCTATTTATTTCTGACAAGGTGACTGAAAACATGAAAGCCTTTTTGCATCAGACAGGAGAGCATAGATCTCCATGCCCTTTTCTTGTTTTTCTCTTTCTTCCCCGTGTTTTTTTGGCACAGGAACTTTTAAGTCTTCCTCTCCCTCATCTGATCTGATCTGAATGGGTGTAACCTCCAGACCTCTTTCTGTTTTCTAAATCCTTACTTCTGGCAGAATTTATCTTCTCTCTCCTAACTCTCTGTGCCCCTCCTCTTGGCCTTATGCTTGTTTTCTGTAGAAGGTGGTGATTTCTCTCGGTATTTTGCACTGAAAAGTTTTCTGCTAATAAATATGTAACCTCTGGGACTTGGTTTACATGCAACAGGAACCCGTTGGGTGGTGGCGGTGGCTGGGCTCCCCTTGAACGTCAGCGGCCCAGATGGAGACACCTCATGGGTAATTTAACCATTTCTGCTATGATTACAGTTCCTATAACTTCATGGTTCCTTTTTTTGAAGATTTAACTTATTTATTTTTAGAGAGAGAGGGAGGAAAAGGGAAAGACAGGAAGGGAAACATTGATGTGAGAGAGAAATATTGATCTTTTACCTGGCATATGTGTCCCCAACTGGGGACCAATGATTACTTTTAGTATTATTGTTTACTTTAAGACTTATTAATGAAAATAAAGCCATTACCATCAAATTGGGATAAAAAGAATACTCCATTAAAGAGAAACTATTCTGCTAAGGAGATATCACTTTAGTTTTTAATAGTCTACAAATTCAAAAAGCAAAGTTCTATAATAAATAGTCTCCCAGGCACATTGCTAGTTCAGACGAGAAGCAAGAGACCGTTAATTCAGGTCTCAAAGCAGACAGCACCTGTGATGCACAGAGACACCTCACGGGAGCCGTTTATCTGCAGCAGCCGATATGCAAATGTAATAACATATTTGAAGTTAGTAATCAGATGTAAACTTTAATAGTACAAGCTAAGAACTAAAGCCTTATCCTGATTGGTAGTTCTTATCTGTAAGATGGGAAGGAAGGGTTGATACAGTCGCTCTAGGCTTTCAGTGGATGTAAATTACATGTCAAGTAACAGTGCCCCAATCCTCTGATAAGGAAGAGTGAGACTGTTTAGATAAGAAAGAGAGAAGGCAGATAAGGGGCAGCAAATAAGAGGAGAAAAGACACAAGAGACTTAAACCACCAGGCAGAGGCTTTCTGTGTAAATACCATGCCATTTAATTTCTGAGAAAGGGAAGACATCAGAATAATGTATCCTGGCAAAACACACAAGTGGGTAGCCAGAGATCTGGATTTTAATTCAAGTGCGTTTTAATATCTATCAGTGTGTCCTGGTGTTGGCTTTCTATTTACCTCTGCTTCCATTTTCTCTCACGCAAAGGGAGGGGTTTAGAGTAGAATAATTTTCAAGACTTTGATGGTTTAAATTTATGTATCTAGTTCTCATAAAAGTTAGATCATTTTGTAGCAGAAGTTTCTGGCTTAGCTCTTTCCCTGGGAAATCCATTGACATCTATTTTATCCAACATTGCTGGTTGCCTGGTTGACCCCAATACTCAGTGCTCCGCCTTGGTGAGGCAGTGGCGATCCAACATAGGCCTCGTGGAGCTGTGTCTGTGTGAGACCAGTGAACATCCTGCTCCGTATTAAAATAAAAAAGATTTAATTTTCCCCACTTATCTACTGATACTTTTGGGGAAAAATAGTACTAATCATGGATAGTATAACTCCTATATAAGGTGTCCTGTCTGTATGTTTAAAAAACAAGACAAAACTATGCAAAATTTGAGGTTAAAATCTTGGATTTGGTATTTGCTTCCTAAGGTCAAAGGATGTATTCACGTTCTTTAACATTTGAACTTGACTAAGTGAAAGCAGTTTGTTATTTAAGAAATAATGACATAGTCTTCTGAATGAGACTGAAAAGGGTGATAAATTTAGAGGGCAAAAGTAAATTTTATCACTAGACAGTCAATTAAACTGACAAAGTAAGAAACTAAAAAGGTAGAAAATTGAGTCCTTAAATTTCAGAGCTAGGAGCCCCTTCTAAGTTAACTACTCTATTTTAATCTGTTAATGTTACAGGTGAAAAAACTTGTATCTAGAGAGGTTAGGTAAGGTCATTCAGCTGCTAAGTATGAACACCAGGATTTTTAGTGGGATGTATTCCCTCTACCACAGGTACTTTTTTCAGTGATTAACTTGACACTGTAGTGAAATACGTATTAATGTAGACTTGACATATGACGCTACAGGAGAAGGCTTAATACAATCTGGGTGCCGGGAGCTAAAAGTATTAAAAGTTACCCACCCTGATCAGAAATCTTATCCAAAACGTCTAAGAGGAAGTTGTTTTCCTTACACAGAATTAAGATTGGTTTCCTAGAAAAGCACAGAGACCGTGGGAGGAGTGAGAAGGATGTGTTTAGAGCCCCTGTCCTATTATCTAATGTAGCCAAGACACCTTGTTAAGATTATTTGATCCCTGTTGACCCTTGAAGGGTCCAGGTATTTATTTTTTCTTAAATTCTTATATTGTTTATTTGAAAACTTGAAGTCTAACAATTGAAAAAACAGGTCTAACAACGTTGAAAAAAGCCTAACGATGACACAAATACATAAATAGATGTGTACCGATCAACTGATATGATTATTTTAATTCCAGATTATTCTCTGCAATGGCCTAGAAAGCGATGTGGTGTATTCAATACCTTGTTGATATGGGTTTTGAGAAATATGGAGATATTAAGTCTATCACTACTCGGGACTCGTAAATTATACACTACTCTTTTTCATTCACAATATTTCTGAATGGAGTGTTTGTAAAAGCACATCTAGTAATATAAAAGGCAAAAATCAGGGAAAGCTTGAATTTTGGTTCATTAATTTTTCTGAGATGGCATAACCTAAAGTGACCAAAAGGTCCTAAAAGGAGGAAGTGGAGTCTGTATCTCTGGACAAAGATGTTAACTTGGAGCAAAAACTTCAACTCACTTTTCCTTCATAGTTAGAGACAAGGTCATGAAAACCACTTCAAGTGTGCCCTAGAACTTTGTAGATGCTGTTGGTGACCAAAGCTGTCATCAGGTTAATAGGGTATGTAGAAGAGAGGTTATATTCCTACTTGCTTTCTTTATAAGAAAGGATTGTATAGATCTATGATAAAGAATATGTACTGTTGTGGCACAGTAGACAGAAAATAATTGCTTTTAAGCTGGAACAGTGTTAAGTGACAAAAAAAAACAGTTTTTCTAAAACTGTTATGTTGTGTTTTGGAAGTCATATCTTTGACATCGTATGCTATGGCATTGTTGTTATTGTGCCTGTAGAGCATAAAGTGTGAGAGCTACAGCGTGTGCAGAGACTACATTGCTCTCTTTATTTCACATTTGAGGAAACTGAAGCCCTGTAACATAATGATTCACGCTCCAGGTCACATAGCTCAGTACCTGCTTTGTCTAGATTAAAAGTCAGTTAAGTGCTGTGGAAGACTGTATAATGGTCTCCCAAGAATATCATGTCCCATTTCCTAGATCCTGAGAATATTCTACCTTATGTGATAAGAGACTTTGCAGAAGTGATTTGTTAATGATCTTGAGATGAAGAGATTATCCTGGATTACCACCATCCCACTCCATAAAGATAATGTAATCACAACAGAATTTATAACAGGAAGGCAAGAGAATCAGAATTAGTAGAAGGAGATATGACAATGGAAGCAAGATTAGAGGGATTTAAGGAAGGCACCAAGAGCCAAAGAGTGCAGATGAGTTCTGAAAAATGAAAAAAAGCAAGAAAATGGATTCTTCCCAAAAGTTTGTGGAATGAATGCATGCTTGACAACATTTTGATTTTAGATTTCTGACCTTCAGAGTTATAAGAGAATTCATTTGCATTGGTTTAAACTACTAAGTTAGTGGCAACAGTAAATTAATTCACGGCTCTTCTAAAATATCAAGCTACCATCACACGCTGTCCATGCTGTATCTTGTGATATATTTTAAAATGCCGTATTTTGCCCTCTCCATGTAGCTCAGTTGGTTGGAGTGTCAGCCCATAAACTGAAAGTTTGTGGTTTGAATTCCCATTCAGGACACATATCTAGATTGCAGGTTTGATCACTGGTCAATGTATCCCTCTCACATCTATGTTTCTCTCCCCTACCCTTTATCTCTCTCCCTTCCTCTATTTCTAAAATTAATATACACTCAAGTGAGGATTTAAAGATAAAAATTAATAAAAACTCCTTTTACTTCCCATCTACACAGATATTCAGACATCCTTAAAGACAGGCACCATTTATTATTCATCTCTTTATATCTCACACCGTTGGAGTTGAATAAGACCTTGCAGATGTTGAATAAAGGAGCAAATAACCATGATGCTGACATTTATTAAAATACATCTAAACTTGCCTCATAAGATGAATTTAACTGTCACTGAACAAATATTTTATGGAGAGTTTTATATGTAAGAGGTTATGTGGTAAGTACGTACAACATATGAAAGCCTGGGCAGCACATGTTTTTCGTGAACATTTTATTTGCTGGAATTTTGTTACAAGATGATAAGCTTGACCTCACTTCAAGTAAAAGCAGCATATCGATATCCATTAGGCCATGGTTGACATTCCAAAGGGACCAAGTGGGATGCAGCTGGGGCAGCTCCTCAAAGGAAATCGGTGTCACAGTTCGGTTGCCTAAACCACATATACCGGTTTCCCTTTATATACATTTTAAAGAACGTTCCTGCCGAATTTAATACAACTATTGCAAATAAAATAGAAACTTTCTTCTTTCACAGAAGGAAATAACCCGAATCAGGTCTATTTTCTCCATTCAGACCTACATTCCTTATTTGGGGGAAATGTGCTTAGGCTTGAATGTGACTCTTCGTGACCCTGAACCTAGACGGTAATGAAAAAATATAACTGTCCCTACGTGCGTATAATACAAAGGTAAAGCAAGAAGAGAAAACTTACTGTTTAATTCTTAGCACTGGGTAAAGAGAAGCAGGTAAAACAGCGCACTGTTGACCAAGGATAAAAGGGCTTCTTGCTCTCATCATGGCCTACATTTCCTGGTCAGTTGGACTGTACCTGGCTCCTCACAGGAGACAATGGAAAAAAGATTGTCATCCTGGCTAGAGGCATAGAAATGAATGTCTTTCAGGTGTCTGCACTGCTCTACTAACCAACATCTAGGCAACTGGTGACCTAGGGATTATTGTCCAGTTTGAAAATCACAGGTCTTTACTTGTTACTCATTTACAAAATAAACTAATTTGTTTGACTTCAGCAAATTGGATGTTAAAAATTACATTGACTCATAATCTTTGGATTTCACTTAGACCTTATGCTGAGTTTGATCATCTTAAAGTTGCAAATGACTGGGATTTAATTAAATTTGCTTAAATAGAAAGGGAATTTGCTGGTTCAATTAATTGGGATGTCCAGGGAAAAGCAACCTGGACATCCCTGTAGGCCTGGTTCTACCAACTCAAAAATGTAATCAAGTCACTTCCTCTTCATCTCTCTATCCTAGACTTCTTCTTGTCCCATCTAATTTTTTTCTATCAAAGCATTTTCTCCATGTGGCAAGAAAGATGGCTGCTCATAGGTCCTAATCTCATTTTCTCAGGCCTCATCAATCCCAGAAAAAAAACATTTTCTTATTTTTCAAAATCTCTGTATGTAAAACTGAAAAGGATCTGTCGTGGATCCTCTGTGGATCCTGTCCGATTCTTGTGTCCACTCCTGTGAGCAGAGCTGGCAGAGTGCTATCACTGAGACGTACTCCTTCAAGTGAAATTGTCCTGCTGAGAGAGTGAAGAAGGAGGAGGAGGAGGGGATGGAGAGGGAGCAGGGGAGGGGGGATGTGAAGGGGAGGAGATGGAGGTGGGGAAGGAGGAGAAGAAGAGGAAAGAAGAAAGGACAGGAAGGGGAGGGGAGAAGGAGGTAGAGAAAGCACAGAAAAAGGAAGAGAGAGAATATAATTTCTTTTTTGAATGCTGCCTATAACAGAATTGCTAAAACATGCATATACAAAAATATTTTGTGAATCCATGATCATTTATGTATAGACTGAGGGTTTTCTCGAAGGAATTTTGTTTGAAGTAGTTTGTGAAGATGCTTCAGGTAGGTTGCGTGCTTGTGCTTGAAGTTTTAGCCCCATTAATCTACAGTTGACTAGCGTATGAAAGCATTCTACAGTCTTAGCGTATGAAATCATGTGCAGAAAGTTAGAGTCTTGGTCCCTGTATTTGGACCCTGTCAACCCTGTCAGACCCAGGTGTCCTCTAAAACCACATTGCAGATTAGTACTGCAGAGTGGTTAAGAGCACAGACCCAAGCTGAGCTAACAGGGTTCAAGTTTCAGCTCCACCATTTACCAGTTTTATAACCTTGAGCAAGTTTTTTAACCATCCCTAGGACTCCGCAGACTGGGTTAATACTAGCATCAAAGTCTGAGGTTTGTTGTATGGATTGTCCATAATGATATATGAAAAGCTCTTGGAAGGGCCTTGCCCATGTATATAAATGTCTTATGTATAATGTAAATAATATTCTATTTTAGAATTTTTGTGCATAATCTGTAGTCAAAAAAACTGTATTTCAAAACATACCTAAACTTTAGGCAGAACTATCACAGTGTTTTGTAGGTAAAAATAAATCAATAAGTGGATATAAAAAGCAGATTTTGGGAAAAAACTCTTACACATTGAGGGTTGTCTACCAAATCGTTTGCTAAAGTGGTAAAGAGTGACTGCTTCTGAAATCTAACTAAGTAATATAAATTAAAGTTTTCAGGACAGTGCTTTGTATATATTCAATATCCGATGAATAAAATGGAAACTTGACTTTGTTTCTTAAGCAATCTTGCCTGGAGTAACTCACAAACAAAGGGAATATAGGATTACAGGCCTTTTAGCCTGGGGGGTGAGGGGAACTTATATGGTACCTTAAAACATATGGGTTAGTATGCCAACTAGACAGTAGCTGCTCCAGAATTTGCTTCATTGACTATGTACTTAGGTATTTTATATGTTTTTTCTTTTTGATTTTTGTTTTTTATAACAAATTTATTGAGATACAACTTAGTATTTACATATAGTGCAGTCCAGTTATTTTTATTAAATTTATTGGGGTAACATTGATTAATAAGATCATATACATTTCAAGTATACATTTCTAGGATATGTGACCTGTATATTGCCTTGTAGACCAGCACTCAAAGTCAAATCACCTTTTGTTACCATATATTTGATCCTCTTTACCCTTTACTACCTTCCTCCCCCCCCATTCCCTCTGGTAACCACCCTACTACCACACTATTGCCTGTGTCTATTGAGGTTTTGTTTATTTTTCTTGTTTATTCATCTCATATTCTTTTTGACTCTACTAGTTACACTCACAATTAGCTTTACATTGCAGTGATGATATTTTAAGAATTGCACTGAGTTTCTAATCTGTCTTTCTAAAGCGTTTTATAATAAGTAAGGGATCCTTATAAAATTTGGTTTCATTCTTGCACATTGAAGTTTTACAACCTATCTATGGTGCTCCTAGGTGATTGAATCAGATACCTTAAATTAAACATTACAGTATCATGTATCTTTAATAGGCTATTGGTAAGGTATTTTATTTAAAAGTTTTCATTAATAGGAGTAAGCAAAACTCAGCTCAGTTAAGAGGCACATCTTCTGGAGTTGTTGAGGGAAGTCAGTTTGAAATTATCATTTAGTTCTGTTTTCTAAACAGTGATAATGAGAAGAATCTCCATTTTGGAAAATTATTAAAATGCAATTATATGTCGCTATCTCAATGCACTTCTACTTTCTTTTCTGATCAATATCCTTCCATTTGACAAATGGTGCCTACTCTACATATTTGGACTATCAAATGCTGCTCTATCTCCCTCCTTACCAATTCCCCACCCCACCCCACCCCACCAAGTTTTGGCACAAAAATCACACTTGTTTAAATTACCCACATTCTCTGGAAACAGTAGCTGTTCCAAATGGGACCAAGCGATCCACATGGGAACAGAGTCTTTTTACAGTGATCCATAAAGAGTCTGAGGGACAGGGTTTCTCAATGAAATGAAGGTTTTTAAACCAGGCAAACTTGGAACTTTCAGAAGCCATCTCTGTCCTTGAACACCTGAGAATAAAGTCAGCATGAAGGGAGGCAGAGCTGAGGTAAGTAGGTAGGCAGATGGGTAAACAGGAGGCAGTGAGACAGTGAGGAAGAAAGGAAAGAACGAAAGGAGGGAGACCAATGAAAACTAATATGTGGCATATCTTGACCCTCCAAAGCAAATTACCTTAACTAACTGAGCGTAGCAAATCTAACACAACAAAGCAGAAAAGCTGGGATACCAAGTAATAGCAACTAATTAACCTTAATTTGGTTGAAACTCTCTCCCCTAGAACAGAATTCTAATACACTATTTTATTAAAAAATCTAAAGACTACTTACATTATGCCTGTGAGTCATATTTCTCCTCCACAGATCAGTCTCAGAGGTACATTAGTTGCTATACCAAAAACGGTGTCCACAGCCGTTCACACAGCTCTATCACTTCATCTTCTGAGACATAAACAAAGCGACTCTCATTCTAATTCTGCTCACGTGTAGTCAATGGGGTGGTGAGACTGGGTCAGAAGCATCTTGCAATTCTTAATATTAGATTTCATCATTTCACTTATCCTTATAAAACTTAGGATACTGAAAATAATCTGATTTGACTGGCTGCAGTAACCAGAGATCTTGCTTTAGCTCAAGGAATACAATTTGTATGTGTACATATATTTGTATAGGTGTGCTTAAAGGGAACGTATAGGAAATAGTTATTGATTGCTCTCACATTCAAAACACAGCCAGAAAGGATCAAATCATAGGTTTGTCAAGGGGAGTACCTTTCAAATTTTTATGTGCAGATAAATCCCCTATAACTTATTGAGCTGTAAACCCTAGTTTACTAGATTTGGAGTGATGCCTATAAGTCTACATTTCTAACAAGTTCCCTAATGATGGCAATACTGCTCATCATTAGTCCACATTTTGAGAAGAAAGGTTCTAGGTAGGACATTTCTTCCACCCACAGTGTGTGTACCAGACACAAAGTCTCTAGGCATCTCTATAGACGCAGCAGATTCGAGCATCATGGGTCTGATGGCATCAGTAAGTTTAAATACTTATAAATGTTTAATGCTAACTGTCAAGAATAATTAAATAATTAGTTGTTTGTAGATCCTGAGTCCTACAGAGAAAGAAAAAATACACATTGGGAAGAATCAATTTTGTGTTACTTCTCTGACTGACAGGGATCATAACACTAACCAATGATTTTGATGAGAAAATCATCCAGACAATTCAAAATTATACTCATTAATACTACGAGAAGATAGAGATGTTGGGCTGAGTTACCTCTGAATATTTTCACTGTGACTCTTGTACAAATTATTTTAGGAAGGAGTTCATTGTAAACACCCAAACTCCTTCCTTTGATGGACACTTGTAATTGCTAAGCAGTTTCTATGGGGTGAGGATGCCTGTTTTAATGGAAAGCAACACATTCCTTATTACTCATCAGCACTGTGTAATGTTAAAATGTGTGCTTTCAATATTTCTGGTACTGAAAATCCTGCTAAAGAGCAACCTTTCTTAATGGAATTTCCAAGAAATGGAAATCCCACCCTTTGATGTCTGATTAATATACTTTCAGCTATTGTTTTTACAAAGATCTTGTATAATATTTTGGAAGAAATGCATTTTATTCATATTTGTATGGAATACATTAAAATGATAAAACAAATTTATTAATGTTTGTTGAACTGAATTAGAATGCACACACATATTCTATCTGTCTGTGTTCACACGTGTTGGCCAAATATTCCATTTGGTTATTAATGTCTATCTTAATCAAATCTCTGAATTGACTGCATTAACTGCTAAATGCAAAACATTATATATTTTGTAGACAAAGTCTTAATAATTGAATTTTCAGAGTATAATAAAATTAATATGTTCCTGGTAAATGAAATATTGAGACCAAGGTGACTTGCACTGTAGTAACAAATGTGTGTATAGATATAGGTAGAGATAAAGAGATAGAGAGGTATAATATGGACATGGATATTGATGTAGATAGATATATAATTGTCTTACAATTCTCCAGCATTTATCTGACTTGAAGTGTAAATTATTTTCTATTTATACATATATTTTTTTAACATTTATTTTTCAAATATGAGTATGTTACTGGGTTATATTAAATATTAAGTGAATCAAAATATATAATATAGGACTCAAGAACTTGATGTATTTAGTGGTATCTACACAGACTTCTCTCAGTTTCTATTTGAAGAAATAAATATACTAATGTAAATGGAATGTTTTCATATAATATTTCATGTATCAATTTAAACTTAAAGAATTTAAAGGAAAAGTCTGTCATCTCCAGAATTTTATTGATCAATCACTCAATGATAAAGCCTGTAAGTCATATTTATTCTTAAATTATTAATATGAATTATTTGTTAACTAGTGTGCATGACACTGAGTTCTCAAAATGCTCTTTCCTAAGAAGTCAGAGTAAATTCTTCCTGAAAACGATGAAAAACAACTGAGCATTGCTACCCCAGTGCATTTTACCAGTTCTCATGCTCAAGGAATTTAAACCCAAAAGGATAATAACAGAGGTTCAGAATTTTTTGTTTTTTTCTCCAGAATATGCATTTGATCTGAGATAGCAAATAACCTTGGGAGGGTTATACTGGATTTCTTTAATATCAATTTGCCACATTAAAAGTTTTATCCATGGAATGTTGAATAAAATAACTTCCCCATAATAGTGTTTCTTTATATTCCTCATAACATTCTATTTTCCAGAGATCTGAAAACAAATGTATTGGCAACTCAACTTTTATTTATCTCTAAGATTTTCAAAATAGCATCCTTCACTACCTAGCCTCAGGGTGCAAATGTAATAAGTAAAGAATACAATAAATTAAAATGCTGGAAAAACAGCTTAGAGCAATATTAAAACAGCATGACAAGAATCATTAAAATAGTGACTACCTATCACATCTTTTTTGCATCACTGCATATGACAATCTGGGAGTATTCTTTTGCTTGATTTTGCATAAGGTCAACATACAGAGAATTTATCAAATAGTTTCTAGCAGGCACTGAATAAGTGTGTGTTGGGTTAATGAATAAATATGTAAGTAAAAGCTTAAACATTCAAGGACAAAAATGGAAGGGGAAAAGTTTTACACAGTGCATTAGATGCCCTAAGGAAGTTGAAACCTTAGATGTTAAATGGACTAAAATATTAATTTGTATCAGGAAATATTTTACTTCAGTTAAATTTCAGTACATTAGAAATACACATTAATTCCATTACTAATTGAGCTACTTTATGTAATATGTTTTATTGAAGGGAAAATTAACAGCAGAAACAATGATCTGTTTTTTAGCATTTTAGTCTTGATCATACTTGCCTTAAATATTAGTAACAAAAAGCAACATTGTGAAATAAGGCAAAATTTTTTTTGATTAAATGAAGAAATAATTAAATGTATCATGAAAGAGAAAAATGAAAAGCAAAGAGGTTAATTTTGTATATGCCATTTTTAACTGAGAAGCCCATTTAAAATGTCTATATTTTAAACCATAAATACACTACATATCTTAAAATCAGACTATACATGACATTATTTGGAGTATAGATATGGCCTACCACTCCCTTCACATAATTGGGGTGCTCTCTTCCCAAATCTGTGCTCATGGTTTATATACATTAAATTCCTGTCCACTTTCACCACTTCTGTTCAATGTAGTATTGGAAGTTCTAGCCACAGCGATCAGACAAGAAAAGGAAATAAAAGGCATCCAAATCGGAAAGGAGGAAACAAAACTGGCATTGTTTGCAGATAACATGATAGTGTACATGGAGAATCCTATAGCCTCTACCAAAAAACTGCTCCAACTAATAAATGAATTTGGCAAAACAGTGGGATACAAAGTCAATATCCAGAAATCAAAGGCATTTTTGTATACCAACAATGAAACAGCAGAAGCAGAAATCAAGAAAAAAATCCCATTCAATATAGCAAAAACAAAAATAAAATATCCGGGAATAAACCTAACCAAGGAGGTAAAAGACCTGTATGCAGAAAACTACACAACACTGAAGAAAGAAATCAAGGAAGACACAAACAAATGGAAACATATACTATGTTTATGGATTGGAAGAATTAACATCATCAAAATGTCCATTCTACCCAAAGCAATTTATAGATTTAATGCAAGACCTGTTAAAGTACCAATGGCATAATTCACAGACATAGAACAAACACTTCAAAAATTCATATGGAACCATAAATGACTCCGAATAGCAGCTGCAATTTTGAGAAAGAAGAACAAAGTAGGAGGGATCACAATACCTGATATCAAACTGTATTACAGGGCCACTGTAATCAAAACAGCCTGGTACTGGCATAAAAACAGGCACATAGACCAATGGAATAGAACAGAGAACCCAGAAATAAACCCAACTCTCTACAGTCAATTAATATTCGACAAAGGGGGCAGTAACATAAAATGGAGTAAAGATAGCCTCTTCAACAAATGGTGTTGGGAGAACTGTACAGCTACATGCAAAAAAATGAAACTCGAGCACCAACTTACACGGTACACCAAAATAAATTCAAGGTGGATAAAATATTTAAATATAAGCCGTGAAACCATTAAAGCCCTAGATGAGAGCATTGGTGGGAAAATCTCAGACGTTCCACACAGCAATATTTTTACTGATATGTCCCCTAGAGCAAGGGACATAAAGGAAAGAATAAACAAATGGGATCTCATCAAAATTAAAAGCTTCTGCATGGCTAAGGAAAACGGTATCAAGATAAAAAGAGAAGCAACAGTTTGGGAAAACATATTTGCCAATGATACCTCAGACAAAGGCTTAATCTCCAAAATATACAAAGAACTCACTTGACTCCACTAAAAGATGACGAGCAACCCAATTAAAAAATGGGCAAAGGACTTGAACAGACACTTCTCCAAGGACATACAGAGGATCCAGAGACACATGAAAAGATGCTCGATATCCCTAGCTACCAGAGAGATGCAAATTAAAACCACAATGAGATAGCACTTTACACCAGTCAGAATGGCTATCATAAACAAAGAGACAAACAACAAGTGCTGGAGAGGTTGTGGGAAAAAGGGGACCCTAGTTCACTGTTGGTGGGATTGTAGACTGGTACAACCACTATGGAAAACAGTATGGAATTTTCTCAGAAAACTAAAAATGGACCTGCCTTTTGACCCAGCAATTCCACTGCTGGGCTTATATCCTAAGAACCCTAAAACACCAATCCGAAAGAACCTATGCACCCCCATGTTAATAGCAGCACAATTTACGATAGCCAAGAGTTGGAAGCAACCTAGGTGCCTGTCAGTAAATGACTGGATCCAAAAGCTATGGTACATTTACACAATGTAATTCTATGCTGCAGAAAGGAAGAAGGAGCTCCTACCCTTTGCAACATCATGGATGGAACTGGAAAGCATTATGCTGAGCAAAATAAGCCAGGAGGTGAAAGACAAATACCATATGATATCACCGTTAACAGGAATCTAAACAACAAAACAAACAAGCAAGCAAAATATGACCAAAGACACTCAAATAAGAAACAGGCTGACAGGGTCCAGAGGGGAGAGGGGAGAGAATCATAGGGGAAAAGGGGATGGACTTACATGAACAAGTATAAAGGACACATGGACAATAACTAAGGTGGGGGGTGGAAATGGGAGAGAGGTGGGGAGCACTGGGGGGGGCAGGGCTGGGAATATAAGACAGAAAACTGTACTTGAACAAGAATTAAATTAAAAAAATAAAAAATACAAATTAAAAGGAAAAAAATTAAATAGAAACTGAGAGAAAAAAATTCTCGTGCTTTCCTTTGAAACACTCATTTCTACCCAGCACACTAAAAATGATTTCTCCCTGTTTAATCCACTATACTATAAACTTAGGGAGGCCAAGTTCATTATTCTTTTGTTCACCACTGTATCACACTGATTAGAAAAGCTCTCAGCAGCCCTGGCTAGTGTAGCTCAGTGGATTGAGCACGGGCCTGCGAACCAGATGATCGAGGTTCGATTCCCAGTCAGGGCACATGCCTGGGTTGCAGGCCAGTTCCTGGCAGGGACCAGTTCCCAGCAGGGGATGCATGAGAAGCAACCATACATTGATGTTTCTCTTCCTCTCTCTTTCCCTTCCCCTCTAAAGATAAATAAATTAAATTAAAAAAAAAAAAGAAAAGCTCTCAGCATACTTGGGTACAATAAAGATTGGCTGCATAAATATTTAGCTTGCTATGGTGCTTGGAAATCCAGGGACTTCTGCATCTCACAGTACAATAACACTCTTTTCTTATCGCAAGATGCAGGGAGCATACAAAGAAGAGATGATCACTAAACCAGGGGGAGAGGAATGGGCACTTGAAAAAAGTTATAGACTAAAATGGTTTCAAAAGCTGGGCAACCTCAGATTTAAAACCGATTAAAAGGAAAAACACAATTTTTTCTTCCCCTATCCAATAAAAAAAAATAGATGCCAAAGATGAGATTCAGAAAAATTTGGTTTATTCAAAGGAAACTGCCTGGACCATTTGAAACATATTATTGATACGCTTTCTCTAAAACAGCTATTTAAAAAGCTGAGGTGTGACCTGGCTGATGTAACTCAGTTAATTGAGTGCCCACCTGAGAACCAAAGGGTCACAGGTTCAATTCCCAGTCTAGGGCAAATGCCTGGGTCGCAGGCCAGGTCTCCAGTAGGAGATACATGAGAGGCCACCACACACTGATCTTTCTCTCCCTCTCTTTCTCCTTCCCTTCCCCTCTTTCTAAAAATAAATAAATAAAATCTTAGCTGACACCCCTATCTCTCAGAATGTTGTTATGGTGTCATGGCTGTCAATGTTTTCAAGGTCTTCATTGGCCCAGTGGTAGAATCAGCACTGGATGTATCTGACAAGTGGAGAGTCCCCCAAGACTCTAGAAGCATGTGAGTGATGACATTTAGGGACTAAAGTCTAAGGGGGTAAATCCTCAGTTCTTAGCATGAGTGTCAAGAATCTACTACCCCGAATTCAAGGAAGGCAGACGCATTAAAATGGTGACTGTAGATGCTCTCTCATCTGAGTTACTGTTCACTTATATTTCCAGTATCAGCTAAATATAAAATGATCTGGTCTTCTCCAAAACTCAGATAAATATCAGAACTAGCATACAGTGTAATTCATATTTGTTTTGGTGAAACTTAAGACATCTTAATTCGACGTGGGTCCCTTTAATTCAATGTGGACTCCTGAAAGATTCATGAGCTTTGAACAGCCTCTGTTAAGAAGAGGTGCTTTCAAGGTAGCGTGCTTCTAAGGGCGCTTGTACAAATCTCCCACTGATGCCTCCATTTTGTATCACTTAATCCGGTTATATTTTACATTTGATTTTAACAAGAAGACAATTTTTGGGCTTGGAATATTCTATCATGGATAATGCAGTGTTAGCTCAAGGGCTATTGAAACAGTTTGTACTTTTAAACATTTAATATTCTCTTGAGGTTTTTGAAATCTGACCGTGCCCCCCCAAAACGCTGAATAAAGCTAACCAAGTAATATAGAAAGCAACTGAACTAGATTACATGCTTGAAAATGCATTATAAAAGTGTTCAAAAACAGTTATTTGTGATTCCTATTCACCCATAAAAAGAATTTTTCATTTTCGTGTATTCATAAGTAGAAGCACATATCTTAACATATCTTGGTGTTCATATTTCAGGAAAACAAACACACAAACTCTTTTTATTTTCCCATTGGTTTCATTTTCACATCCCTAAAGTACCATTCAAAATGTTACCTGCAGATTTATAAAGTGGTAAACATTGAACCATAAAAGTTTGGATTTAAAAGGCTGTTTTAGCAGACGCTAGCAGTGCCTCATCGTAACCGTCAGCACTCACTCTCTACTACCTGTCAAGTGCTTCTTCCTTCTCTCATTGGGACCCTCCACCTACGTGATTCCTCATGAAAAAGATGGCACTTCTCCACGCACTCATGGCCCAGACCCGGAGTGCTGGGAGTTAGGATGCATGGTTAACCGTCTTGGGAGCAGCCCTCAAAGAATGAGGAACAGGAGTTTGTAAAGAAATACACTGTCTTCCTTATCTTTTAGTAGAGATGATTCTGAGGAATGCTCTATGCTTTCTCCTAGAAACCCCCCTCAGGACTGCACCCCAGTTTCTCATGCCCTCGTTACTGACATCCTGTAAGCTTTCATTCTTTGTCTTGTTACCCCACCCCCTTTCTGCTGCTTCCTAGGATCAATTCCCAGCTAAACATTTCCTGTTTAGGAAATGTTTATCTGAAAGCTTGCTTCTGGGGGGAACCCACAGCTTGTATGAAAAATGTGACCACCTTAAAAAGTAAAGAAGCCAGGAAACCTGGAGAAGAAAACAGTAGAAAAGAAATAACCACAAAGAGAGGAAATGACCAGGCTGAACTACAGTACAAAGGAAAGAAGAGGGGAGGAAAATAGAAGAGAAAATAATAAATATTAAAAAAGCGAAAAGTGCTATAGAGACAGAACGGAAAGGCATAGAGAATAATATATTAGATTTTAAAAAAGAAAACAAGAAATTGAGTAAAACCTAAACAAAAGAAATAAAAAGAAAAAGGGTTTCAGTATGGGGTAATTTTTTAAAATATCGAAAGTGACCAAATTAAAATGTTGACACCTCTCTCTCTGAGACCAAATCCTTGTCCCATCCCCAATGCCCTTCTCAATGGTTCTCAAAATGGATGGTGCGCCCCTTACGTTGAAATGACTGGTTATTTGCTCTCACGCCTCCTTGAAAGAAAAAAAAAGTTACGTTTTTGCCACTGATTGAGCCATGTGAAACCCATCCCCCTTTTCTGCATATGAAGCTGCTGTCTCTAAAAGTACTATCTCATTGTGCTTTATATCCGCATCTCACTCAGTTAGTGCTGCAGGAATCTTGAATAGTTCATGTACAAAACTTTTTAAGTTTTATATTATCTTGAAATGCTGCTTCTTTGAGGTTGGGGTGCACTGGCCACCCTACCTGGCTGTGAAAGCCCTCTACATTTCCTTACCCAGTACCCTCTTATGGGTGAGGTTTCTGAGAGGTCTGGGAGAAAGAGAAACCAGTAGCACAACTAATTTGATACTGAAAATCGACAAATGCCTTTTTAAATAAAGAACCTGTCCCCCTAACCACCCACAAAAAAGGGGAGGAAAAAGGTTAGCCTCTAAATCTATCCATGTGTTATTTTTTTTTTACTTGTTTATTTTTCCCATTAACATTTAATCCCCTTACACCCCGCCCCTGGCAATCACTACGCTGTAGTCCATGTCCATGGGATCTTTCCTTTTTGCTCCCACCCACTACCCTCCCATTACCCTTAGCTGTCATCCTTGCTCTTTACGAGTCTGTCTCTATTTTGTTCATTAGTTCAGTCTGTTCATTAGATTCCACATGAATGAAATCATATGACATTTGTCTTTTCCTGATTGGCTTATTTCACTTAGCATGTTCTGCAGGTCTATCCATACTGTCACAAAGGGTAAAACTTTTCTTCTTTTTTACCACTGAGTAGTATTCCATTGTGTAAATGTCTCATGGTTGTTTTATTCACTCATCCACTGATGGACACTTGGGCTGCTTCCATATCTTTGCATTTGTAAATAATGCTGCAATGAACATAGAGGTCCTTATGTTCTTTCGAATTAATATTTTGACTTCCTTTGGATATATTTCCAGAAGTGGGATCTTAAAAAATGGGCAACGGACCTGATTAGACACTTTTCCAGGGAGGACATTCAGATGGCCAATAGACATATGCAAGGATGCTCAATGTGATTAACCATCAGAAAAATGCAAATTAAAACCAGAATGAGATATCACCTCACATCTCTCAGAATGGCTGTCATCAATAAAACAATAAGTGCTGGTGAGGATGAGGAGAAATGCTAACCCTTTTGCACTCTTGGTGGGAATGCAGACTGGTGCACTCCTGTGGAAAGCAGTATGGTGATACCTCAAAAATTAAAAATGTATCTTCTTTGCCCCACCTATTTTTTTTATCCTCTTACTCTGGACAGGAAACTAGGTGATCCAGCTGCTATGGTTCCTGAGAGGTCGAGAGACAAGGTAAAAAAAGCTTATGCTCATGGCGTTCTTTTTTCGGGGGAACCTAAGAACATATATCAAGTATGATCACGCAAGCATCAAACTAAAGCTGTGGGTTTAATGTGTATGCCAGCAAAAGAAACAGTAATGAGGGGTCAGTGCACACAGAACCACAGAAGAGGGACATAAGGGCCACAAATTGGCATGAGTGCTAGAACAGGTTAGCTTACACAAATCCCAGAAGAACTCCTAATGAGTTACACTTGACTTTAATTCTTATGAAAAAGAACTGTAATTTCTCTGAGACATTGAACATTTGTTTTCCTTACTCTTGGGTAATATGGAAGTTGTATTGCAGAATCTTAAGGTAACTAAACATTTACCTTTAAAAGAAACCACGTATGAGTTTTCCAAAACGATTATACTGTTTCTCCCTCCAACCAGCAATGTCTCAGAGCTGCAGTTGCTCAACATCTGTACCAATATTTGGTGTTGCCAGTCTTTTAATTTTGGCTACAGTTGTGGCTATAAAGTGATTTTTCACTATAAATTTTAAAGATAACATTTGCATGTTAGAAACATTTTCATGTGTTTGTAAGGTACTTTCATATCTTCTTTTATGAAGTGTTTATTCAAAATTTCCCTTATTCTTCCTCACTGATTTTCCCTTCCCTTTGGCAAAAAGATGTAAATTCTGTAATGATAAAGCAAATTCCCACTATGTACCAAGAGAAATGTTATTTTCAAAGGTAATCATGTTGTGCAAAAAGTGAGTTTTCAACTTAAGCTGCTATAAAATAATGTTTAATGTGAAATAGGTTTGTTGCAGATGCACAGTGTTTTTAAAGTTATTAAATATAGTTTAATGTACATATCGGTACTAACAGAGAAATAAATTCGCACATGATTTCTAGATTTACAGGGGCCTGATCCATGCTGTAACTTTCGTTTCTCAAATCTGACAAGATATAAAAGTCTCAATTGTTATTACTTATCTATTTCTCGGCTTTCCCATTAGCCAAGGATTAAGTTTTTTTGTGAAAAACTTAATTTCACAGATAGTCCCATTATTCACCCGCAAGTGCCTGAGGATCTCGTAAAACAAGTGGTTGTTTCTTATTTTCTTTAATAAAGAATAAACAAACAAGCCATCTTCTTACTACACTATAAGAGTAAAAAATACTGTAGCTGTTTTATTTAAATTGTATGACTGTAAACATCAGATAGTGTGGAAATATTAGAATAAGAACTGTCACATAGGCATACATTAGATAAAGTGTAATGTCAGTTTTTGTATGAGTTATAGTTTTCTAACAGTTTTAAAAAATGTAACAGAACATAAAAATTTCATAAATGTCATCACTTTCTAACCAACATGGAGTCAATGTAAGATCAAATCTATAATCACGGTATTTTAGAGATCAGTTGGACCCAAGAAATTCTTTTGTACCATGTTGCTTAACTATTTGACATTTGTATACCAAAGGATTCGGTAATATTTTTAAAGGTTAATCATTATAAAAATTAACTGATACATTTCTTTTTTTAAAAATTTTTTAANCAGTTTTTGTATGAGTTATAGTTTTCTAACAGTTTTAAAAAATGTAACAGAATATAAAAATTTCATAAATGTCATCACTTTCTAACCAACATGGAGTCAATGTAAGATCAAATCTATAATCACGGTATTTTAGAGATCAGTTGGACCCAAGAAATTCTTTTGTACCATGTTGCTTAACTATTTGACATTTGTATACCAAAGGATTAGGTAATATTTTTAAAGGTTAATCATTATAAAAATTAACTGATACATTTCTTTTTTAAAAAATTTTTTAAGATTTTATTTGTTTACTTATCTTTAGAGGGGAAGGAGAGAGGGAGAGAAACATCAATGTATGGTTGCCTTTTGTGCGTTCCCTGTTGGTAGTTAGCCTGCAAGGAACCGGCCTGCAACCCAGGCATGTGCCCTGACTGGGAATCGAACCGCGATCATCTGGTTTGCAGGCCCGCGCTCAATCCACTGAGCTACGCCAACCAGGGCCATTTCTTAATACATTATTTATTTTTAGAGAGGGGAAGGGAGGGAGAAAAAGAGGAAGAGGTACCATATTTTTCAGACTATAAAACGTACCTTCCCCCTCAAATTTGAGAGGAAAGGAGGGTGCACGTTATAGTCCAAATGTAGCTTTCCTGGCTCGCTGTGGGGGTGGGGGTGACAGCCTGTGTTATTTATGTTATTAAATATTTTACCACATATTTTGCTTCAAAAAAATTTTTTTTTATTTTTCTCCTTTAAAACCTAGGTGCATCTTCTGGTGCAGTGCATCTTATAGTCCTAAAAATACAGTACATCAATGTGTGCTCACCTCCTGTACTCTCCCTACTAGGGGTATGTCCCACGACTCAGGCACGTGCTCTAGACTCGGAACCAAAACTGTGACCCCAAGGGTCATGGGCTGGCATTCAATCCACAGAACCACACCTGCCAGGGCTTATTAATTCATATATAAGTAACAATTTCAAATCAGTAAAAGGGATTATATACCTATACTTTTGAGTCACTTTGAGCCACAGTTAATCTTTAGGCCTACAGAATATCACATAACACAAATAACAAAAAATACGTATTTTATAAACAAGCAATAAAGAGTAAATTGTATTCAAATAAATTCTATCTAAATAGTTTTGAATGCAAAGTACAACTTAAATTTACATTAAAAATTTTAATGTCAGAGTTCTTAAAGTGTATGTCCAATCCTTAAGAAGTTCATGATTAAGATTATAATGGAATTTCTTTGTAATCATCATCAATTTTATGTTTCAAAATTTTTGCAATACACATGAACAAAATTCTTTGCTCGCTCTTCCTCTGACACTACCCAATTGCCAGCATAGCACATACTCTGTTATGCCATTGTCTATTACATGATAGTTTTTAAATTATTCAAATAATAAACTTGTCTTAAGAAGTCGAATATGATTAGAATGTGATTTAATGACATTTCATTCAGTGAGAATTGAATCTTCTCTGACTAGTATAAAAAAGATGAAGAAAAAGTTTAGCCACTGAACAAAGATGGTTAAAGTGTACCATATTGACACAGATGGAAAATTCTGTCTAGGTAGAAGGGAAGAATGACAATTGTTGACAAGAGCTCCTATGAGAATGGGAAGTAGGCATACCACATGTGTGTTGGCCTACTTATAATCTCTTTGTTGATATTCCTTCACCCATCATTACTGAAAATGGTACAGAAGCCATGCTCTTTTTAGGGTTATAAGAGAAAAAATGAAAAGAACACCAAACCCTGTTTTGTTTACCATAATATCTCATTCTTATTATTAAACAATTCTTTTTAAACACTTGACAAACTAGGTGAAGGATCTTAGATTTCCTAAGTTTTGTGAAAATGGGTGCTCTGTTTAGGTAAGAAACTTATCAAGGATGTGGAATACATAGATTTCGAATGAAAACACTGACTTGAAAAGATATATGCACCTCCCCTCCCCATGTTCGCCATAGTTACAGTAGCCAAGATGCAGAAACAACCTACGTGTCCATCTATGGATGAGTGGATAAAGGACATGTGTGTACATATGTGTGTCTGTATCTAGACAAAATATCTCTATTCATCTATATACCAAAATATTATCCAACCATAAAAAGAATAAAAATCTTGCTATTTGCTCAACATGGATAAAACTTGAGGGCATTATGCTAAGCGAAATAAGTCGGATGGAAAAAAAAATTTTGTATGGTATCACTACATGTGGAACCTTAAACAAACAAACAAACAAAGAAACAAACGGCATATTGGTAGATTGGTGGTTACCAGAAGCTGGGAAAGGGGAGGGGTGGGCAAAATGGGTGCAAAGGGCCGACAGGTACAAACTTCCAGTTATATAGAATAAATAAGTCACAGAGACACAATTTAAATAATTAACTATATAGTTCATAATAATAGTTATAGTTAATATTATTGTGTTACATGTTAGAGAGTTACCTAGGAGAATAAATCTTTTTTTTTAGTTTTTTTTTTAAAATATATTTTATTGATTATACCATTACAGTTGTTCTATTCCCCCCCTTCAATCCCTTCCACCCACACCCTCCCTCCCCCACCATTCTCCCCCCCTTAGTTTATAACCACGTGTCTCAAGTTCTTTGGATTCTATAT
Organism: Sturnira hondurensis; assembly: GCF_014824575.4. Classification (NCBI taxonomy): domain Eukaryota; kingdom Metazoa; phylum Chordata; class Mammalia; order Chiroptera; family Phyllostomidae; genus Sturnira; species Sturnira hondurensis. The sequence continues at coordinate 508,803 of NW_028093273.1, forward strand.
TTCCCCCACTATTCTCGCCCTCCCCCTATCTATTTTCTACCTACCATCTATGCTATTTTCTGTGCCTTCTCCCCCCTTCTCCCCCTCCCACCCCCCTGTTTCTAACCCTTCATGTGTTCTTCATTTCTATGGTTCCACTCCTGATCTAGCTGTCCTCTTGGTTTGCTTTTGTTTTAGGTGTGGTTGTTAATAACTGTGAGTTTGTTGTCCTTTCACTCTTCATATTTCTCATCTTCTTTTTCTTATATAAGTCCCTTTAGCATTTCATATAATAAGGGCTTGGTAATGATGAACTCCTTGAACTTGACCTTATCTGAGAAGCACTTTATCTGTCCTTCCATTCTAAATGAAAGCTTTGCTGGATAAAGCAATCTTGGCTGTAGGTCTTTGGATTTCATGACTTGGAATACTTCTTTCCAGCCCCTTCTTGCCTGTAAGGTCTCTTTTGAGAAATC